>NC_080020.1:26198355-26535196 GCF_030020395.1 Manis pentadactyla | reverse complement strand
ATAAATACTAAAGTGTGAGATAGGGACAAAGTGGTTTATGGAAACACATACGCCAGCATAAAGCTAGTGTATTATAGGACTAAGCCTGCTTAATGAAAATAAATAATCGAGAGCTGGTATCTGTCCGGAAAGAACTCAGAACGAATACACTGCCACTTGACCTTAGATATAGCCCCAGGTAGTATGCCCAGCCACAGGGAAAGCATCCTAGCAAAATAAACCTTCTAAGAACCATTTTTGAAAATACTTTACACTTCTTTTAAGGGCGAGAATGCCTTCGGTGTGAAGGTTAAGAAAAATGATAAAATACCTCCTTTTCCATAAAAGAATCTTAAAGAAGAATGCAGCCTGTACCTCTCTGGGCACTTCTGTAGCGAGAGGCAGCAGTCGCGACTGCCCTTTATGCTGCGGCGCCAGGCTCGGAATCATGGCGAATGACCGCCTCCCACAATCGTTGCCATGGATACAAGCTCTGCTCTTGCTCGCATCTCGGATGACAGTTACACCCGACAATGCAAGCGCCGTGCTCTTTACGAGGCATTTTGTATGTATTGTTTACTTCAATCCTCACAATCTTTACACCAAGGAAGGAGGGTTTTACTCTCCCTATATTCCCAGGGAGGGAGTCACACACCCAGTGAGCTTAATTCGTTTCCCGAGGTGCCCTGGCTTTAAGGAACGGAAGCGTGTGATGTGAACCCAGTACTGTCTCTCGCTGCAAGCTGTGGTCTTAGCCACTTCATGTACTTTACTCTGATTTAAAAGAAACTTTTACACTTGGTACTGTTCACACTATTCAGGCCAGAAAGTCCAGTCAAGATGACGTCATGCAGGGCTATGGAAAAAGCCAATGCATGTCCCCAGAGTCCACATGTCAAAAAAATTTTCCATACTAAATCTTTTCCGTATTTCCCATCTTAAATATGAATTCTGAGAAGAGAACATTTGCTGAGATGTCAAATGCATTCAGTAGGAACAGCAGTTGTACAAACTGCGTTTTTACGCCCTAAAACACTAAGAAGAAATCGGGCAAAACCGTTTTATGCTCCCCTGCATGGGTCGCTTTAGATTAAATTTCACGGATTCAGTCAATTAAGCTTTTTTTTTAACAGGTATAATTTTAACACAGTGATGTTTTATTCATATAGGAAAATCTTCGTTTGTCAAAAGAGTAAGAGATTATTTTGCTGTCCAAAATTCACCTGACAAAAGTCATTGTTTGCATTTTTGCTTTTTGGCATTAATAACATAATGATTTCTATTGGCGTCCCGTATGTTGGGATCTCTTCTGACTCCAGGATTTCATAGAATGAGAAAAGGATTGTTAGGGAAATCGGAAAGTTAAATTAAAAGTTTAATTCCCTGAACAGTCGAAACAATTGTGGGTGAGGAAAAGAAAGAATATTTTCCCCCATAAACGATTCCTTCGAAAAAGGACATACAATTTGTATCATTTGATCCCTAAGCACTTTGTCTTTCGGAAATTATGCATAAAAGGATTTTATTATTTTTCTCTTAATTTCTACGGTTTACAGAGTAAATGGTTTCAGAAAATAATCTTTCTTGCGATTTAAAAGTAAAAAATGGGAGAAATGATGAATAAGAGGGACATGGTGACAGAGCAAGCCTTTGATAGCATTATAATCCTCCTTTCTACACTTACTAGTTTTAATCGTTAGCAGTAACACATTCATTTCTATAAATACTAAAGTGTGAGATAGGGACAAAGTGGTTTATGGAAACACATACGCCAGCATAAAGCTAGTGTATTATAGGACTAAGCCTGCTTAATGAAAATAAATAATCGAGAGCTGGTATCTGTCCGGAAAGAACTCAGAACGAATACACTGCCACTTGACCTTAGATATAGCCCCAGGTAGTATGCCCAGCCACAGGGAAAGCATCCTAGCAAAATAAACCTTCTAAGAACCATTTTTGAAAATACTTTACACTTCTTTTAAGGGCGAGAATGCCTTCGGTGTGAAGGTTAAGAAAAATGATAAAATACCTCCTTTTCCATAAAAGAATCTTAAAGAAGAATGCAGCCTGTACCTCTCTGGGCACTTCTGTAGCGAGAGGCAGCAGTCGCGACTGCCCTTTATGCTGCGGCGCCAGGCTCGGAATCATGGCGAATGACCGCCTCCCACAATCGTTGCCATGGATACAAGCTCTGCTCTTGCTCGCATCTCGGATGACAGTTACACCCGACAATGCAAGCGCCGTGCTCTTTACGAGGCATTTTGTATGTATTGTTTACTTCAATCCTCACAATCTTTACACCAAGGAAGGAGGGTTTTACTCTCCCTATATTCCCAGGGAGGGAGTCACACACCCAGTGAGCTTAATTCGTTTCCCGAGGTGCCCTGGCTTTAAGGAACGGAAGCGTGTGATGTGAACCCAGTACTGTCTCTCGCTGCAAGCTGTGGTCTTAGCCACTTCATGTACTTTACTCTGATTTAAAAGAAACTTTTACACTTGGTACTGTTCACACTATTCAGGCCAGAAAGTCCAGTCAAGATGACGTCATGCAGGGCTATGGAAAAAGCCAATGCATGTCCCCAGAGTCCACATGTCAAAAAAATTTTCCATACTAAATCTTTTCCGTATTTCCCATCTTAAATATGAATTCTGAGAAGAGAACATTTGCTGAGATGTCAAATGCATTCAGTAGGAACAGCAGTTGTACAAACTGCGTTTTTACGCCCTAAAACACTAAGAAGAAATCGGGCAAAACCGTTTTATGCTCCCCTGCATGGGTCGCTTTAGATTAAATTTCACGGATTCAGTCAATTAAGCTTTTTTTTTAACAGGTATAATTTTAACACAGTGATGTTTTATTCATATAGGAAAATCTTCGTTTGTCAAAAGAGTAAGAGATTATTTTGCTGTCCAAAATTCACCTGACAAAAGTCATTGTTTGCATTTTTGCTTTTTGGCATTAATAACATAATGATTTCTATTGGCGTCCCGTATGTTGGGATCTCTTCTGACTCCAGGATTTCATAGAATGAGAAAAGGATTGTTAGGGAAATCGGAAAGTTAAATTAAAAGTTTAATTCCCTGAACAGTCGAAACAATTGTGGGTGAGGAAAAGAAAGAATATTTTCCCCCATAAACGATTCCTTCGAAAAAGGACATACAATTTGTATCATTTGATCCCTAAGCACTTTGTCTTTCGGAAATTATGCATAAAAGGATTTTATTATTTTTCTCTTAATTTCTACGGTTTACAGAGTAAATGGTTTCAGAAAATAATCTTTCTTGCGATTTAAAAGTAAAAAATGGGAGAAATGATGAATAAGAGGGACATGGTGACAGAGCAAGCCTTTGATAGCATTATAATCCTCCTTTCTACACTTACTAGTTTTAATCGTTAGCAGTAACACATTCATTTCTATAAATACTAAAGTGTGAGATAGGGACAAAGTGGTTTATGGAAACACATACGCCAGCATAAAGCTAGTGTATTATAGGACTAAGCCTGCTTAATGAAAATAAATAATCGAGAGCTGGTATCTGTCCGGAAAGAACTCAGAACGAATACACTGCCACTTGACCTTAGATATAGCCCCAGGTAGTATGCCCAGCCACAGGGAAAGCATCCTAGCAAAATAAACCTTCTAAGAACCATTTTTGAAAATACTTTACACTTCTTTTAAGGGCGAGAATGCCTTCGGTGTGAAGGTTAAGAAAAATGATAAAATACCTCTTTTTCCTTAAAAGAATCTTAAAGAAGAATGCAGCCTGTACCTCTCTGGGCACTTCTGTAGCGAGAGGCAGCAGTCGCGACTGCCCTTTATGCTGCGGCGCCAGGCTCGGAATCATGGCGAATGACCGCCTCCCACAATCGTTGCCATGGATACAAGCTCTGCTCTTGCTCGCATCTCGGATGACAGTTACACCCGACAATGCAAGCGCCGTGCTCTTTACGAGGCATTTTGTATGTATTGTTTACTTCAATCCTCACAATCTTTACACCAAGGAAGGAGGGTTTTACTCTCCCTATATTCCCAGGGAGGGAGTCACACACCCAGTGAGCTTAATTCGTTTCCCGAGGTGCCCTGGCTTTAAGGAACGGAAGCGTGTGATGTGAACCCAGTACTGTCTCTCGCTGCAAGCTGTGGTCTTAGCCACTTCATGTACTTTACTCTGATTTAAAAGAAACTTTTACACTTGGTACTGTTCACACTATTCAGGCCAGAAAGTCCAGTCAAGATGACGTCATGCAGGGCTATGGAAAAAGCCAATGCATGTCCCCAGAGTCCACATGTCAAAAAAATTTTCCATACTAAATCTTTTCCGTATTTCCCATCTTAAATATGAATTCTGAGAAGAGAACATTTGCTGAGATGTCAAATGCATTCAGTAGGAACAGCAGTTGTACAAACTGCGTTTTTACGCCCTAAAACACTAAGAAGAAATCGGGCAAAACCGTTTTATGCTCCCCTGCATGGGTCGCTTTAGATTAAATTTCACGGATTCAGTCAATTAAGCTTTTTTTTTAACAGGTATAATTTTAACACAGTGATGTTTTATTCATATAGGAAAATCTTCGTTTGTCAAAAGAGTAAGAGATTATTTTGCTGTCCAAAATTCACCTGACAAAAGTCATTGTTTGCATTTTTGCTTTTTGGCATTAATAACATAATGATTTCTATTGGCGTCCCGTATGTTGGGATCTCTTCTGACTCCAGGATTTCATAGAATGAGAAAAGGATTGTTAGGGAAATCGGAAAGTTAAATTAAAAGTTTAATTCCCTGAACAGTCGAAACAATTGTGGGTGAGGAAAAGAAAGAATATTTTCCCCCATAAACGATTCCTTCGAAAAAGGACATACAATTTGTATCATTTGATCCCTAAGCACTTTGTCTTTCGGAAATTATGCATAAAAGGATTTTATTATTTTTCTCTTAATTTCTACGGTTTACAGAGTAAATGGTTTCAGAAAATAATCTTTCTTGCGATTTAAAAGTAAAAAATGGGAGAAATGATGAATAAGAGGGACATGGTGACAGAGCAAGCCTTTGATAGCATTATAATCCTCCTTTCTACACTTACTAGTTTTAATCGTTAGCAGTAACACATTCATTTCTATAAATACTAAAGTGTGAGATAGGGACAAAGTGGTTTATGGAAACACATACGCCAGCATAAAGCTAGTGTATTATAGGACTAAGCCTGCTTAATGAAAATAAATAATCGAGAGCTGGTATCTGTCCGGAAAGAACTCAGAACGAATACACTGCCACTTGACCTTAGATATAGCCCCAGGTAGTATGCCCAGCCACAGGGAAAGCATCCTAGCAAAATAAACCTTCTAAGAACCATTTTTGAAAATACTTTACACTTCTTTTAAGGGCGAGAATGCCTTCGGTGTGAAGGTTAAGAAAAATGATAAAATACCTCCTTTTCCATAAAAGAATCTTAAAGAAGAATGCAGCCTGTACCTCTCTGGGCACTTCTGTAGCGAGAGGCAGCAGTCGCGACTGCCCTTTATGCTGCGGCGCCAGGCTCGGAATCATGGCGAATGACCGCCTCCCACAATCGTTGCCATGGATACAAGCTCTGCTCTTGCTCGCATCTCGGATGACAGTTACACCCGACAATGCAAGCGCCGTGCTCTTTACGAGGCATTTTGTATGTATTGTTTACTTCAATCCTCACAATCTTTACACCAAGGAAGGAGGGTTTTACTCTCCCTATATTCCCAGGGAGGGAGTCACACACCCAGTGAGCTTAATTCGTTTCCCGAGGTGCCCTGGCTTTAAGGAACGGAAGCGTGTGATGTGAACCCAGTACTGTCTCTCGCTGCAAGCTGTGGTCTTAGCCACTTCATGTACTTTACTCTGATTTAAAAGAAACTTTTACACTTGGTACTGTTCACACTATTCAGGCCAGAAAGTCCAGTCAAGATGACGTCATGCAGGGCTATGGAAAAAGCCAATGCATGTCCCCAGAGTCCACATGTCAAAAAAATTTTCCATACTAAATCTTTTCCGTATTTCCCATCTTAAATATGAATTCTGAGAAGAGAACATTTGCTGAGATGTCAAATGCATTCAGTAGGAACAGCAGTTGTACAAACTGCGTTTTTACGCCCTAAAACACTAAGAAGAAATCGGGCAAAACCGTTTTATGCTCCCCTGCATGGGTCGCTTTAGATTAAATTTCACGGATTCAGTCAATTAAGCTTTTTTTTTAACAGGTATAATTTTAACACAGTGATGTTTTATTCATATAGGAAAATCTTCGTTTGTCAAAAGAGTAAGAGATTATTTTGCTGTCCAAAATTCACCTGACAAAAGTCATTGTTTGCATTTTTGCTTTTTGGCATTAATAACATAATGATTTCTATTGGCGTCCCGTATGTTGGGATCTCTTCTGACTCCAGGATTTCATAGAATGAGAAAAGGATTGTTAGGGAAATCGGAAAGTTAAATTAAAAGTTTAATTCCCTGAACAGTCGAAACAATTGTGGGTGAGGAAAAGAAAGAATATTTTCCCCCATAAACGATTCCTTCGAAAAAGGACATACAATTTGTATCATTTGATCCCTAAGCACTTTGTCTTTCGGAAATTATGCATAAAAGGATTTTATTATTTTTCTCTTAATTTCTACGGTTTACAGAGTAAATGGTTTCAGAAAATAATCTTTCTTGCGATTTAAAAGTAAAAAATGGGAGAAATGATGAATAAGAGGGACATGGTGACAGAGCAAGCCTTTGATAGCATTATAATCCTCCTTTCTACACTTACTAGTTTTAATCGTTAGCAGTAACACATTCATTTCTATAAATACTAAAGTGTGAGATAGGGACAAAGTGGTTTATGGAAACACATACGCCAGCATAAAGCTAGTGTATTATAGGACTAAGCCTGCTTAATGAAAATAAATAATCGAGAGCTGGTATCTGTCCGGAAAGAACTCAGAACGAATACACTGCCACTTGACCTTAGATATAGCCCCAGGTAGTATGCCCAGCCACAGGGAAAGCATCCTAGCAAAATAAACCTTCTAAGAACCATTTTTGAAAATACTTTACACTTCTTTTAAGGGCGAGAATGCCTTCGGTGTGAAGGTTAAGAAAAATGATAAAATACCTCCTTTTCCATAAAAGAATCTTAAAGAAGAATGCAGCCTGTACCTCTCTGGGCACTTCTGTAGCGAGAGGCAGCAGTCGCGACTGCCCTTTATGCTGCGGCGCCAGGCTCGGAATCATGGCGAATGACCGCCTCCCACAATCGTTGCCATGGATACAAGCTCTGCTCTTGCTCGCATCTCGGATGACAGTTACACCCGACAATGCAAGCGCCGTGCTCTTTACGAGGCATTTTGTATGTATTGTTTACTTCAATCCTCACAATCTTTACACCAAGGAAGGAGGGTTTTACTCTCCCTATATTCCCAGGGAGGGAGTCACACACCCAGTGAGCTTAATTCGTTTCCCGAGGTGCCCTGGCTTTAAGGAACGGAAGCGTGTGATGTGAACCCAGTACTGTCTCTCGCTGCAAGCTGTGGTCTTAGCCACTTCATGTACTTTACTCTGATTTAAAAGAAACTTTTACACTTGGTACTGTTCACACTATTCAGGCCAGAAAGTCCAGTCAAGATGACGTCATGCAGGGCTATGGAAAAAGCCAATGCATGTCCCCAGAGTCCACATGTCAAAAAAATTTTCCATACTAAATCTTTTCCGTATTTCCCATCTTAAATATGAATTCTGAGAAGAGAACATTTGCTGAGATGTCAAATGCATTCAGTAGGAACAGCAGTTGTACAAACTGCGTTTTTACGCCCTAAAACACTAAGAAGAAATCGGGCAAAACCGTTTTATGCTCCCCTGCATGGGTCGCTTTAGATTAAATTTCACGGATTCAGTCAATTAAGCTTTTTTTTTAACAGGTATAATTTTAACACAGTGATGTTTTATTCATATAGGAAAATCTTCGTTTGTCAAAAGAGTAAGAGATTATTTTGCTGTCCAAAATTCACCTGACAAAAGTCATTGTTTGCATTTTTGCTTTTTGGCATTAATAACATAATGATTTCTATTGGCGTCCCGTATGTTGGGATCTCTTCTGACTCCAGGATTTCATAGAATGAGAAAAGGATTGTTAGGGAAATCGGAAAGTTAAATTAAAAGTTTAATTCCCTGAACAGTCGAAACAATTGTGGGTGAGGAAAAGAAAGAATATTTTCCCCCATAAACGATTCCTTCGAAAAAGGACATACAATTTGTATCATTTGATCCCTAAGCACTTTGTCTTTCGGAAATTATGCATAAAAGGATTTTATTATTTTTCTCTTAATTTCTACGGTTTACAGAGTAAATGGTTTCAGAAAATAATCTTTCTTGCGATTTAAAAGTAAAAAATGGGAGAAATGATGAATAAGAGGGACATGGTGACAGAGCAAGCCTTTGATAGCATTATAATCCTCCTTTCTACACTTACTAGTTTTAATCGTTAGCAGTAACACATTCATTTCTATAAATACTAAAGTGTGAGATAGGGACAAAGTGGTTTATGGAAACACATACGCCAGCATAAAGCTAGTGTATTATAGGACTAAGCCTGCTTAATGAAAATAAATAATCGAGAGCTGGTATCTGTCCGGAAAGAACTCAGAACGAATACACTGCCACTTGACCTTAGATATAGCCCCAGGTAGTATGCCCAGCCACAGGGAAAGCATCCTAGCAAAATAAACCTTCTAAGAACCATTTTTGAAAATACTTTACACTTCTTTTAAGGGCGAGAATGCCTTCGGTGTGAAGGTTAAGAAAAATGATAAAATACCTCTTTTTCCTTAAAAGAATCTTAAAGAAGAATGCAGCCTGTACCTCTCTGGGCACTTCTGTAGCGAGAGGCAGCAGTCGCGACTGCCCTTTATGCTGCGGCGCCAGGCTCGGAATCATGGCGAATGACCGCCTCCCACAATCGTTGCCATGGATACAAGCTCTGCTCTTGCTCGCATCTCGGATGACAGTTACACCCGACAATGCAAGCGCCGTGCTCTTTACGAGGCATTTTGTATGTATTGTTTACTTCAATCCTCACAATCTTTACACCAAGGAAGGAGGGTTTTACTCTCCCTATATTCCCAGGGAGGGAGTCACACACCCAGTGAGCTTAATTCGTTTCCCGAGGTGCCCTGGCTTTAAGGAACGGAAGCGTGTGATGTGAACCCAGTACTGTCTCTCGCTGCAAGCTGTGGTCTTAGCCACTTCATGTACTTTACTCTGATTTAAAAGAAACTTTTACACTTGGTACTGTTCACACTATTCAGGCCAGAAAGTCCAGTCAAGATGACGTCATGCAGGGCTATGGAAAAAGCCAATGCATGTCCCCAGAGTCCACATGTCAAAAAAATTTTCCATACTAAATCTTTTCCGTATTTCCCATCTTAAATATGAATTCTGAGAAGAGAACATTTGCTGAGATGTCAAATGCATTCAGTAGGAACAGCAGTTGTACAAACTGCGTTTTTACGCCCTAAAACACTAAGAAGAAATCGGGCAAAACCGTTTTATGCTCCCCTGCATGGGTCGCTTTAGATTAAATTTCACGGATTCAGTCAATTAAGCTTTTTTTTTAACAGGTATAATTTTAACACAGTGATGTTTTATTCATATAGGAAAATCTTCGTTTGTCAAAAGAGTAAGAGATTATTTTGCTGTCCAAAATTCACCTGACAAAAGTCATTGTTTGCATTTTTGCTTTTTGGCATTAATAACATAATGATTTCTATTGGCGTCCCGTATGTTGGGATCTCTTCTGACTCCAGGATTTCATAGAATGAGAAAAGGATTGTTAGGGAAATCGGAAAGTTAAATTAAAAGTTTAATTCCCTGAACAGTCGAAACAATTGTGGGTGAGGAAAAGAAAGAATATTTTCCCCCATAAACGATTCCTTCGAAAAAGGACATACAATTTGTATCATTTGATCCCTAAGCACTTTGTCTTTCGGAAATTATGCATAAAAGGATTTTATTATTTTTCTCTTAATTTCTACGGTTTACAGAGTAAATGGTTTCAGAAAATAATCTTTCTTGCGATTTAAAAGTAAAAAATGGGAGAAATGATGAATAAGAGGGACATGGTGACAGAGCAAGCCTTTGATAGCATTATAATCCTCCTTTCTACACTTACTAGTTTTAATCGTTAGCAGTAACACATTCATTTCTATAAATACTAAAGTGTGAGATAGGGACAAAGTGGTTTATGGAAACACATACGCCAGCATAAAGCTAGTGTATTATAGGACTAAGCCTGCTTAATGAAAATAAATAATCGAGAGCTGGTATCTGTCCGGAAAGAACTCAGAACGAATACACTGCCACTTGACCTTAGATATAGCCCCAGGTAGTATGCCCAGCCACAGGGAAAGCATCCTAGCAAAATAAACCTTCTAAGAACCATTTTTGAAAATACTTTACACTTCTTTTAAGGGCGAGAATGCCTTCGGTGTGAAGGTTAAGAAAAATGATAAAATACCTCCTTTTCCATAAAAGAATCTTAAAGAAGAATGCAGCCTGTACCTCTCTGGGCACTTCTGTAGCGAGAGGCAGCAGTCGCGACTGCCCTTTATGCTGCGGCGCCAGGCTCGGAATCATGGCGAATGACCGCCTCCCACAATCGTTGCCATGGATACAAGCTCTGCTCTTGCTCGCATCTCGGATGACAGTTACACCCGACAATGCAAGCGCCGTGCTCTTTACGAGGCATTTTGTATGTATTGTTTACTTCAATCCTCACAATCTTTACACCAAGGAAGGAGGGTTTTACTCTCCCTATATTCCCAGGGAGGGAGTCACACACCCAGTGAGCTTAATTCGTTTCCCGAGGTGCCCTGGCTTTAAGGAACGGAAGCGTGTGATGTGAACCCAGTACTGTCTCTCGCTGCAAGCTGTGGTCTTAGCCACTTCATGTACTTTACTCTGATTTAAAAGAAACTTTTACACTTGGTACTGTTCACACTATTCAGGCCAGAAAGCCCAGTCAAGATGACGTCATGCAGGGCTATGGAAAAAGCCAATGCATGTCCCCAGAGTCCACATGTCAAAAAAATTTTCCATACTAAATCTTTTCCGTATTTCCCATCTTAAATATGAATTCTGAGAAGAGAACATTTGCTGAGATGTCAAATGCATTCAGTAGGAACAGCAGTTGTACAAACTGCGTTTTTACGCCCTAAAACACTAAGAAGAAATCGGGCAAAACCGTTTTATGCTCCCCTGCATGGGTCGCTTTAGATTAAATTTCACGGATTCAGTCAATTAAGCTTTTTTTTTAACAGGTATAATTTTAACACAGTGATGTTTTATTCATATAGGAAAATCTTCGTTTGTCAAAAGAGTAAGAGATTATTTTGCTGTCCAAAATTCACCTGACAAAAGTCATTGTTTGCATTTTTGCTTTTTGGCATTAATAACATAATGATTTCTATTGGCGTCCCGTATGTTGGGATCTCTTCTGACTCCAGGATTTCATAGAATGAGAAAAGGATTGTTAGGGAAATCGGAAAGTTAAATTAAAAGTTTAATTCCCTGAACAGTCGAAACAATTGTGGGTGAGGAAAAGAAAGAATATTTTCCCCCATAAACGATTCCTTCGAAAAAGGACATACAATTTGTATCATTTGATCCCTAAGCACTTTGTCTTTCGGAAATTATGCATAAAAGGATTTTATTATTTTTCTCTTAATTTCTACGGTTTACAGAGTAAATGGTTTCAGAAAATAATCTTTCTTGCGATTTAAAAGTAAAAAATGGGAGAAATGATGAATAAGAGGGACATGGTGACAGAGCAAGCCTTTGATAGCATTATAATCCTCCTTTCTACACTTACTGGTTTTAATCGTTAGCAGTAACACATTCATTTCTATAAATACTAAAGTGTGAGATAGGGACAAAGTGGTTTATGGAAACACATACGCCAGCATAAAGCTAGTGTATTATAGGACTAAGCCTGCTTAATGAAAATAAATAATCGAGAGCTGGTATCTGTCCGGAAAGAACTCAGAACGAATACACTGCCACTTGACCTTAGATATAGCCCCAGGTAGTATGCCCAGCCACAGGGAAAGCATCCTAGCAAAATAAACCTTCTAAGAACCATTTTTGAAAATACTTTACACTTCTTTTAAGGGCGAGAATGCCTTCGGTGTGAAGGTTAAGAAAAATGATAAAATACCTCCTTTTCCATAAAAGAATCTTAAAGAAGAATGCAGCCTGTACCTCTCTGGGCACTTCTGTAGCGAGAGGCAGCAGTCGCGACTGCCCTTTATGCTGCGGCGCCAGGCTCGGAATCATGGCGAATGACCGCCTCCCACAATCGTTGCCATGGATACAAGCTCTGCTCTTGCTCGCATCTCGGATGACAGTTACACCCGACAATGCAAGCGCCGTGCTCTTTACGAGGCATTTTGTATGTATTGTTTACTTCAATCCTCACAATCTTTACACCAAGGAAGGAGGGTTTTACTCTCCCTATATTCCCAGGGAGGGAGTCACACACCCAGTGAGCTTAATTCGTTTCCCGAGGTGCCCTGGCTTTAAGGAACGGAAGCGTGTGATGTGAACCCAGTACTGTCTCTCGCTGCAAGCTGTGGTCTTAGCCACTTCATGTACTTTACTCTGATTTAAAAGAAACTTTTACACTTGGTACTGTTCACACTATTCAGGCCAGAAAGCCCAGTCAAGATGACGTCATGCAGGGCTATGGAAAAAGCCAATGCATGTCCCCAGAGTCCACATGTCAAAAAAATTTTCCATACTAAATCTTTTCCGTATTTCCCATCTTAAATATGAATTCTGAGAAGAGAACATTTGCTGAGATGTCAAATGCATTCAGTAGGAACAGCAGTTGTACAAACTGCGTTTTTACGCCCTAAAACACTAAGAAGAAATCGGGCAAAACCGTTTTATGCTCCCCTGCATGGGTCGCTTTAGATTAAATTTCACGGATTCAGTCAATTAAGCTTTTTTTTTAACAGGTATAATTTTAACACAGTGATGTTTTATTCATATAGGAAAATCTTCGTTTGTCAAAAGAGTAAGAGATTATTTTGCTGTCCAAAATTCACCTGACAAAAGTCATTGTTTGCATTTTTGCTTTTTGGCATTAATAACATAATGATTTCTATTGGCGTCCCGTATGTTGGGATCTCTTCTGACTCCAGGATTTCATAGAATGAGAAAAGGATTGTTAGGGAAATCGGAAAGTTAAATTAAAAGTTTAATTCCCTGAACAGTCGAAACAATTGTGGGTGAGGAAAAGAAAGAATATTTTCCCCCATAAACGATTCCTTCGAAAAAGGACATACAATTTGTATCATTTGATCCCTAAGCACTTTGTCTTTCGGAAATTATGCATAAAAGGATTTTATTATTTTTCTCTTAATTTCTACGGTTTACAGAGTAAATGGTTTCAGAAAATAATCTTTCTTGCGATTTAAAAGTAAAAAATGGGAGAAATGATGAATAAGAGGGACATGGTGACAGAGCAAGCCTTTGATAGCATTATAATCCTCCTTTCTACACTTACTAGTTTTAATCGTTAGCAGTAACACATTCATTTCTATAAATACTAAAGTGTGAGATAGGGACAAAGTGGTTTATGGAAACACATACGCCAGCATAAAGCTAGTGTATTATAGGACTAAGCCTGCTTAATGAAAATAAATAATCGAGAGCTGGTATCTGTCCGGAAAGAACTCAGAACGAATACACTGCCACTTGACCTTATATATAGCCCCAGGTAGTATGCCCAGCCACAGGGAAAGCATCCTAGCAAAATAAACCTTCTAAGAACCATTTTTGAAAATACTTTACACTTCTTTTAAGGGCGAGAATGCCTTCGGTGTGAAGGTTAAGAAAAATGATAAAATACCTCTTTTTCCTTAAAAGAATCTTAAAGAAGAATGCAGCCTGTACCTCTCTGGGCACTTCTGTAGCGAGAGGCAGCAGTCGCGACTGCCCTTTATGCTGCGGCGCCAGGCTCGGAATCATGGCGAATGACCGCCTCCCACAATCGTTGCCATGGATACAAGCTCTGCTCTTGCTCGCATCTCGGATGACAGTTACACCCGACAATGCAAGCGCCGTGCTCTTTACGAGGCATTTTGTATGTATTGTTTACTTCAATCCTCACAATCTTTACACCAAGGAAGGAGGGTTTTACTCTCCCTATATTCCCAGGGAGGGAGTCACACACCCAGTGAGCTTAATTCGTTTCCCGAGGTGCCCTGGCTTTAAGGAACGGAAGCGTGTGATGTGAACCCAGTACTGTCTCTCGCTGCAAGCTGTGGTCTTAGCCACTTCATGTACTTTACTCTGATTTAAAAGAAACTTTTACACTTGGTACTGTTCACACTATTCAGGCCAGAAAGTCCAGTCAAGATGACGTCATGCAGGGCTATGGAAAAAGCCAATGCATGTCCCCAGAGTCCACATGTCAAAAAAATTTTCCATACTAAATCTTTTCCGTATTTCCCATCTTAAATATGAATTCTGAGAAGAGAACATTTGCTGAGATGTCAAATGCATTCAGTAGGAACAGCAGTTGTACAAACTGCGTTTTTACGCCCTAAAACACTAAGAAGAAATCGGGCAAAACCGTTTTATGCTCCCCTGCATGGGTCGCTTTAGATTAAATTTCACGGATTCAGTCAATTAAGCTTTTTTTTTAACAGGTATAATTTTAACACAGTGATGTTTTATTCATATAGGAAAATCTTCGTTTGTCAAAAGAGTAAGAGATTATTTTGCTGTCCAAAATTCACCTGACAAAAGTCATTGTTTGCATTTTTGCTTTTTGGCATTAATAACATAATGATTTCTATTGGCGTCCCGTATGTTGGGATCTCTTCTGACTCCAGGATTTCATAGAATGAGAAAAGGATTGTTAGGGAAATCGGAAAGTTAAATTAAAAGTTTAATTCCCTGAACAGTCGAAACAATTGTGGGTGAGGAAAAGAAAGAATATTTTCCCCCATAAACGATTCCTTCGAAAAAGGACATACAATTTGTATCATTTGATCCCTAAGCACTTTGTCTTTCGGAAATTATGCATAAAAGGATTTTATTATTTTTCTCTTAATTTCTACGGTTTACAGAGTAAATGGTTTCAGAAAATAATCTTTCTTGCGATTTAAAAGTAAAAAATGGGAGAAATGATGAATAAGAGGGACATGGTGACAGAGCAAGCCTTTGATAGCATTATAATCCTCCTTTCTACACTTACTAGTTTTAATCGTTAGCAGTAACACATTCATTTCTATAAATACTAAAGTGTGAGATAGGGACAAAGTGGTTTATGGAAACACATACGCCAGCATAAAGCTAGTGTATTATAGGACTAAGCCTGCTTAATGAAAATAAATAATCGAGAGCTGGTATCTGTCCGGAAAGAACTCAGAACGAATACACTGCCACTTGACCTTAGATATAGCCCCAGGTAGTATGCCCAGCCACAGGGAAAGCATCCTAGCAAAATAAACCTTCTAAGAACCATTTTTGAAAATACTTTACACTTCTTTTAAGGGCGAGAATGCCTTCGGTGTGAAGGTTAAGAAAAATGATAAAATACCTCTTTTTCCTTAAAAGAATCTTAAAGAAGAATGCAGCCTGTACCTCTCTGGGCACTTCTGTAGCGAGAGGCAGCAGTCGCGACTGCCCTTTATGCTGCGGCGCCAGGCTCGGAATCATGGCGAATGACCGCCTCCCACAATCGTTGCCATGGATACAAGCTCTGCTCTTGCTCGCATCTCGGATGACAGTTACACCCGACAATGCAAGCGCCGTGCTCTTTACGAGGCATTTTGTATGTATTGTTTACTTCAATCCTCACAATCTTTACACCAAGGAAGGAGGGTTTTACTCTCCCTATATTCCCAGGGAGGGAGTCACACACCCAGTGAGCTTAATTCGTTTCCCGAGGTGCCCTGGCTTTAAGGAACGGAAGCGTGTGATGTGAACCCAGTACTGTCTCTCGCTGCAAGCTGTGGTCTTAGCCACTTCATGTACTTTACTCTGATTTAAAAGAAACTTTTACACTTGGTACTGTTCACACTATTCAGGCCAGAAAGTCCAGTCAAGATGACGTCATGCAGGGCTATGGAAAAAGCCAATGCATGTCCCCAGAGTCCACATGTCAAAAAAATTTTCCATACTAAATCTTTTCCGTATTTCCCATCTTAAATATGAATTCTGAGAAGAGAACATTTGCTGAGATGTCAAATGCATTCAGTAGGAACAGCAGTTGTACAAACTGCGTTTTTACACCCTAAAACACTAAGAAGAAATCGGGCAAAACCGTTTTGTGCTCCCCTGCATGGGTCGCTTTAGATTAAATTTCACGGATTCAGTCAATTAAGCTTTTTTTTTAACAGGTATAATTTTAACACAGTGATGTTTTATTCATATAGGAAAATCTTCGTTTGTCAAAAGAGTAAGAGATTATTTTGCTGTCCAAAATTCACCTGACAAAAGTCATTGTTTGCATTTTTGCTTTTTGGCATTAATAACATAATGATTTCTATTGGCGTCCCGTATGTTGGGATCTCTTCTGACTCCAGGATTTCATAGAATGAGAAAAGGATTGTTAGGGAAATCGGAAAGTTAAATTAAAAGTTTAATTCCCTGAACAGTCGAAACAATTGTGGGTGAGGAAAAGAAAGAGTATTTTCCCCCATAAACGATTCCTTCGAAAAAGGACATACAATTTGTATCATTTGATCCCTAAGCACTTTGTCTTTCGGAAATTATGCATAAAAGGATTTTATTATTTTTCTCTTAATTTCTACGGTTTACAGAGTAAATGGTTTCAGAAAATAATCTTTCTTGCGATTTAAAAGTAAAAAATGGGAGAAATGATGAATAAGAGGGACATGGTGACAGAGCAAGCCTTTGATAGCATTATAATCCTCCTTTCTACACTTACTAGTTTTAATCGTTAGCAGTAACACATTCATTTCTATAAATACTAAAGTGTGAGATAGGGACAAAGTGGTTTATGGAAACACATACGCCAGCATAAAGCTAGTGTATTATAGGACTAAGCCTGCTTAATGAAAATAAATAATCGAGAGCTGGTATCTGTCCGGAAAGAACTCAGAACGAATACACTGCCACTTGACCTTAGATATAGCCCCAGGTAGTATGCCCAGCCACAGGGAAAGCATCCTAGCAAAATAAACCTTCTAAGAACCATTTTTGAAAATACTTTACACTTCTTTTAAGGGCGAGAATGCCTTCGGTGTGAAGGTTAAGAAAAATGATAAAATACCTCTTTTTCCTTAAAAGAATCTTAAAGAAGAATGCAGCCTGTACCTCTCTGGGCACTTCTGTAGCGAGAGGCAGCAGTCGCGACTGCCCTTTATGCTGCGGCGCCAGGCTCGGAATCATGGCGAATGACCGCCTCCCACAATCGTTGCCATGGATACAAGCTCTGCTCTTGCTCGCATCTCGGATGACAGTTACACCCGACAATGCAAGCGCCGTGCTCTTTACGAGGCATTTTGTATGTATTGTTTACTTCAATCCTCACAATCTTTACACCAAGGAAGGAGGGTTTTACTCTCCCTATATTCCCAGGGAGGGAGTCACACACCCAGTGAGCTTAATTCGTTTCCCGAGGTGCCCTGGCTTTAAGGAACGGAAGCGTGTGATGTGAACCCAGTACTGTCTCTCGCTGCAAGCTGTGGTCTTAGCCACTTCATGTACTTTACTCTGATTTAAAAGAAACTTTTACACTTGGTACTGTTCACACTATTCAGGCCAGAAAGCCCAGTCAAGATGACGTCATGCAGGGCTATGGAAAAAGCCAATGCATGTCCCCAGAGTCCACATGTCAAAAAAATTTTCCATACTAAATCTTTTCCGTATTTCCCATCTTAAATATGAATTCTGAGAAGAGAACATTTGCTGAGATGTCAAATGCATTCAGTAGGAACAGCAGTTGTACAAACTGCGTTTTTACACCCTAAAACACTAAGAAGAAATCGGGCAAAACCGTTTTATGCTCCCCTGCATGGGTCGCTTTAGATTAAATTTCACGGATTCAGTCAATTAAGCTTTTTTTTTAACAGGTATAATTTTAACACAGTGATGTTTTATTCATATAGGAAAATCTTCGTTTGTCAAAAGAGTAAGAGATTATTTTGCTGTCCAAAATTCACCTGACAAAAGTCATTGTTTGCATTTTTGCTTTTTGGCATTAATAACATAATGATTTCTATTGGCGTCCCGTATGTTGGGATCTCTTCTGACTCCAGGATTTCATAGAATGAGAAAAGGATTGTTAGGGAAGTCGGAAAGTTAAATTAAAAGTTTAATTCCCTGAACAGTCGAAACAATTGTGGGTGAGGAAAAGAAAGAATATTTTCCCCCATAAACGATTCCTTCGAAAAAGGACATACAATTTGTATCATTTGATCCCTAAGCACTTTGTCTTTCGGAAATTATGCATAAAAGGATTTTATTATTTTTCTCTTAATTTCTACGGTTTACAGAGTAAATGGTTTCAGAAAATAATCTTTCTTGCGATTTAAAAGTAAAAAATGGGAGAAATGATGAATAAGAGGGACATGGTGACAGAGCAAGCCTTTGATAGCATTATAATCCTCCTTTCTACACTTACTAGTTTTAATCGTTAGCAGTAACACATTCATTTCTATAAATACTAAAGTGTGAGATAGGGACAAAGTGGTTTATGGAAACACATACGCCAGCATAAAGCTAGTGTATTATAGGACTAAGCCTGCTTAATGAAAATAAATAATCGAGAGCTGGTATCTGTCCGGAAAGAACTCAGAACGAATACACTGCCACTTGACCTTAGATATAGCCCCAGGTAGTATGCCCAGCCACAGGGAAAGCATCCTAGCAAAATAAACCTTCTAAGAACCATTTTTGAAAATACTTTACACTTCTTTTAAGGGCGAGAATGCCTTCGGTGTGATGGTTAAGAAAAATGATAAAATACCTCTTTTTCCTTAAAAGAATCTTAAAGAAGAATGCAGCCTGTACCTCTCTGGGCACTTCTGTAGCGAGAGGCAGCAGTCGCGACTGCCCTTTATGCTGCGGCGCCAGGCTCGGAATCATGGCGAATGACCGCCTCCCACAATCGTTGCCATGGATACAAGCTCTGCTCTTGCTCGCATCTCGGATGACAGTTACACCCGACAATGCAAGCGCCGTGCTCTTTACGAGGCATTTTGTATGTATTGTTTACTTCAATCCTCACAATCTTTACACCAAGGAAGGAGGGTTTTACTCTCCCTATATTCCCAGGGAGGGAGTCACACACCCAGTGAGCTTAATTCGTTTCCCGAGGTGCCCTGGCTTTAAGGAACGGAAGCGTGTGATGTGAACCCAGTACTGTCTCTCGCTGCAAGCTGTGGTCTTAGCCACTTCATGTACTTTACTCTGATTTAAAAGAAACTTTTACACTTGGTACTGTTCACACTATTCAGGCCAGAAAGTCCAGTCAAGATGACGTCATGCAGGGCTATGGAAAAAGCCAATGCATGTCCCCAGAGTCCACATGTCAAAAAAATTTTCCATACTAAATCTTTTCCGTATTTCCCATCTTAAATATGAATTCTGAGAAGATAACATTTGCTGAGATGTCAAATGCATTCAGTAGGAACAGCAGTTGTACAAACTGCGTTTTTACACCCTAAAACACTAAGAAGAAATCGGGCAAAACCGTTTTATGCTCCCCTGCATGGGTCGCTTTAGATTAAATTTCACGGATTCAGTCAATTAAGCTTTTTTTTTAACAGGTATAATTTTAACACAGTGATGTTTTATTCATATAGGAAAATCTTCGTTTGTCAAAAGAGTAAGAGATTATTTTGCTGTCCAAAATTCACCTGACAAAAGTCATTGTTTGCATTTTTGCTTTTTGGCATTAATAACATAATGATTTCTATTGGCGTCCCGTATGTTGGGATCTCTTCTGACTCCAGGATTTCATAGAATGAGAAAAGGATTGTTAGGGAAATCGGAAAGTTAAATTAAAAGTTTAATTCCCTGAACAGTCGAAACAATTGTGGGTGAGGAAAAGAAAGAATATTTTCCCCCATAAACGATTCCTTCGAAAAAGGACATACAATTTGTATCATTTGATCCCTAAGCACTTTGTCTTTCGGAAATTATGCATAAAAGGATTTTATTATTTTTCTCTTAATTTCTACGGTTTACAGAGTAAATGGTTTCAGAAAATAATCTTTCTTGCGATTTAAAAGTAAAAAATGGGAGAAATGATGAATAAGAGGGACATGGTGACAGAGCAAGCCTTTGATAGCATTATAATCCTCCTTTCTACACTTACTAGTTTTAATCGTTAGCAGTAACACATTCATTTCTATAAATACTAAAGTGTGAGATAGGGACAAAGTGGTTTATGGAAACACATACGCCAGCATAAAGCTAGTGTATTATAGGACTAAGCCTGCTTAATGAAAATAAATAATCGAGAGCTGGTATCTGTCCGGAAAGAACTCAGAACGAATACACTGCCACTTGACCTTATATATAGCCCCAGGTAGTATGCCCAGCCACAGGGAAAGCATCCTAGCAAAATAAACCTTCTAAGAACCATTTTTGAAAATACTTTACACTTCTTTTAAGGGCGAGAATGCCTTCGGTGTGAAGGTTAAGAAAAATGATAAAATACCTCTTTTTCCTTAAAAGAATCTTAAAGAAGAATGCAGCCTGTACCTCTCTGGGCACTTCTGTAGCGAGAGGCAGCAGTCGCGACTGCCCTTTATGCTGCGGCGCCAGGCTCGGAATCATGGCGAATGACCGCCTCCCACAATCGTTGCCATGGATACAAGCTCTGCTCTTGCTCGCATCTCGGATGACAGTTACACCCGACAATGCAAGCGCCGTGCTCTTTACGAGGCATTTTGTATGTATTGTTTACTTCAATCCTCACAATCTTTACACCAAGGAAGGAGGGTTTTACTCTCCCTATATTCCCAGGGAGGGAGTCACACACCCAGTGAGCTTAATTCGTTTCCCGAGGTGCCCTGGCTTTAAGGAACGGAAGCGTGTGATGTGAACCCAGTACTGTCTCTCGCTGCAAGCTGTGGTCTTAGCCACTTCATGTACTTTACTCTGATTTAAAAGAAACTTTTACACTTGGTACTGTTCACACTATTCAGGCCAGAAAGCCCAGTCAAGATGACGTCATGCAGGGCTATGGAAAAAGCCAATGCATGTCCCCAGAGTCCACATGTCAAAAAAATTTTCCATACTAAATCTTTTCCGTATTTCCCATCTTAAATATGAATTCTGAGAAGAGAACATTTGCTGAGATGTCAAATGCATTCAGTAGGAACAGCAGTTGTACAAACTGCGTTTTTACGCCCTAAAACACTAAGAAGAAATCGGGCAAAACCGTTTTATGCTCCCCTGCATGGGTCGCTTTAGATTAAATTTCACGGATTCAGTCAATTAAGCTTTTTTTTTAACAGGTATAATTTTAACACAGTGATGTTTTATTCATATAGGAAAATCTTCGTTTGTCAAAAGAGTAAGAGATTATTTTGCTGTCCAAAATTCACCTGACAAAAGTCATTGTTTGCATTTTTGCTTTTTGGCATTAATAACATAATGATTTCTATTGGCGTCCCGTATGTTGGGATCTCTTCTGACTCCAGGATTTCATAGAATGAGAAAAGGATTGTTAGGGAAATCGGAAAGTTAAATTAAAAGTTTAATTCCCTGAACAGTCGAAACAATTGTGGGTGAGGAAAAGAAAGAATATTTTCCCCCATAAACGATTCCTTCGAAAAAGGACATACAATTTGTATCATTTGATCCCTAAGCACTTTGTCTTTCGGAAATTATGCATAAAAGGATTTTATTATTTTTCTCTTAATTTCTACGGTTTACAGAGTAAATGGTTTCAGAAAATAATCTTTCTTGCGATTTAAAAGTAAAAAATGGGAGAAATGATGAATAAGAGGGACATGGTGACAGAGCAAGCCTTTGATAGCATTATAATCCTCCTTTCTACACTTACTAGTTTTAATCGTTAGCAGTAACACATTCATTTCTATAAATACTAAAGTGTGAGATAGGGACAAAGTGGTTTATGGAAACACATACGCCAGCATAAAGCTAGTGTATTATAGGACTAAGCCTGCTTAATGAAAATAAATAATCGAGAGCTGGTATCTGTCCGGAAAGAACTCAGAACGAATACACTGCCACTTGACCTTAGATATAGCCCCAGGTAGTATGCCCAGCCACAGGGAAAGCATCCTAGCAAAATAAACCTTCTAAGAACCATTTTTGAAAATACTTTACACTTCTTTTAAGGGCGAGAATGCCTTCGGTGTGAAGGTTAAGAAAAATGATAAAATACCTCCTTTTCCATAAAAGAATCTTAAAGAAGAATGCAGCCTGTACCTCTCTGGGCACTTCTGTAGCGAGAGGCAGCAGTCGCGACTGCCCTTTATGCTGCGGCGCCAGGCTCGGAATCATGGCGAATGACCGCCTCCCACAATCGTTGCCATGGATACAAGCTCTGCTCTTGCTCGCATCTCGGATGACAGTTACACCCGACAATGCAAGCGCCGTGCTCTTTACGAGGCATTTTGTATGTATTGTTTACTTCAATCCTCACAATCTTTACACCAAGGAAGGAGGGTTTTACTCTCCCTATATTCCCAGGGAGGGAGTCACACACCCAGTGAGCTTAATTCGTTTCCCGAGGTGCCCTGGCTTTAAGGAACGGAAGCGTGTGATGTGAACCCAGTACTGTCTCTCGCTGCAAGCTGTGGTCTTAGCCACTTCATGTACTTTACTCTGATTTAAAAGAAACTTTTACACTTGGTACTGTTCACACTATTCAGGCCAGAAAGTCCAGTCAAGATGACGTCATGCAGGGCTATGGAAAAAGCCAATGCATGTCCCCAGAGTCCACATGTCAAAAAAATTTTCCATACTAAATCTTTTCCGTATTTCCCATCTTAAATATGAATTCTGAGAAGAGAACATTTGCTGAGATGTCAAATGCATTCAGTAGGAACAGCAGTTGTACAAACTGCGTTTTTACGCCCTAGAACACTAAGAAGAAATCGGGCAAAACCGTTTTGTGCTCCCCTGCATGGGTCGCTTTAGATTAAATTTCACGGATTCAGTCAATTAAGCTTTTTTTTTAACAGGTATAATTTTAACACAGTGATGTTTTATTCATATAGGAAAATCTTCGTTTGTCAAAAGAGTAAGAGATTATTTTGCTGTCCAAAATTCACCTGACAAAAGTCATTGTTTGCATTTTTGCTTTTTGGCATTAATAACATAATGATTTCTATTGGCGTCCCGTATGTTGGGATCTCTTCTGACTCCAGGATTTCATAGAATGAGAAAAGGATTGTTAGGGAAATCGGAAAGTTAAATTAAAAGTTTAATTCCCTGAACAGTCGAAACAATTGTGGGTGAGGAAAAGAAAGAATATTTTCCCCCATAAACGATTCCTTCGAAAAAGGACATACAATTTGTATCATTTGATCCCTAAGCACTTTGTCTTTCGGAAATTATGCATAAAAGGATTTTATTATTTTTCTCTTAATTTCTACGGTTTACAGAGTAAATGGTTTCAGAAAATAATCTTTCTTGCGATTTAAAAGTAAAAAATGGGAGAAATGATGAATAAGAGGGACATGGTGACAGAGCAAGCCTTTGATAGCATTATAATCCTCCTTTCTACACTTACTAGTTTTAATCGTTAGCAGTAACACATTCATTTCTATAAATACTAAAGTGTGAGATAGGGACAAAGTGGTTTATGGAAACACATACGCCAGCATAAAGCTAGTGTATTATAGGACTAAGCCTGCTTAATGAAAATAAATAATCGAGAGCTGGTATCTGTCCGGAAAGAACTCAGAACGAATACACTGCCACTTGACCTTAGATATAGCCCCAGGTAGTATGCCCAGCCACAGGGAAAGCATCCTAGCAAAATAAACCTTCTAAGAACCATTTTTGAAAATACTTTACACTTCTTTTAAGGGCGAGAATGCCTTCGGTGTGAAGGTTAAGAAAAATGATAAAATACCTCTTTTTCCTTAAAAGAATCTTAAAGAAGAATGCAGCCTGTACCTCTCTGGGCACTTCTGTAGCGAGAGGCAGCAGTCGCGACTGCCCTTTATGCTGCGGCGCCAGGCTCGGAATCATGGCGAATGACCGCCTCCCACAATCGTTGCCATGGATACAAGCTCTGCTCTTGCTCGCATCTCGGATGACAGTTACACCCGACAATGCAAGCGCCGTGCTCTTTACGAGGCATTTTGTATGTATTGTTTACTTCAATCCTCACAATCTTTACACCAAGGAAGGAGGGTTTTACTCTCCCTATATTCCCAGGGAGGGAGTCACACACCCAGTGAGCTTAATTCGTTTCCCGAGGTGCCCTGGCTTTAAGGAACGGAAGCGTGTGATGTGAACCCAGTACTGTCTCTCGCTGCAAGCTGTGGTCTTAGCCACTTCATGTACTTTACTCTGATTTAAAAGAAACTTTTACACTTGGTACTGTTCACACTATTCAGGCCAGAAAGTCCAGTCAAGATGACGTCATGCAGGGCTATGGAAAAAGCCAATGCATGTCCCCAGAGTCCACATGTCAAAAAAATTTTCCATACTAAATCTTTTCCGTATTTCCCATCTTAAATATGAATTCTGAGAAGAGAACATTTGCTGAGATGTCAAATGCATTCAGTAGGAACAGCAGTTGTACAAACTGCGTTTTTACACCCTAAAACACTAAGAAGAAATCGGGCAAAACCGTTTTATGCTCCCCTGCATGGGTCGCTTTAGATTAAATTTCACGGATTCAGTCAATTAAGCTTTTTTTTTAACAGGTATAATTTTAACACAGTGATGTTTTATTCATATAGGAAAATCTTCGTTTGTCAAAAGAGTAAGAGATTATTTTGCTGTCCAAAATTCACCTGACAAAAGTCATTGTTTGCATTTTTGCTTTTTGGCATTAATAACATAATGATTTCTATTGGCGTCCCGTATGTTGGGATCTCTTCTGACTCCAGGATTTCATAGAATGAGAAAAGGATTGTTAGGGAAATCGGAAAGTTAAATTAAAAGTTTAATTCCCTGAACAGTCGAAACAATTGTGGGTGAGGAAAAGAAAGAGTATTTTCCCCCATAAACGATTCCTTCGAAAAAGGACATACAATTTGTATCATTTGATCCCTAAGCACTTTGTCTTTCGGAAATTATGCATAAAAGGATTTTATTATTTTTCTCTTAATTTCTACGGTTTACAGAGTAAATGGTTTCAGAAAATAATCTTTCTTGCGATTTAAAAGTAAAAAATGGGAGAAATGATGAATAAGAGGGACATGGTGACAGAGCAAGCCTTTGATAGCATTATAATCCTCCTTTCTACACTTACTAGTTTTAATCGTTAGCAGTAACACATTCATTTCTATAAATACTAAAGTGTGAGATAGGGACAAAGTGGTTTATGGAAACACATACGCCAGCATAAAGCTAGTGTATTATAGGACTAAGCCTGCTTAATGAAAATAAATAATCGAGAGCTGGTATCTGTCCGGAAAGAACTCAGAACGAATACACTGCCACTTGACCTTAGATATAGCCCCAGGTAGTATGCCCAGCCACAGGGAAAGCATCCTAGCAAAATAAACCTTCTAAGAACCATTTTTGAAAATACTTTACACTTCTTTTAAGGGCGAGAATGCCTTCGGTGTGAAGGTTAAGAAAAATGATAAAATACCTCTTTTTCCTTAAAAGAATCTTAAAGAAGAATGCAGCCTGTACCTCTCTGGGCACTTCTGTAGCGAGAGGCAGCAGTCGCGACTGCCCTTTATGCTGCGGCGCCAGGCTCGGAATCATGGCGAATGACCGCCTCCCACAATCGTTGCCATGGATACAAGCTCTGCTCTTGCTCGCATCTCGGATGACAGTTACACCCGACAATGCAAGCGCCGTGCTCTTTACGAGGCATTTTGTATGTATTGTTTACTTCAATCCTCACAATCTTTACACCAAGGAAGGAGGGTTTTACTCTCCCTATATTCCCAGGGAGGGAGTCACACACCCAGTGAGCTTAATTCGTTTCCCGAGGTGCCCTGGCTTTAAGGAACGGAAGCGTGTGATGTGAACCCAGTACTGTCTCTCGCTGCAAGCTGTGGTCTTAGCCACTTCATGTACTTTACTCTGATTTAAAAGAAACTTTTACACTTGGTACTGTTCACACTATTCAGGCCAGAAAGCCCAGTCAAGATGACGTCATGCAGGGCTATGGAAAAAGCCAATGCATGTCCCCAGAGTCCACATGTCAAAAAAATTTTCCATACTAAATCTTTTCCGTATTTCCCATCTTAAATATGAATTCTGAGAAGAGAACATTTGCTGAGATGTCAAATGCATTCAGTAGGAACAGCAGTTGTACAAACTGCGTTTTTACACCCTAAAACACTAAGAAGAAATCGGGCAAAACCGTTTTATGCTCCCCTGCATGGGTCGCTTTAGATTAAATTTCACGGATTCAGTCAATTAAGCTTTTTTTTTAACAGGTATAATTTTAACACAGTGATGTTTTATTCATATAGGAAAATCTTCGTTTGTCAAAAGAGTAAGAGATTATTTTGCTGTCCAAAATTCACCTGACAAAAGTCATTGTTTGCATTTTTGCTTTTTGGCATTAATAACATAATGATTTCTATTGGCGTCCCGTATGTTGGGATCTCTTCTGACTCCAGGATTTCATAGAATGAGAAAAGGATTGTTAGGGAAGTCGGAAAGTTAAATTAAAAGTTTAATTCCCTGAACAGTCGAAACAATTGTGGGTGAGGAAAAGAAAGAATATTTTCCCCCATAAACGATTCCTTCGAAAAAGGACATACAATTTGTATCATTTGATCCCTAAGCACTTTGTCTTTCGGAAATTATGCATAAAAGGATTTTATTATTTTTCTCTTAATTTCTACGGTTTACAGAGTAAATGGTTTCAGAAAATAATCTTTCTTGCGATTTAAAAGTAAAAAATGGGAGAAATGATGAATAAGAGGGACATGGTGACAGAGCAAGCCTTTGATAGCATTATAATCCTCCTTTCTACACTTACTAGTTTTAATCGTTAGCAGTAACACATTCATTTCTATAAATACTAAAGTGTGAGATAGGGACAAAGTGGTTTATGGAAACACATACGCCAGCATAAAGCTAGTGTATTATAGGACTAAGCCTGCTTAATGAAAATAAATAATCGAGAGCTGGTATCTGTCCGGAAAGAACTCAGAACGAATACACTGCCACTTGACCTTAGATATAGCCCCAGGTAGTATGCCCAGCCACAGGGAAAGCATCCTAGCAAAATAAACCTTCTAAGAACCATTTTTGAAAATACTTTACACTTCTTTTAAGGGCGAGAATGCCTTCGGTGTGAAGGTTAAGAAAAATGATAAAATACCTCTTTTTCCTTAAAAGAATCTTAAAGAAGAATGCAGCCTGTACCTCTCTGGGCACTTCTGTAGCGAGAGGCAGCAGTCGCGACTGCCCTTTATGCTGCGGCGCCAGGCTCGGAATCATGGCGAATGACCGCCTCCCACAATCGTTGCCATGGATACAAGCTCTGCTCTTGCTCGCATCTCGGATGACAGTTACACCCGACAATGCAAGCGCCGTGCTCTTTACGAGGCATTTTGTATGTATTGTTTACTTCAATCCTCACAATCTTTACACCAAGGAAGGAGGGTTTTACTCTCCCTATATTCCCAGGGAGGGAGTCACACACCCAGTGAGCTTAATTCGTTTCCCGAGGTGCCCTGGCTTTAAGGAACGGAAGCGTGTGATGTGAACCCAGTACTGTCTCTCGCTGCAAGCTGTGGTCTTAGCCACTTCATGTACTTTACTCTGATTTAAAAGAAACTTTTACACTTGGTACTGTTCACACTATTCAGGCCAGAAAGTCCAGTCAAGATGACGTCATGCAGGGCTATGGAAAAAGCCAATGCATGTCCCCAGAGTCCACATGTCAAAAAAATTTTCCATACTAAATCTTTTCCGTATTTCCCATCTTAAATATGAATTCTGAGAAGAGAACATTTGCTGAGATGTCAAATGCATTCAGTAGGAACAGCAGTTGTACAAACTGCGTTTTTACACCCTAAAACACTAAGAAGAAATCGGGCAAAACCGTTTTATGCTCCCCTGCATGGGTCGCTTTAGATTAAATTTCACGGATTCAGTCAATTAAGCTTTTTTTTTAACAGGTATAATTTTAACACAGTGATGTTTTATTCATATAGGAAAATCTTCGTTTGTCAAAAGAGTAAGAGATTATTTTGCTGTCCAAAATTCACCTGACAAAAGTCATTGTTTGCATTTTTGCTTTTTGGCATTAATAACATAATGATTTCTATTGGCGTCCCGTATGTTGGGATCTCTTCTGACTCCAGGATTTCATAGAATGAGAAAAGGATTGTTAGGGAAATCGGAAAGTTAAATTAAAAGTTTAATTCCCTGAACAGTCGAAACAATTGTGGGTGAGGAAAAGAAAGAATATTTTCCCCCATAAACGATTCCTTCGAAAAAGGACATACAATTTGTATCATTTGATCCCTAAGCACTTTGTCTTTCGGAAATTATGCATAAAAGGATTTTATTATTTTTCTCTTAATTTCTACGGTTTACAGAGTAAATGGTTTCAGAAAATAATCTTTCTTGCGATTTAAAAGTAAAAAATGGGAGAAATGATGAATAAGAGGGACATGGTGACAGAGCAAGCCTTTGATAGCATTATAATCCTCCTTTCTACACTTACTAGTTTTAATCGTTAGCAGTAACACATTCATTTCTATAAATACTAAAGTGTGAGATAGGGACAAAGTGGTTTATGGAAACACATACGCCAGCATAAAGCTAGTGTATTATAGGACTAAGCCTGCTTAATGAAAATAAATAATCGAGAGCTGGTATCTGTCCGGAAAGAACTCAGAACGAATACACTGCCACTTGACCTTATATATAGCCCCAGGTAGTATGCCCAGCCACAGGGAAAGCATCCTAGCAAAATAAACCTTCTAAGAACCATTTTTGAAAATACTTTACACTTCTTTTAAGGGCGAGAATGCCTTCGGTGTGAAGGTTAAGAAAAATGATAAAATACCTCCTTTTCCATAAAAGAATCTTAAAGAAGAATGCAGCCTGTACCTCTCTGGGCACTTCTGTAGCGAGAGGCAGCAGTCGCGACTGCCCTTTATGCTGCGGCGCCAGGCTCGGAATCATGGCGAATGACCGCCTCCCACAATCGTTGCCATGGATACAAGCTCTGCTCTTGCTCGCATCTCGGATGACAGTTACACCCGACAATGCAAGCGCCGTGCTCTTTACGAGGCATTTTGTATGTATTGTTTACTTCAATCCTCACAATCTTTACACCAAGGAAGGAGGGTTTTACTCTCCCTATATTCCCAGGGAGGGAGTCACACACCCAGTGAGCTTAATTCGTTTCCCGAGGTGCCCTGGCTTTAAGGAACGGAAGCGTGTGATGTGAACCCAGTACTGTCTCTCGCTGCAAGCTGTGGTCTTAGCCACTTCATGTACTTTACTCTGATTTAAAAGAAACTTTTACACTTGGTACTGTTCACACTATTCAGGCCAGAAAGTCCAGTCAAGATGACGTCATGCAGGGCTATGGAAAAAGCCAATGCATGTCCCCAGAGTCCACATGTCAAAAAAATTTTCCATACTAAATCTTTTCCGTATTTCCCATCTTAAATATGAATTCTGAGAAGAGAACATTTGCTGAGATGTCAAATGCATTCAGTAGGAACAGCAGTTGTACAAACTGCGTTTTTACGCCCTAAAACACTAAGAAGAAATCGGGCAAAACCGTTTTATGCTCCCCTGCATGGGTCGCTTTAGATTAAATTTCACGGATTCAGTCAATTAAGCTTTTTTTTTAACAGGTATAATTTTAACACAGTGATGTTTTATTCATATAGGAAAATCTTCGTTTGTCAAAAGAGTAAGAGATTATTTTGCTGTCCAAAATTCACCTGACAAAAGTCATTGTTTGCATTTTTGCTTTTTGGCATTAATAACATAATGATTTCTATTGGCGTCCCGTATGTTGGGATCTCTTCTGACTCCAGGATTTCATAGAATGAGAAAAGGATTGTTAGGGAAGTCGGAAAGTTAAATTAAAAGTTTAATTCCCTGAACAGTCGAAACAATTGTGGGTGAGGAAAAGAAAGAATATTTTCCCCCATAAACGATTCCTTCGAAAAAGGACATACAATTTGTATCATTTGATCCCTAAGCACTTTGTCTTTCGGAAATTATGCATAAAAGGATTTTATTATTTTTCTCTTAATTTCTACGGTTTACAGAGTAAATGGTTTCAGAAAATAATCTTTCTTGCGATTTAAAAGTAAAAAATGGGAGAAATGATGAATAAGAGGGACATGGTGACAGAGCAAGCCTTTGATAGCATTATAATCCTCCTTTCTACACTTACTAGTTTTAATCGTTAGCAGTAACACATTCATTTCTATAAATACTAAAGTGTGAGATAGGGACAAAGTGGTTTATGGAAACACATACGCCAGCATAAAGCTAGTGTATTATAGGACTAAGCCTGCTTAATGAAAATAAATAATCGAGAGCTGGTATCTGTCCGGAAAGAACTCAGAACGAATACACTGCCACTTGACCTTATATATAGCCCCAGGTAGTATGCCCAGCCACAGGGAAAGCATCCTAGCAAAATAAACCTTCTAAGAACCATTTTTGAAAATACTTTACACTTCTTTTAAGGGCGAGAATGCCTTCGGTGTGAAGGTTAAGAAAAATGATAAAATACCTCTTTTTCCTTAAAAGAATCTTAAAGAAGAATGCAGCCTGTACCTCTCTGGGCACTTCTGTAGCGAGAGGCAGCAGTCGCGACTGCCCTTTATGCTGCGGCGCCAGGCTCGGAATCATGGCGAATGACCGCCTCCCACAATCGTTGCCATGGATACAAGCTCTGCTCTTGCTCGCATCTCGGATGACAGTTACACCCGACAATGCAAGCGCCGTGCTCTTTACGAGGCATTTTGTATGTATTGTTTACTTCAATCCTCACAATCTTTACACCAAGGAAGGAGGGTTTTACTCTCCCTATATTCCCAGGGAGGGAGTCACACACCCAGTGAGCTTAATTCGTTTCCCGAGGTGCCCTGGCTTTAAGGAACGGAAGCGTGTGATGTGAACCCAGTACTGTCTCTCGCTGCAAGCTGTGGTCTTAGCCACTTCATGTACTTTACTCTGATTTAAAAGAAACTTTTACACTTGGTACTGTTCACACTATTCAGGCCAGAAAGCCCAGTCAAGATGACGTCATGCAGGGCTATGGAAAAAGCCAATGCATGTCCCCAGAGTCCACATGTCAAAAAAATTTTCCATACTAAATCTTTTCCGTATTTCCCATCTTAAATATGAATTCTGAGAAGAGAACATTTGCTGAGATGTCAAATGCATTCAGTAGGAACAGCAGTTGTACAAACTGCGTTTTTACACCCTAAAACACTAAGAAGAAATCGGGCAAAACCGTTTTATGCTCCCCTGCATGGGTCGCTTTAGATTAAATTTCACGGATTCAGTCAATTAAGCTTTTTTTTAACAGGTATAATTTTAACACAGTGATGTTTTATTCATATAGGAAAATCTTCGTTTGTCAAAAGAGTAAGAGATTATTTTGCTGTCCAAAATTCACCTGACAAAAGTCATTGTTTGCATTTTTGCTTTTTGGCATTAATAACATAATGATTTCTATTGGCGTCCCGTATGTTGGGATCTCTTCTGACTCCAGGATTTCATAGAATGAGAAAAGGATTGTTAGGGAAATCGGAAAGTTAAATTAAAAGTTTAATTCCCTGAACAGTCGAAACAATTGTGGGTGAGGAAAAGAAAGAATATTTTCCCCCATAAACGATTCCTTCGAAAAAGGACATACAATTTGTATCATTTGATCCCTAAGCACTTTGTCTTTCGGAAATTATGCATAAAAGGATTTTATTATTTTTCTCTTAATTTCTACGGTTTACAGAGTAAATGGTTTCAGAAAATAATCTTTCTTGCGATTTAAAAGTAAAAAATGGGAGAAATGATGAATAAGAGGGACATGGTGACAGAGCAAGCCTTTGATAGCATTATAATCCTCCTTTCTACACTTACTAGTTTTAATCGTTAGCAGTAACACATTCATTTCTATAAATACTAAAGTGTGAGATAGGGACAAAGTGGTTTATGGAAACACATACGCCAGCATAAAGCTAGTGTATTATAGGACTAAGCCTGCTTAATGAAAATAAATAATCGAGAGCTGGTATCTGTCCGGAAAGAACTCAGAACGAATACACTGCCACTTGACCTTAGATATAGCCCCAGGTAGTATGCCCAGCCACAGGGAAAGCATCCTAGCAAAATAAACCTTCTAAGAACCATTTTTGAAAATACTTTACACTTCTTTTAAGGGCGAGAATGCCTTCGGTGTGAAGGTTAAGAAAAATGATAAAATACCTCCTTTTCCATAAAAGAATCTTAAAGAAGAATGCAGCCTGTACCTCTCTGGGCACTTCTGTAGCGAGAGGCAGCAGTCGCGACTGCCCTTTATGCTGCGGCGCCAGGCTCGGAATCATGGCGAATGACCGCCTCCCACAATCGTTGCCATGGATACAAGCTCTGCTCTTGCTCGCATCTCGGATGACAGTTACACCCGACAATGCAAGCGCCGTGCTCTTTACGAGGCATTTTGTATGTATTGTTTACTTCAATCCTCACAATCTTTACACCAAGGAAGGAGGGTTTTACTCTCCCTATATTCCCAGGGAGGGAGTCACACACCCAGTGAGCTTAATTCGTTTCCCGAGGTGCCCTGGCTTTAAGGAACGGAAGCGTGTGATGTGAACCCAGTACTGTCTCTCGCTGCAAGCTGTGGTCTTAGCCACTTCATGTACTTTACTCTGATTTAAAAGAAACTTTTACACTTGGTACTGTTCACACTATTCAGGCCAGAAAGTCCAGTCAAGATGACGTCATGCAGGGCTATGGAAAAAGCCAATGCATGTCCCCAGAGTCCACATGTCAAAAAAATTTTCCATACTAAATCTTTTCCGTATTTCCCATCTTAAATATGAATTCTGAGAAGAGAACATTTGCTGAGATGTCAAATGCATTCAGTAGGAACAGCAGTTGTACAAACTGCGTTTTTACGCCCTAAAACACTAAGAAGAAATCGGGCAAAACCGTTTTATGCTCCCCTGCATGGGTCGCTTTAGATTAAATTTCACGGATTCAGTCAATTAAGCTTTTTTTTTAACAGGTATAATTTTAACACAGTGATGTTTTATTCATATAGGAAAATCTTCGTTTGTCAAAAGAGTAAGAGATTATTTTGCTGTCCAAAATTCACCTGACAAAAGTCATTGTTTGCATTTTTGCTTTTTGGCATTAATAACATAATGATTTCTATTGGCGTCCCGTATGTTGGGATCTCTTCTGACTCCAGGATTTCATAGAATGAGAAAAGGATTGTTAGGGAAGTCGGAAAGTTAAATTAAAAGTTTAATTCCCTGAACAGTCGAAACAATTGTGGGTGAGGAAAAGAAAGAATATTTTCCCCCATAAACGATTCCTTCGAAAAAGGACATACAATTTGTATCATTTGATCCCTAAGCACTTTGTCTTTCGGAAATTATGCATAAAAGGATTTTATTATTTTTCTCTTAATTTCTACGGTTTACAGAGTAAATGGTTTCAGAAAATAATCTTTCTTGCGATTTAAAAGTAAAAAATGGGAGAAATGATGAATAAGAGGGACATGGTGACAGAGCAAGCCTTTGATAGCATTATAATCCTCCTTTCTACACTTACTAGTTTTAATCGTTAGCAGTAACACATTCATTTCTATAAATACTAAAGTGTGAGATAGGGACAAAGTGGTTTATGGAAACACATACGCCAGCATAAAGCTAGTGTATTATAGGACTAAGCCTGCTTAATGAAAATAAATAATCGAGAGCTGGTATCTGTCCGGAAAGAACTCAGAACGAATACACTGCCACTTGACCTTATATATAGCCCCAGGTAGTATGCCCAGCCACAGGGAAAGCATCCTAGCAAAATAAACCTTCTAAGAACCATTTTTGAAAATACTTTACACTTCTTTTAAGGGCGAGAATGCCTTCGGTGTGAAGGTTAAGAAAAATGATAAAATACCTCTTTTTCCTTAAAAGAATCTTAAAGAAGAATGCAGCCTGTACCTCTCTGGGCACTTCTGTAGCGAGAGGCAGCAGTCGCGACTGCCCTTTATGCTGCGGCGCCAGGCTCGGAATCATGGCGAATGACCGCCTCCCACAATCGTTGCCATGGATACAAGCTCTGCTCTTGCTCGCATCTCGGATGACAGTTACACCCGACAATGCAAGCGCCGTGCTCTTTACGAGGCATTTTGTATGTATTGTTTACTTCAATCCTCACAATCTTTACACCAAGGAAGGAGGGTTTTACTCTCCCTATATTCCCAGGGAGGGAGTCACACACCCAGTGAGCTTAATTCGTTTCCCGAGGTGCCCTGGCTTTAAGGAACGGAAGCGTGTGATGTGAACCCAGTACTGTCTCTCGCTGCAAGCTGTGGTCTTAGCCACTTCATGTACTTTACTCTGATTTAAAAGAAACTTTTACACTTGGTACTGTTCACACTATTCAGGCCAGAAAGCCCAGTCAAGATGACGTCATGCAGGGCTATGGAAAAAGCCAATGCATGTCCCCAGAGTCCACATGTCAAAAAAATTTTCCATACTAAATCTTTTCCGTATTTCCCATCTTAAATATGAATTCTGAGAAGAGAACATTTGCTGAGATGTCAAATGCATTCAGTAGGAACAGCAGTTGTACAAACTGCGTTTTTACACCCTAAAACACTAAGAAGAAATCGGGCAAAACCGTTTTATGCTCCCCTGCATGGGTCGCTTTAGATTAAATTTCACGGATTCAGTCAATTAAGCTTTTTTTTTAACAGGTATAATTTTAACACAGTGATGTTTTATTCATATAGGAAAATCTTCGTTTGTCAAAAGAGTAAGAGATTATTTTGCTGTCCAAAATTCACCTGACAAAAGTCATTGTTTGCATTTTTGCTTTTTGGCATTAATAACATAATGATTTCTATTGGCGTCCCGTATGTTGGGATCTCTTCTGACTCCAGGATTTCATAGAATGAGAAAAGGATTGTTAGGGAAATCGGAAAGTTAAATTAAAAGTTTAATTCCCTGAACAGTCGAAACAATTGTGGGTGAGGAAAAGAAAGAATATTTTCCCCCATAAACGATTCCTTCGAAAAAGGACATACAATTTGTATCATTTGATCCCTAAGCACTTTGTCTTTCGGAAATTATGCATAAAAGGATTTTATTATTTTTCTCTTAATTTCTACGGTTTACAGAGTAAATGGTTTCAGAAAATAATCTTTCTTGCGATTTAAAAGTAAAAAATGGGAGAAATGATGAATAAGAGGGACATGGTGACAGAGCAAGCCTTTGATAGCATTATAATCCTCCTTTCTACACTTACTAGTTTTAATCGTTAGCAGTAACACATTCATTTCTATAAATACTAAAGTGTGAGATAGGGACAAAGTGGTTTATGGAAACACATACGCCAGCATAAAGCTAGTGTATTATAGGACTAAGCCTGCTTAATGAAAATAAATAATCGAGAGCTGGTATCTGTCCGGAAAGAACTCAGAACGAATACACTGCCACTTGACCTTAGATATAGCCCCAGGTAGTATGCCCAGCCACAGGGAAAGCATCCTAGCAAAATAAACCTTCTAAGAACCATTTTTGAAAATACTTTACACTTCTTTTAAGGGCGAGAATGCCTTCGGTGTGAAGGTTAAGAAAAATGATAAAATACCTCCTTTTCCATAAAAGAATCTTAAAGAAGAATGCAGCCTGTACCTCTCTGGGCACTTCTGTAGCGAGAGGCAGCAGTCGCGACTGCCCTTTATGCTGCGGCGCCAGGCTCGGAATCATGGCGAATGACCGCCTCCCACAATCGTTGCCATGGATACAAGCTCTGCTCTTGCTCGCATCTCGGATGACAGTTACACCCGACAATGCAAGCGCCGTGCTCTTTACGAGGCATTTTGTATGTATTGTTTACTTCAATCCTCACAATCTTTACACCAAGGAAGGAGGGTTTTACTCTCCCTATATTCCCAGGGAGGGAGTCACACACCCAGTGAGCTTAATTCGTTTCCCGAGGTGCCCTGGCTTTAAGGAACGGAAGCGTGTGATGTGAACCCAGTACTGTCTCTCGCTGCAAGCTGTGGTCTTAGCCACTTCATGTACTTTACTCTGATTTAAAAGAAACTTTTACACTTGGTACTGTTCACACTATTCAGGCCAGAAAGTCCAGTCAAGATGACGTCATGCAGGGCTATGGAAAAAGCCAATGCATGTCCCCAGAGTCCACATGTCAAAAAAATTTTCCATACTAAATCTTTTCCGTATTTCCCATCTTAAATATGAATTCTGAGAAGAGAACATTTGCTGAGATGTCAAATGCATTCAGTAGGAACAGCAGTTGTACAAACTGCGTTTTTACGCCCTAAAACACTAAGAAGAAATCGGGCAAAACCGTTTTATGCTCCCCTGCATGGGTCGCTTTAGATTAAATTTCACGGATTCAGTCAATTAAGCTTTTTTTTTAACAGGTATAATTTTAACACAGTGATGTTTTATTCATATAGGAAAATCTTCGTTTGTCAAAAGAGTAAGAGATTATTTTGCTGTCCAAAATTCACCTGACAAAAGTCATTGTTTGCATTTTTGCTTTTTGGCATTAATAACATAATGATTTCTATTGGCGTCCCGTATGTTGGGATCTCTTCTGACTCCAGGATTTCATAGAATGAGAAAAGGATTGTTAGGGAAATCGGAAAGTTAAATTAAAAGTTTAATTCCCTGAACAGTCGAAACAATTGTGGGTGAGGAAAAGAAAGAATATTTTCCCCCATAAACGATTCCTTCGAAAAAGGACATACAATTTGTATCATTTGATCCCTAAGCACTTTGTCTTTCGGAAATTATGCATAAAAGGATTTTATTATTTTTCTCTTAATTTCTACGGTTTACAGAGTAAATGGTTTCAGAAAATAATCTTTCTTGCGATTTAAAAGTAAAAAATGGGAGAAATGATGAATAAGAGGGACATGGTGACAGAGCAAGCCTTTGATAGCATTATAATCCTCCTTTCTACACTTACTAGTTTTAATCGTTAGCAGTAACACATTCATTTCTATAAATACTAAAGTGTGAGATAGGGACAAAGTGGTTTATGGAAACACATACGCCAGCATAAAGCTAGTGTATTATAGGACTAAGCCTGCTTAATGAAAATAAATAATCGAGAGCTGGTATCTGTCCGGAAAGAACTCAGAACGAATACACTGCCACTTGACCTTAGATATAGCCCCAGGTAGTATGCCCAGCCACAGGGAAAGCATCCTAGCAAAATAAACCTTCTAAGAACCATTTTTGAAAATACTTTACACTTCTTTTAAGGGCGAGAATGCCTTCGGTGTGAAGGTTAAGAAAAATGATAAAATACCTCTTTTTCCTTAAAAGAATCTTAAAGAAGAATGCAGCCTGTACCTCTCTGGGCACTTCTGTAGCGAGAGGCAGCAGTCGCGACTGCCCTTTATGCTGCGGCGCCAGGCTCGGAATCATGGCGAATGACCGCCTCCCACAATCGTTGCCATGGATACAAGCTCTGCTCTTGCTCGCATCTCGGATGACAGTTACACCCGACAATGCAAGCGCCGTGCTCTTTACGAGGCATTTTGTATGTATTGTTTACTTCAATCCTCACAATCTTTACACCAAGGAAGGAGGGTTTTACTCTCCCTATATTCCCAGGGAGGGAGTCACACACCCAGTGAGCTTAATTCGTTTCCCGAGGTGCCCTGGCTTTAAGGAACGGAAGCGTGTGATGTGAACCCAGTACTGTCTCTCGCTGCAAGCTGTGGTCTTAGCCACTTCATGTACTTTACTCTGATTTAAAAGAAACTTTTACACTTGGTACTGTTCACACTATTCAGGCCAGAAAGTCCAGTCAAGATGACGTCATGCAGGGCTATGGAAAAAGCCAATGCATGTCCCCAGAGTCCACATGTCAAAAAAATTTTCCATACTAAATCTTTTCCGTATTTCCCATCTTAAATATGAATTCTGAGAAGAGAACATTTGCTGAGATGTCAAATGCATTCAGTAGGAACAGCAGTTGTACAAACTGCGTTTTTACGCCCTAGAACACTAAGAAGAAATCGGGCAAAACCGTTTTGTGCTCCCCTGCATGGGTCGCTTTAGATTAAATTTCACGGATTCAGTCAATTAAGCTTTTTTTTTAACAGGTATAATTTTAACACAGTGATGTTTTATTCATATAGGAAAATCTTCGTTTGTCAAAAGAGTAAGAGATTATTTTGCTGTCCAAAATTCACCTGACAAAAGTCATTGTTTGCATTTTTGCTTTTTGGCATTAATAACATAATGATTTCTATTGGCGTCCCGTATGTTGGGATCTCTTCTGACTCCAGGATTTCATAGAATGAGAAAAGGATTGTTAGGGAAATCGGAAAGTTAAATTAAAAGTTTAATTCCCTGAACAGTCGAAACAATTGTGGGTGAGGAAAAGAAAGAATATTTTCCCCCATAAACGATTCCTTCGAAAAAGGACATACAATTTGTATCATTTGATCCCTAAGCACTTTGTCTTTCGGAAATTATGCATAAAAGGATTTTATTATTTTTCTCTTAATTTCTACGGTTTACAGAGTAAATGGTTTCAGAAAATAATCTTTCTTGCGATTTAAAAGTAAAAAATGGGAGAAATGATGAATAAGAGGGACATGGTGACAGAGCAAGCCTTTGATAGCATTATAATCCTCCTTTCTACACTTACTAGTTTTAATCGTTAGCAGTAACACATTCATTTCTATAAATACTAAAGTGTGAGATAGGGACAAAGTGGTTTATGGAAACACATACGCCAGCATAAAGCTAGTGTATTATAGGACTAAGCCTGCTTAATGAAAATAAATAATCGAGAGCTGGTATCTGTCCGGAAAGAACTCAGAACGAATACACTGCCACTTGACCTTATATATAGCCCCAGGTAGTATGCCCAGCCACAGGGAAAGCATCCTAGCAAAATAAACCTTCTAAGAACCATTTTTGAAAATACTTTACACTTCTTTTAAGGGCGAGAATGCCTTCGGTGTGAAGGTTAAGAAAAATGATAAAATACCTCCTTTTCCATAAAAGAATCTTAAAGAAGAATGCAGCCTGTACCTCTCTGGGCACTTCTGTAGCGAGAGGCAGCAGTCGCGACTGCCCTTTATGCTGCGGCGCCAGGCTCGGAATCATGGCGAATGACCGCCTCCCACAATCGTTGCCATGGATACAAGCTCTGCTCTTGCTCGCATCTCGGATGACAGTTACACCCGACAATGCAAGCGCCGTGCTCTTTACGAGGCATTTTGTATGTATTGTTTACTTCAATCCTCACAATCTTTACACCAAGGAAGGAGGGTTTTACTCTCCCTATATTCCCAGGGAGGGAGTCACACACCCAGTGAGCTTAATTCGTTTCCCGAGGTGCCCTGGCTTTAAGGAACGGAAGCGTGTGATGTGAACCCAGTACTGTCTCTCGCTGCAAGCTGTGGTCTTAGCCACTTCATGTACTTTACTCTGATTTAAAAGAAACTTTTACACTTGGTACTGTTCACACTATTCAGGCCAGAAAGTCCAGTCAAGATGACGTCATGCAGGGCTATGGAAAAAGCCAATGCATGTCCCCAGAGTCCACATGTCAAAAAAATTTTCCATACTAAATCTTTTCCGTATTTCCCATCTTAAATATGAATTCTGAGAAGAGAACATTTGCTGAGATGTCAAATGCATTCAGTAGGAACAGCAGTTGTACAAACTGCGTTTTTACGCCCTAAAACACTAAGAAGAAATCGGGCAAAACCGTTTTATGCTCCCCTGCATGGGTCGCTTTAGATTAAATTTCACGGATTCAGTCAATTAAGCTTTTTTTTTAACAGGTATAATTTTAACACAGTGATGTTTTATTCATATAGGAAAATCTTCGTTTGTCAAAAGAGTAAGAGATTATTTTGCTGTCCAAAATTCACCTGACAAAAGTCATTGTTTGCATTTTTGCTTTTTGGCATTAATAACATAATGATTTCTATTGGCGTCCCGTATGTTGGGATCTCTTCTGACTCCAGGATTTCATAGAATGAGAAAAGGATTGTTAGGGAAATCGGAAAGTTAAATTAAAAGTTTAATTCCCTGAACAGTCGAAACAATTGTGGGTGAGGAAAAGAAAGAATATTTTCCCCCATAAACGATTCCTTCGAAAAAGGACATACAATTTGTATCATTTGATCCCTAAGCACTTTGTCTTTCGGAAATTATGCATAAAAGGATTTTATTATTTTTCTCTTAATTTCTACGGTTTACAGAGTAAATGGTTTCAGAAAATAATCTTTCTTGCGATTTAAAAGTAAAAAATGGGAGAAATGATGAATAAGAGGGACATGGTGACAGAGCAAGCCTTTGATAGCATTATAATCCTCCTTTCTACACTTACTAGTTTTAATCGTTAGCAGTAACACATTCATTTCTATAAATACTAAAGTGTGAGATAGGGACAAAGTGGTTTATGGAAACACATACGCCAGCATAAAGCTAGTGTATTATAGGACTAAGCCTGCTTAATGAAAATAAATAATCGAGAGCTGGTATCTGTCCGGAAAGAACTCAGAACGAATACACTGCCACTTGACCTTAGATATAGCCCCAGGTAGTATGCCCAGCCACAGGGAAAGCATCCTAGCAAAATAAACCTTCTAAGAACCATTTTTGAAAATACTTTACACTTCTTTTAAGGGCGAGAATGCCTTCGGTGTGAAGGTTAAGAAAAATGATAAAATACCTCTTTTTCCTTAAAAGAATCTTAAAGAAGAATGCAGCCTGTACCTCTCTGGGCACTTCTGTAGCGAGAGGCAGCAGTCGCGACTGCCCTTTATGCTGCGGCGCCAGGCTCGGAATCATGGCGAATGACCGCCTCCCACAATCGTTGCCATGGATACAAGCTCTGCTCTTGCTCGCATCTCGGATGACAGTTACACCCGACAATGCAAGCGCCGTGCTCTTTACGAGGCATTTTGTATGTATTGTTTACTTCAATCCTCACAATCTTTACACCAAGGAAGGAGGGTTTTACTCTCCCTATATTCCCAGGGAGGGAGTCACACACCCAGTGAGCTTAATTCGTTTCCCGAGGTGCCCTGGCTTTAAGGAACGGAAGCGTGTGATGTGAACCCAGTACTGTCTCTCGCTGCAAGCTGTGGTCTTAGCCACTTCATGTACTTTACTCTGATTTAAAAGAAACTTTTACACTTGGTACTGTTCACACTATTCAGGCCAGAAAGTCCAGTCAAGATGACGTCATGCAGGGCTATGGAAAAAGCCAATGCATGTCCCCAGAGTCCACATGTCAAAAAAATTTTCCATACTAAATCTTTTCCGTATTTCCCATCTTAAATATGAATTCTGAGAAGAGAACATTTGCTGAGATGTCAAATGCATTCAGTAGGAACAGCAGTTGTACAAACTGCGTTTTTACGCCCTAAAACACTAAGAAGAAATCGGGCAAAACCGTTTTATGCTCCCCTGCATGGGTCGCTTTAGATTAAATTTCACGGATTCAGTCAATTAAGCTTTTTTTTTAACAGGTATAATTTTAACACAGTGATGTTTTATTCATATAGGAAAATCTTCGTTTGTCAAAAGAGTAAGAGATTATTTTGCTGTCCAAAATTCACCTGACAAAAGTCATTGTTTGCATTTTTGCTTTTTGGCATTAATAACATAATGATTTCTATTGGCGTCCCGTATGTTGGGATCTCTTCTGACTCCAGGATTTCATAGAATGAGAAAAGGATTGTTAGGGAAATCGGAAAGTTAAATTAAAAGTTTAATTCCCTGAACAGTCGAAACAATTGTGGGTGAGGAAAAGAAAGAGTATTTTCCCCCATAAACGATTCCTTCGAAAAAGGACATACAATTTGTATCATTTGATCCCTAAGCACTTTGTCTTTCGGAAATTATGCATAAAAGGATTTTATTATTTTTCTCTTAATTTCTACGGTTTACAGAGTAAATGGTTTCAGAAAATAATCTTTCTTGCGATTTAAAAGTAAAAAATGGGAGAAATGATGAATAAGAGGGACATGGTGACAGAGCAAGCCTTTGATAGCATTATAATCCTCCTTTCTACACTTACTAGTTTTAATCGTTAGCAGTAACACATTCATTTCTATAAATACTAAAGTGTGAGATAGGGACAAAGTGGTTTATGGAAACACATACGCCAGCATAAAGCTAGTGTATTATAGGACTAAGCCTGCTTAATGAAAATAAATAATCGAGAGCTGGTATCTGTCCGGAAAGAACTCAGAACGAATACACTGCCACTTGACCTTAGATATAGCCCCAGGTAGTATGCCCAGCCACAGGGAAAGCATCCTAGCAAAATAAACCTTCTAAGAACCATTTTGAAAATACTTTACACTTCTTTTAAGGGCGAGAATGCCTTCGGTGTGAAGGTTAAGAAAAATGATAAAATACCTCCTTTTCCATAAAAGAATCTTAAAGAAGAATGCAGCCTGTACCTCTCTGGGCACTTCTGTAGCGAGAGGCAGCAGTCGCGACTGCCCTTTATGCTGCGGCGCCAGGCTCGGAATCATGGCGAATGACCGCCTCCCACAATCGTTGCCATGGATACAAGCTCTGCTCTTGCTCGCATCTCGGATGACAGTTACACCCGACAATGCAAGCGCCGTGCTCTTTACGAGGCATTTTGTATGTATTGTTTACTTCAATCCTCACAATCTTTACACCAAGGAAGGAGGGTTTTACTCTCCCTATATTCCCAGGGAGGGAGTCACACACCCAGTGAGCTTAATTCGTTTCCCGAGGTGCCCTGGCTTTAAGGAACGGAAGCGTGTGATGTGAACCCAGTACTGTCTCTCGCTGCAAGCTGTGGTCTTAGCCACTTCATGTACTTTACTCTGATTTAAAAGAAACTTTTACACTTGGTACTGTTCACACTATTCAGGCCAGAAAGTCCAGTCAAGATGACGTCATGCAGGGCTATGGAAAAAGCCAATGCATGTCCCCAGAGTCCACATGTCAAAAAAATTTTCCATACTAAATCTTTTCCGTATTTCCCATCTTAAATATGAATTCTGAGAAGAGAACATTTGCTGAGATGTCAAATGCATTCAGTAGGAACAGCAGTTGTACAAACTGCGTTTTTACGCCCTAAAACACTAAGAAGAAATCGGGCAAAACCGTTTTATGCTCCCCTGCATGGGTCGCTTTAGATTAAATTTCACGGATTCAGTCAATTAAGCTTTTTTTTTAACAGGTATAATTTTAACACAGTGATGTTTTATTCATATAGGAAAATCTTCGTTTGTCAAAAGAGTAAGAGATTATTTTGCTGTCCAAAATTCACCTGACAAAAGTCATTGTTTGCATTTTTGCTTTTTGGCATTAATAACATAATGATTTCTATTGGCGTCCCGTATGTTGGGATCTCTTCTGACTCCAGGATTTCATAGAATGAGAAAAGGATTGTTAGGGAAATCGGAAAGTTAAATTAAAAGTTTAATTCCCTGAACAGTCGAAACAATTGTGGGTGAGGAAAAGAAAGAGTATTTTCCCCCATAAACGATTCCTTCGAAAAAGGACATACAATTTGTATCATTTGATCCCTAAGCACTTTGTCTTTCGGAAATTATGCATAAAAGGATTTTATTATTTTTCTCTTAATTTCTACGGTTTACAGAGTAAATGGTTTCAGAAAATAATCTTTCTTGCGATTTAAAAGTAAAAAATGGGAGAAATGATGAATAAGAGGGACATGGTGACAGAGCAAGCCTTTGATAGCATTATAATCCTCCTTTCTACACTTACTAGTTTTAATCGTTAGCAGTAACACATTCATTTCTATAAATACTAAAGTGTGAGATAGGGACAAAGTGGTTTATGGAAACACATACGCCAGCATAAAGCTAGTGTATTATAGGACTAAGCCTGCTTAATGAAAATAAATAATCGAGAGCTGGTATCTGTCCGGAAAGAACTCAGAACGAATACACTGCCACTTGACCTTAGATATAGCCCCAGGTAGTATGCCCAGCCACAGGGAAAGCATCCTAGCAAAATAAACCTTCTAAGAACCATTTTTGAAAATACTTTACACTTCTTTTAAGGGCGAGAATGCCTTCGGTGTGAAGGTTAAGAAAAATGATAAAATACCTCCTTTTCCATAAAAGAATCTTAAAGAAGAATGCAGCCTGTACCTCTCTGGGCACTTCTGTAGCGAGAGGCAGCAGTCGCGACTGCCCTTTATGCTGCGGCGCCAGGCTCGGAATCATGGCGAATGACCGCCTCCCACAATCGTTGCCATGGATACAAGCTCTGCTCTTGCTCGCATCTCGGATGACAGTTACACCCGACAATGCAAGCGCCGTGCTCTTTACGAGGCATTTTGTATGTATTGTTTACTTCAATCCTCACAATCTTTACACCAAGGAAGGAGGGTTTTACTCTCCCTATATTCCCAGGGAGGGAGTCACACACCCAGTGAGCTTAATTCGTTTCCCGAGGTGCCCTGGCTTTAAGGAACGGAAGCGTGTGATGTGAACCCAGTACTGTCTCTCGCTGCAAGCTGTGGTCTTAGCCACTTCATGTACTTTACTCTGATTTAAAAGAAACTTTTACACTTGGTACTGTTCACACTATTCAGGCCAGAAAGCCCAGTCAAGATGACGTCATGCAGGGCTATGGAAAAAGCCAATGCATGTCCCCAGAGTCCACATGTCAAAAAAATTTTCCATACTAAATCTTTTCCGTATTTCCCATCTTAAATATGAATTCTGAGAAGAGAACATTTGCTGAGATGTCAAATGCATTCAGTAGGAACAGCAGTTGTACAAACTGCGTTTTTACGCCCTAAAACACTAAGAAGAAATCGGGCAAAACCGTTTTATGCTCCCCTGCATGGGTCGCTTTAGATTAAATTTCACGGATTCAGTCAATTAAGCTTTTTTTTTAACAGGTATAATTTTAACACAGTGATGTTTTATTCATATAGGAAAATCTTCGTTTGTCAAAAGAGTAAGAGATTATTTTGCTGTCCAAAATTCACCTGACAAAAGTCATTGTTTGCATTTTTGCTTTTTGGCATTAATAACATAATGATTTCTATTGGCGTCCCGTATGTTGGGATCTCTTCTGACTCCAGGATTTCATAGAATGAGAAAAGGATTGTTAGGGAAATCGGAAAGTTAAATTAAAAGTTTAATTCCCTGAACAGTCGAAACAATTGTGGGTGAGGAAAAGAAAGAGTATTTTCCCCCATAAACGATTCCTTCGAAAAAGGACATACAATTTGTATCATTTGATCCCTAAGCACTTTGTCTTTCGGAAATTATGCATAAAAGGATTTTATTATTTTTCTCTTAATTTCTACGGTTTACAGAGTAAATGGTTTCAGAAAATAATCTTTCTTGCGATTTAAAAGTAAAAAATGGGAGAAATGATGAATAAGAGGGACATGGTGACAGAGCAAGCCTTTGATAGCATTATAATCCTCCTTTCTACACTTACTAGTTTTAATCGTTAGCAGTAACACATTCATTTCTATAAATACTAAAGTGTGAGATAGGGACAAAGTGGTTTATGGAAACACATACGCCAGCATAAAGCTAGTGTATTATAGGACTAAGCCTGCTTAATGAAAATAAATAATCGAGAGCTGGTATCTGTCCGGAAAGAACTCAGAACGAATACACTGCCACTTGACCTTAGATATAGCCCCAGGTAGTATGCCCAGCCACAGGGAAAGCATCCTAGCAAAATAAACCTTCTAAGAACCATTTTTGAAAATACTTTACACTTCTTTTAAGGGCGAGAATGCCTTCGGTGTGAAGGTTAAGAAAAATGATAAAATACCTCCTTTTCCATAAAAGAATCTTAAAGAAGAATGCAGCCTGTACCTCTCTGGGCACTTCTGTAGCGAGAGGCAGCAGTCGCGACTGCCCTTTATGCTGCGGCGCCAGGCTCGGAATCATGGCGAATGACCGCCTCCCACAATCGTTGCCATGGATACAAGCTCTGCTCTTGCTCGCATCTCGGATGACAGTTACACCCGACAATGCAAGCGCCGTGCTCTTTACGAGGCATTTTGTATGTATTGTTTACTTCAATCCTCACAATCTTTACACCAAGGAAGGAGGGTTTTACTCTCCCTATATTCCCAGGGAGGGAGTCACACACCCAGTGAGCTTAATTCGTTTCCCGAGGTGCCCTGGCTTTAAGGAACGGAAGCGTGTGATGTGAACCCAGTACTGTCTCTCGCTGCAAGCTGTGGTCTTAGCCACTTCATGTACTTTACTCTGATTTAAAAGAAACTTTTACACTTGGTACTGTTCACACTATTCAGGCCAGAAAGCCCAGTCAAGATGACGTCATGCAGGGCTATGGAAAAAGCCAATGCATGTCCCCAGAGTCCACATGTCAAAAAAATTTTCCATACTAAATCTTTTCCGTATTTCCCATCTTAAATATGAATTCTGAGAAGAGAACATTTGCTGAGATGTCAAATGCATTCAGTAGGAACAGCAGTTGTACAAACTGCGTTTTTACGCCCTAAAACACTAAGAAGAAATCGGGCAAAACCGTTTTATGCTCCCCTGCATGGGTCGCTTTAGATTAAATTTCACGGATTCAGTCAATTAAGCTTTTTTTTTAACAGGTATAATTTTAACACAGTGATGTTTTATTCATATAGGAAAATCTTCGTTTGTCAAAAGAGTAAGAGATTATTTTGCTGTCCAAAATTCACCTGACAAAAGTCATTGTTTGCATTTTTGCTTTTTGGCATTAATAACATAATGATTTCTATTGGCGTCCCGTATGTTGGGATCTCTTCTGACTCCAGGATTTCATAGAATGAGAAAAGGATTGTTAGGGAAATCGGAAAGTTAAATTAAAAGTTTAATTCCCTGAACAGTCGAAACAATTGTGGGTGAGGAAAAGAAAGAGTATTTTCCCCCATAAACGATTCCTTCGAAAAAGGACATACAATTTGTATCATTTGATCCCTAAGCACTTTGTCTTTCGGAAATTATGCATAAAAGGATTTTATTATTTTTCTCTTAATTTCTACGGTTTACAGAGTAAATGGTTTCAGAAAATAATCTTTCTTGCGATTTAAAAGTAAAAAATGGGAGAAATGATGAATAAGAGGGACATGGTGACAGAGCAAGCCTTTGATAGCATTATAATCCTCCTTTCTACACTTACTAGTTTTAATCGTTAGCAGTAACACATTCATTTCTATAAATACTAAAGTGTGAGATAGGGACAAAGTGGTTTATGGAAACACATACGCCAGCATAAAGCTAGTGTATTATAGGACTAAGCCTGCTTAATGAAAATAAATAATCGAGAGCTGGTATCTGTCCGGAAAGAACTCAGAACGAATACACTGCCACTTGACCTTAGATATAGCCCCAGGTAGTATGCCCAGCCACAGGGAAAGCATCCTAGCAAAATAAACCTTCTAAGAACCATTTTTGAAAATACTTTACACTTCTTTTAAGGGCGAGAATGCCTTCGGTGTGAAGGTTAAGAAAAATGATAAAATACCTCTTTTTCCTTAAAAGAATCTTACAGAAGAATGCAGCCTGTACCTCTCTGGGCACTTCTGTAGCGAGAGGCAGCAGTCGCGACTGCCCTTTATGCTGCGGCGCCAGGCTCGGAATCATGGCGAATGACCGCCTCCCACAATCGTTGCCATGGATACAAGCTCTGCTCTTGCTCGCATCTCGGATGACAGTTACACCCGACAATGCAAGCGCCGTGCTCTTTACGAGGCATTTTGTATGTATTGTTTACTTCAATCCTCACAATCTTTACACCAAGGAAGGAGGGTTTTACTCTCCCTATATTCCCAGGGAGGGAGTCACACACCCAGTGAGCTTAATTCGTTTCCCGAGGTGCCCTGGCTTTAAGGAACGGAAGCGTGTGATGTGAACCCAGTACTGTCTCTCGCTGCAAGCTGTGGTCTTAGCCACTTCATGTACTTTACTCTGATTTAAAAGAAACTTTTACACTTGGTACTGTTCACACTATTCAGGCCAGAAAGCCCAGTCAAGATGACGTCATGCAGGGCTATGGAAAAAGCCAATGCATGTCCCCAGAGTCCACATGTCAAAAAAATTTTCCATACTAAATCTTTTCCGTATTTCCCATCTTAAATATGAATTCTGAGAAGAGAACATTTGCTGAGATGTCAAATGCATTCAGTAGGAACAGCAGTTGTACAAACTGCGTTTTTACACCCTAAAACACTAAGAAGAAATCGGGCAAAACCGTTTTATGCTCCCCTGCATGGGTCGCTTTAGATTAAATTTCACGGATTCAGTCAATTAAGCTTTTTTTTTAACAGGTATAATTTTAACACAGTGATGTTTTATTCATATAGGAAAATCTTCGTTTGTCAAAAGAGTAAGAGATTATTTTGCTGTCCAAAATTCACCTGACAAAAGTCATTGTTTGCATTTTTGCTTTTTGGCATTAATAACATAATGATTTCTATTGGCGTCCCGTATGTTGGGATCTCTTCTGACTCCAGGATTTCATAGAATGAGAAAAGGATTGTTAGGGAAATCGGAAAGTTAAATTAAAAGTTTAATTCCCTGAACAGTCGAAACAATTGTGGGTGAGGAAAAGAAAGAATATTTTCCTCAATAAACGTTTCCTTCGAAAAAGGACATACAATTTGTATCATTTGATCCCTAAGCACTTTGTCTTTCGGAAATTATGCATAAAAGGATTTTATTATTTTTCTCTTAATTTCTACGGTTTACAGAGTAAATGGTTTCAGAAAATAATCTTTCTTGCGATTTAAAAGTAAAAAATGGGAGAAATGATGAATAAGAGGGACATGGTGACAGAGCAAGCCTTTGATAGCATTATAATCCTCCTTTCTACACTTACTAGTTTTAATCGTTAGCAGTAACACATTCATTTCTATAAATACTAAAGTGTGAGATAGGGACAAAGTGGTTTATGGAAACACATACGCCAGCATAAAGCTAGTGTATTATAGGACTAAGCCTGCTTAATGAAAATAAATAATCGAGAGCTGGTATCTGTCCGGAAAGAACTCAGAACGAATACACTGCCACTTGACCTTATATATAGCCCCAGGTAGTATGCCCAGCCACAGGGAAAGCATCCTAGCAAAATAAACCTTCTAAGAACCATTTTTGAAAATACTTTACACTTCTTTTAAGGGCGAGAATGCCTTCGGTGTGAAGGTTAAGAAAAATGATAAAATACCTCTTTTTCCTTAAAAGAATCTTAAAGAAGAATGCAGCCTGTACCTCTCTGGGCACTTCTGTAGCGAGAGGCAGCAGTCGCGACTGCCCTTTATGCTGCGGCGCCAGGCTCGGAATCATGGCGAATGACCGCCTCCCACAATCGTTGCCATGGATACAAGCTCTGCTCTTGCTCGCATCTCGGATGACAGTTACACCCGACAATGCAAGCGCCGTGCTCTTTACGAGGCATTTTGTATGTATTGTTTACTTCAATCCTCACAATCTTTACACCAAGGAAGGAGGGTTTTACTCTCCCTATATTCCCAGGGAGGGAGTCACACACCCAGTGAGCTTAATTCGTTTCCCGAGGTGCCCTGGCTTTAAGGAACGGAAGCGTGTGATGTGAACCCAGTACTGTCTCTCGCTGCAAGCTGTGGTCTTAGCCACTTCATGTACTTTACTCTGATTTAAAAGAAACTTTTACACTTGGTACTGTTCACACTATTCAGGCCAGAAAGTCCAGTCAAGATGACGTCATGCAGGGCTATGGAAAAAGCCAATGCATGTCCCCAGAGTCCACATGTCAAAAAAATTTTCCATACTAAATCTTTTCCGTATTTCCCATCTTAAATATGAATTCTGAGAAGATAACATTTGCTGAGATGTCAAATGCATTCAGTAGGAACAGCAGTTGTACAAACTGCGTTTTTACACCCTAAAACACTAAGAAGAAATCGGGCAAAACCGTTTTATGCTCCCCTGCATGGGTCGCTTTAGATTAAATTTCACGGATTCAGTCAATTAAGCTTTTTTTTTAACAGGTATAATTTTAACACAGTGATGTTTTATTCATATAGGAAAATCTTCGTTTGTCAAAAGAGTAAGAGATTATTTTGCTGTCCAAAATTCACCTGACAAAAGTCATTGTTTGCATTTTTGCTTTTTGGCATTAATAACATAATGATTTCTATTGGCGTCCCGTATGTTGGGATCTCTTCTGACTCCAGGATTTCATAGAATGAGAAAAGGATTGTTAGGGAAATCGGAAAGTTAAATTAAAAGTTTAATTCCCTGAACAGTCGAAACAATTGTGGGTGAGGAAAAGAAAGAATATTTTCCCCCATAAACGATTCCTTCGAAAAAGGACATACAATTTGTATCATTTGATCCCTAAGCACTTTGTCTTTCGGAAATTATGCATAAAAGGATTTTATTATTTTTCTCTTAATTTCTACGGTTTACAGAGTAAATGGTTTCAGAAAATAATCTTTCTTGCGATTTAAAAGTAAAAAATGGGAGAAATGATGAATAAGAGGGACATGGTGACAGAGCAAGCCTTTGATAGCATTATAATCCTCCTTTCTACACTTACTAGTTTTAATCGTTAGCAGTAACACATTCATTTCTATAAATACTAAAGTGTGAGATAGGGACAAAGTGGTTTATGGAAACACATACGCCAGCATAAAGCTAGTGTATTATAGGACTAAGCCTGCTTAATGAAAATAAATAATCGAGAGCTGGTATCTGTCCGGAAAGAACTCAGAACGAATACACTGCCACTTGACCTTATATATAGCCCCAGGTAGTATGCCCAGCCACAGGGAAAGCATCCTAGCAAAATAAACCTTCTAAGAACCATTTTTGAAAATACTTTACACTTCTTTTAAGGGCGAGAATGCCTTCGGTGTGAAGGTTAAGAAAAATGATAAAATACCTCCTTTTCCATAAAAGAATCTTAAAGAAGAATGCAGCCTGTACCTCTCTGGGCACTTCTGTAGCGAGAGGCAGCAGTCGCGACTGCCCTTTATGCTGCGGCGCCAGGCTCGGAATCATGGCGAATGACCGCCTCCCACAATCGTTGCCATGGATACAAGCTCTGCTCTTGCTCGCATCTCGGATGACAGTTACACCCGACAATGCAAGCGCCGTGCTCTTTACGAGGCATTTTGTATGTATTGTTTACTTCAATCCTCACAATCTTTACACCAAGGAAGGAGGGTTTTACTCTCCCTATATTCCCAGGGAGGGAGTCACACACCCAGTGAGCTTAATTCGTTTCCCGAGGTGCCCTGGCTTTAAGGAACGGAAGCGTGTGATGTGAACCCAGTACTGTCTCTCGCTGCAAGCTGTGGTCTTAGCCACTTCATGTACTTTACTCTGATTTAAAAGAAACTTTTACACTTGGTACTGTTCACACTATTCAGGCCAGAAAGCCCAGTCAAGATGACGTCATGCAGGGCTATGGAAAAAGCCAATGCATGTCCCCAGAGTCCACATGTCAAAAAAATTTTCCATACTAAATCTTTTCCGTATTTCCCATCTTAAATATGAATTCTGAGAAGAGAACATTTGCTGAGATGTCAAATGCATTCAGTAGGAACAGCAGTTGTACAAACTGCGTTTTTACGCCCTAAAACACTAAGAAGAAATCGGGCAAAACCGTTTTATGCTCCCCTGCATGGGTCGCTTTAGATTAAATTTCACGGATTCAGTCAATTAAGCTTTTTTTTTAACAGGTATAATTTTAACACAGTGATGTTTTATTCATATAGGAAAATCTTCGTTTGTCAAAAGAGTAAGAGATTATTTTGCTGTCCAAAATTCACCTGACAAAAGTCATTGTTTGCATTTTTGCTTTTTGGCATTAATAACATAATGATTTCTATTGGCGTCCCGTATGTTGGGATCTCTTCTGACTCCAGGATTTCATAGAATGAGAAAAGGATTGTTAGGGAAATCGGAAAGTTAAATTAAAAGTTTAATTCCCTGAACAGTCGAAACAATTGTGGGTGAGGAAAAGAAAGAGTATTTTCCCCCATAAACGATTCCTTCGAAAAAGGACATACAATTTGTATCATTTGATCCCTAAGCACTTTGTCTTTCGGAAATTATGCATAAAAGGATTTTATTATTTTTCTCTTAATTTCTACGGTTTACAGAGTAAATGGTTTCAGAAAATAATCTTTCTTGCGATTTAAAAGTAAAAAATGGGAGAAATGATGAATAAGAGGGACATGGTGACAGAGCAAGCCTTTGATAGCATTATAATCCTCCTTTCTACACTTACTAGTTTTAATCGTTAGCAGTAACACATTCATTTCTATAAATACTAAAGTGTGAGATAGGGACAAAGTGGTTTATGGAAACACATACGCCAGCATAAAGCTAGTGTATTATAGGACTAAGCCTGCTTAATGAAAATAAATAATCGAGAGCTGGTATCTGTCCGGAAAGAACTCAGAACGAATACACTGCCACTTGACCTTAGATATAGCCCCAGGTAGTATGCCCAGCCACAGGGAAAGCATCCTAGCAAAATAAACCTTCTAAGAACCATTTTTGAAAATACTTTACACTTCTTTTAAGGGCGAGAATGCCTTCGGTGTGAAGGTTAAGAAAAATGATAAAATACCTCTTTTTCCTTAAAAGAATCTTACAGAAGAATGCAGCCTGTACCTCTCTGGGCACTTCTGTAGCGAGAGGCAGCAGTCGCGACTGCCCTTTATGCTGCGGCGCCAGGCTCGGAATCATGGCGAATGACCGCCTCCCACAATCGTTGCCATGGATACAAGCTCTGCTCTTGCTCGCATCTCGGATGACAGTTACACCCGACAATGCAAGCGCCGTGCTCTTTACGAGGCATTTTGTATGTATTGTTTACTTCAATCCTCACAATCTTTACACCAAGGAAGGAGGGTTTTACTCTCCCTATATTCCCAGGGAGGGAGTCACACACCCAGTGAGCTTAATTCGTTTCCCGAGGTGCCCTGGCTTTAAGGAACGGAAGCGTGTGATGTGAACCCAGTACTGTCTCTCGCTGCAAGCTGTGGTCTTAGCCACTTCATGTACTTTACTCTGATTTAAAAGAAACTTTTACACTTGGTACTGTTCACACTATTCAGGCCAGAAAGCCCAGTCAAGATGACGTCATGCAGGGCTATGGAAAAAGCCAATGCATGTCCCCAGAGTCCACATGTCAAAAAAATTTTCCATACTAAATCTTTTCCGTATTTCCCATCTTAAATATGAATTCTGAGAAGAGAACATTTGCTGAGATGTCAAATGCATTCAGTAGGAACAGCAGTTGTACAAACTGCGTTTTTACACCCTAAAACACTAAGAAGAAATCGGGCAAAACCGTTTTATGCTCCCCTGCATGGGTCGCTTTAGATTAAATTTCACGGATTCAGTCAATTAAGCTTTTTTTTTAACAGGTATAATTTTAACACAGTGATGTTTTATTCATATAGGAAAATCTTCGTTTGTCAAAAGAGTAAGAGATTATTTTGCTGTCCAAAATTCACCTGACAAAAGTCATTGTTTGCATTTTTGCTTTTTGGCATTAATAACATAATGATTTCTATTGGCGTCCCGTATGTTGGGATCTCTTCTGACTCCAGGATTTCATAGAATGAGAAAAGGATTGTTAGGGAAATCGGAAAGTTAAATTAAAAGTTTAATTCCCTGAACAGTCGAAACAATTGTGGGTGAGGAAAAGAAAGAATATTTTCCTCAATAAACGTTTCCTTCGAAAAAGGACATACAATTTGTATCATTTGATCCCTAAGCACTTTGTCTTTCGGAAATTATGCATAAAAGGATTTTATTATTTTTCTCTTAATTTCTACGGTTTACAGAGTAAATGGTTTCAGAAAATAATCTTTCTTGCGATTTAAAAGTAAAAAATGGGAGAAATGATGAATAAGAGGGACATGGTGACAGAGCAAGCCTTTGATAGCATTATAATCCTCCTTTCTACACTTACTAGTTTTAATCGTTAGCAGTAACACATTCATTTCTATAAATACTAAAGTGTGAGATAGGGACAAAGTGGTTTATGGAAACACATACGCCAGCATAAAGCTAGTGTATTATAGGACTAAGCCTGCTTAATGAAAATAAATAATCGAGAGCTGGTATCTGTCCGGAAAGAACTCAGAACGAATACACTGCCACTTGACCTTATATATAGCCCCAGGTAGTATGCCCAGCCACAGGGAAAGCATCCTAGCAAAATAAACCTTCTAAGAACCATTTTTGAAAATACTTTACACTTCTTTTAAGGGCGAGAATGCCTTCGGTGTGAAGGTTAAGAAAAATGATAAAATACCTCTTTTTCCTTAAAAGAATCTTAAAGAAGAATGCAGCCTGTACCTCTCTGGGCACTTCTGTAGCGAGAGGCAGCAGTCGCGACTGCCCTTTATGCTGCGGCGCCAGGCTCGGAATCATGGCGAATGACCGCCTCCCACAATCGTTGCCATGGATACAAGCTCTGCTCTTGCTCGCATCTCGGATGACAGTTACACCCGACAATGCAAGCGCCGTGCTCTTTACGAGGCATTTTGTATGTATTGTTTACTTCAATCCTCACAATCTTTACACCAAGGAAGGAGGGTTTTACTCTCCCTATATTCCCAGGGAGGGAGTCACACACCCAGTGAGCTTAATTCGTTTCCCGAGGTGCCCTGGCTTTAAGGAACGGAAGCGTGTGATGTGAACCCAGTACTGTCTCTCGCTGCAAGCTGTGGTCTTAGCCACTTCATGTACTTTACTCTGATTTAAAAGAAACTTTTACACTTGGTACTGTTCACACTATTCAGGCCAGAAAGTCCAGTCAAGATGACGTCATGCAGGGCTATGGAAAAAGCCAATGCATGTCCCCAGAGTCCACATGTCAAAAAAATTTTCCATACTAAATCTTTTCCGTATTTCCCATCTTAAATATGAATTCTGAGAAGATAACATTTGCTGAGATGTCAAATGCATTCAGTAGGAACAGCAGTTGTACAAACTGCGTTTTTACACCCTAAAACACTAAGAAGAAATCGGGCAAAACCGTTTTATGCTCCCCTGCATGGGTCGCTTTAGATTAAATTTCACGGATTCAGTCAATTAAGCTTTTTTTTTAACAGGTATAATTTTAACACAGTGATGTTTTATTCATATAGGAAAATCTTCGTTTGTCAAAAGAGTAAGAGATTATTTTGCTGTCCAAAATTCACCTGACAAAAGTCATTGTTTGCATTTTTGCTTTTTGGCATTAATAACATAATGATTTCTATTGGCGTCCCGTATGTTGGGATCTCTTCTGACTCCAGGATTTCATAGAATGAGAAAAGGATTGTTAGGGAAATCGGAAAGTTAAATTAAAAGTTTAATTCCCTGAACAGTCGAAACAATTGTGGGTGAGGAAAAGAAAGAATATTTTCCCCCATAAACGATTCCTTCGAAAAAGGACATACAATTTGTATCATTTGATCCCTAAGCACTTTGTCTTTCGGAAATTATGCATAAAAGGATTTTATTATTTTTCTCTTAATTTCTACGGTTTACAGAGTAAATGGTTTCAGAAAATAATCTTTCTTGCGATTTAAAAGTAAAAAATGGGAGAAATGATGAATAAGAGGGACATGGTGACAGAGCAAGCCTTTGATAGCATTATAATCCTCCTTTCTACACTTACTAGTTTTAATCGTTAGCAGTAACACATTCATTTCTATAAATACTAAAGTGTGAGATAGGGACAAAGTGGTTTATGGAAACACATACGCCAGCATAAAGCTAGTGTATTATAGGACTAAGCCTGCTTAATGAAAATAAATAATCGAGAGCTGGTATCTGTCCGGAAAGAACTCAGAACGAATACACTGCCACTTGACCTTATATATAGCCCCAGGTAGTATGCCCAGCCACAGGGAAAGCATCCTAGCAAAATAAACCTTCTAAGAACCATTTTTGAAAATACTTTACACTTCTTTTAAGGGCGAGAATGCCTTCGGTGTGAAGGTTAAGAAAAATGATAAAATACCTCCTTTTCCATAAAAGAATCTTAAAGAAGAATGCAGCCTGTACCTCTCTGGGCACTTCTGTAGCGAGAGGCAGCAGTCGCGACTGCCCTTTATGCTGCGGCGCCAGGCTCGGAATCATGGCGAATGACCGCCTCCCACAATCGTTGCCATGGATACAAGCTCTGCTCTTGCTCGCATCTCGGATGACAGTTACACCCGACAATGCAAGCGCCGTGCTCTTTACGAGGCATTTTGTATGTATTGTTTACTTCAATCCTCACAATCTTTACACCAAGGAAGGAGGGTTTTACTCTCCCTATATTCCCAGGGAGGGAGTCACACACCCAGTGAGCTTAATTCGTTTCCCGAGGTGCCCTGGCTTTAAGGAACGGAAGCGTGTGATGTGAACCCAGTACTGTCTCTCGCTGCAAGCTGTGGTCTTAGCCACTTCATGTACTTTACTCTGATTTAAAAGAAACTTTTACACTTGGTACTGTTCACACTATTCAGGCCAGAAAGTCCAGTCAAGATGACGTCATGCAGGGCTATGGAAAAAGCCAATGCATGTCCCCAGAGTCCACATGTCAAAAAAATTTTCCATACTAAATCTTTTCCGTATTTCCCATCTTAAATATGAATTCTGAGAAGAGAACATTTGCTGAGATGTCAAATGCATTCAGTAGGAACAGCAGTTGTACAAACTGCGTTTTTACGCCCTAAAACACTAAGAAGAAATCGGGCAAAACCGTTTTATGCTCCCCTGCATGGGTCGCTTTAGATTAAATTTCACGGATTCAGTCAATTAAGCTTTTTTTTTAACAGGTATAATTTTAACACAGTGATGTTTTATTCATATAGGAAAATCTTCGTTTGTCAAAAGAGTAAGAGATTATTTTGCTGTCCAAAATTCACCTGACAAAAGTCATTGTTTGCATTTTTGCTTTTTGGCATTAATAACATAATGATTTCTATTGGCGTCCCGTATGTTGGGATCTCTTCTGACTCCAGGATTTCATAGAATGAGAAAAGGATTGTTAGGGAAGTCGGAAAGTTAAATTAAAAGTTTAATTCCCTGAACAGTCGAAACAATTGTGGGTGAGGAAAAGAAAGAATATTTTCCCCCATAAACGATTCCTTCGAAAAAGGACATACAATTTGTATCATTTGATCCCTAAGCACTTTGTCTTTCGGAAATTATGCATAAAAGGATTTTATTATTTTTCTCTTAATTTCTACGGTTTACAGAGTAAATGGTTTCAGAAAATAATCTTTCTTGCGATTTAAAAGTAAAAAATGGGAGAAATGATGAATAAGAGGGACATGGTGACAGAGCAAGCCTTTGATAGCATTATAATCCTCCTTTCTACACTTACTAGTTTTAATCGTTAGCAGTAACACATTCATTTCTATAAATACTAAAGTGTGAGATAGGGACAAAGTGGTTTATGGAAACACATACGCCAGCATAAAGCTAGTGTATTATAGGACTAAGCCTGCTTAATGAAAATAAATAATCGAGAGCTGGTATCTGTCCGGAAAGAACTCAGAACGAATACACTGCCACTTGACCTTAGATATAGCCCCAGGTAGTATGCCCAGCCACAGGGAAAGCATCCTAGCAAAATAAACCTTCTAAGAACCATTTTTGAAAATACTTTACACTTCTTTTAAGGGCGAGAATGCCTTCGGTGTGAAGGTTAAGAAAAATGATAAAATACCTCTTTTTCCTTAAAAGAATCTTAAAGAAGAATGCAGCCTGTACCTCTCTGGGCACTTCTGTAGCGAGAGGCAGCAGTCGCGACTGCCCTTTATGCTGCGGCGCCAGGCTCGGAATCATGGCGAATGACCGCCTCCCACAATCGTTGCCATGGATACAAGCTCTGCTCTTGCTCGCATCTCGGATGACAGTTACACCCGACAATGCAAGCGCCGTGCTCTTTACGAGGCATTTTGTATGTATTGTTTACTTCAATCCTCACAATCTTTACACCAAGGAAGGAGGGTTTTACTCTCCCTATATTCCCAGGGAGGGAGTCACACACCCAGTGAGCTTAATTCGTTTCCCGAGGTGCCCTGGCTTTAAGGAACGGAAGCGTGTGATGTGAACCCAGTACTGTCTCTCGCTGCAAGCTGTGGTCTTAGCCACTTCATGTACTTTACTCTGATTTAAAAGAAACTTTTACACTTGGTACTGTTCACACTATTCAGGCCAGAAAGTCCAGTCAAGATGACGTCATGCAGGGCTATGGAAAAAGCCAATGCATGTCCCCAGAGTCCACATGTCAAAAAAATTTTCCATACTAAATCTTTTCCGTATTTCCCATCTTAAATATGAATTCTGAGAAGAGAACATTTGCTGAGATGTCAAATGCATTCAGTAGGAACAGCAGTTGTACAAACTGCGTTTTTACGCCCTAGAACACTAAGAAGAAATCGGGCAAAACCGTTTTGTGCTCCCCTGCATGGGTCGCTTTAGATTAAATTTCACGGATTCAGTCAATTAAGCTTTTTTTTTAACAGGTATAATTTTAACACAGTGATGTTTTATTCATATAGGAAAATCTTCGTTTGTCAAAAGAGTAAGAGATTATTTTGCTGTCCAAAATTCACCTGACAAAAGTCATTGTTTGCATTTTTGCTTTTTGGCATTAATAACATAATGATTTCTATTGGCGTCCCGTATGTTGGGATCTCTTCTGACTCCAGGATTTCATAGAATGAGAAAAGGATTGTTAGGGAAATCGGAAAGTTAAATTAAAAGTTTAATTCCCTGAACAGTCGAAACAATTGTGGGTGAGGAAAAGAAAGAATATTTTCCCCCATAAACGATTCCTTCGAAAAAGGACATACAATTTGTATCATTTGATCCCTAAGCACTTTGTCTTTCGGAAATTATGCATAAAAGGATTTTATTATTTTTCTCTTAATTTCTACGGTTTACAGAGTAAATGGTTTCAGAAAATAATCTTTCTTGCGATTTAAAAGTAAAAAATGGGAGAAATGATGAATAAGAGGGACATGGTGACAGAGCAAGCCTTTGATAGCATTATAATCCTCCTTTCTACACTTACTAGTTTTAATCGTTAGCAGTAACACATTCATTTCTATAAATACTAAAGTGTGAGATAGGGACAAAGTGGTTTATGGAAACACATACGCCAGCATAAAGCTAGTGTATTATAGGACTAAGCCTGCTTAATGAAAATAAATAATCGAGAGCTGGTATCTGTCCGGAAAGAACTCAGAACGAATACACTGCCACTTGACCTTATATATAGCCCCAGGTAGTATGCCCAGCCACAGGGAAAGCATCCTAGCAAAATAAACCTTCTAAGAACCATTTTTGAAAATACTTTACACTTCTTTTAAGGGCGAGAATGCCTTCGGTGTGAAGGTTAAGAAAAATGATAAAATACCTCCTTTTCCATAAAAGAATCTTAAAGAAGAATGCAGCCTGTACCTCTCTGGGCACTTCTGTAGCGAGAGGCAGCAGTCGCGACTGCCCTTTATGCTGCGGCGCCAGGCTCGGAATCATGGCGAATGACCGCCTCCCACAATCGTTGCCATGGATACAAGCTCTGCTCTTGCTCGCATCTCGGATGACAGTTACACCCGACAATGCAAGCGCCGTGCTCTTTACGAGGCATTTTGTATGTATTGTTTACTTCAATCCTCACAATCTTTACACCAAGGAAGGAGGGTTTTACTCTCCCTATATTCCCAGGGAGGGAGTCACACACCCAGTGAGCTTAATTCGTTTCCCGAGGTGCCCTGGCTTTAAGGAACGGAAGCGTGTGATGTGAACCCAGTACTGTCTCTCGCTGCAAGCTGTGGTCTTAGCCACTTCATGTACTTTACTCTGATTTAAAAGAAACTTTTACACTTGGTACTGTTCACACTATTCAGGCCAGAAAGTCCAGTCAAGATGACGTCATGCAGGGCTATGGAAAAAGCCAATGCATGTCCCCAGAGTCCACATGTCAAAAAAATTTTCCATACTAAATCTTTTCCGTATTTCCCATCTTAAATATGAATTCTGAGAAGAGAACATTTGCTGAGATGTCAAATGCATTCAGTAGGAACAGCAGTTGTACAAACTGCGTTTTTACGCCCTAAAACACTAAGAAGAAATCGGGCAAAACCGTTTTATGCTCCCCTGCATGGGTCGCTTTAGATTAAATTTCACGGATTCAGTCAATTAAGCTTTTTTTTTAACAGGTATAATTTTAACACAGTGATGTTTTATTCATATAGGAAAATCTTCGTTTGTCAAAAGAGTAAGAGATTATTTTGCTGTCCAAAATTCACCTGACAAAAGTCATTGTTTGCATTTTTGCTTTTTGGCATTAATAACATAATGATTTCTATTGGCGTCCCGTATGTTGGGATCTCTTCTGACTCCAGGATTTCATAGAATGAGAAAAGGATTGTTAGGGAAATCGGAAAGTTAAATTAAAAGTTTAATTCCCTGAACAGTCGAAACAATTGTGGGTGAGGAAAAGAAAGAATATTTTCCCCCATAAACGATTCCTTCGAAAAAGGACATACAATTTGTATCATTTGATCCCTAAGCACTTTGTCTTTCGGAAATTATGCATAAAAGGATTTTATTATTTTTCTCTTAATTTCTACGGTTTACAGAGTAAATGGTTTCAGAAAATAATCTTTCTTGCGATTTAAAAGTAAAAAATGGGAGAAATGATGAATAAGAGGGACATGGTGACAGAGCAAGCCTTTGATAGCATTATAATCCTCCTTTCTACACTTACTAGTTTTAATCGTTAGCAGTAACACATTCATTTCTATAAATACTAAAGTGTGAGATAGGGACAAAGTGGTTTATGGAAACACATACGCCAGCATAAAGCTAGTGTATTATAGGACTAAGCCTGCTTAATGAAAATAAATAATCGAGAGCTGGTATCTGTCCGGAAAGAACTCAGAACGAATACACTGCCACTTGACCTTAGATATAGCCCCAGGTAGTATGCCCAGCCACAGGGAAAGCATCCTAGCAAAATAAACCTTCTAAGAACCATTTTTGAAAATACTTTACACTTCTTTTAAGGGCGAGAATGCCTTCGGTGTGAAGGTTAAGAAAAATGATAAAATACCTCCTTTTCCATAAAAGAATCTTAAAGAAGAATGCAGCCTGTACCTCTCTGGGCACTTCTGTAGCGAGAGGCAGCAGTCGCGACTGCCCTTTATGCTGCGGCGCCAGGCTCGGAATCATGGCGAATGACCGCCTCCCACAATCGTTGCCATGGATACAAGCTCTGCTCTTGCTCGCATCTCGGATGACAGTTACACCCGACAATGCAAGCGCCGTGCTCTTTACGAGGCATTTTGTATGTATTGTTTACTTCAATCCTCACAATCTTTACACCAAGGAAGGAGGGTTTTACTCTCCCTATATTCCCAGGGAGGGAGTCACACACCCAGTGAGCTTAATTCGTTTCCCGAGGTGCCCTGGCTTTAAGGAACGGAAGCGTGTGATGTGAACCCAGTACTGTCTCTCGCTGCAAGCTGTGGTCTTAGCCACTTCATGTACTTTACTCTGATTTAAAAGAAACTTTTACACTTGGTACTGTTCACACTATTCAGGCCAGAAAGTCCAGTCAAGATGACGTCATGCAGGGCTATGGAAAAAGCCAATGCATGTCCCCAGAGTCCACATGTCAAAAAAATTTTCCATACTAAATCTTTTCCGTATTTCCCATCTTAAATATGAATTCTGAGAAGAGAACATTTGCTGAGATGTCAAATGCATTCAGTAGGAACAGCAGTTGTACAAACTGCGTTTTTACGCCCTAGAACACTAAGAAGAAATCGGGCAAAACCGTTTTGTGCTCCCCTGCATGGGTCGCTTTAGATTAAATTTCACGGATTCAGTCAATTAAGCTTTTTTTTTAACAGGTATAATTTTAACACAGTGATGTTTTATTCATATAGGAAAATCTTCGTTTGTCAAAAGAGTAAGAGATTATTTTGCTGTCCAAAATTCACCTGACAAAAGTCATTGTTTGCATTTTTGCTTTTTGGCATTAATAACATAATGATTTCTATTGGCGTCCCGTATGTTGGGATCTCTTCTGACTCCAGGATTTCATAGAATGAGAAAAGGATTGTTAGGGAAATCGGAAAGTTAAATTAAAAGTTTAATTCCCTGAACAGTCGAAACAATTGTGGGTGAGGAAAAGAAAGAATATTTTCCCCCATAAACGATTCCTTCGAAAAAGGACATACAATTTGTATCATTTGATCCCTAAGCACTTTGTCTTTCGGAAATTATGCATAAAAGGATTTTATTATTTTTCTCTTAATTTCTACGGTTTACAGAGTAAATGGTTTCAGAAAATAATCTTTCTTGCGATTTAAAAGTAAAAAATGGGAGAAATGATGAATAAGAGGGACATGGTGACAGAGCAAGCCTTTGATAGCATTATAATCCTCCTTTCTACACTTACTAGTTTTAATCGTTAGCAGTAACACATTCATTTCTATAAATACTAAAGTGTGAGATAGGGACAAAGTGGTTTATGGAAACACATACGCCAGCATAAAGCTAGTGTATTATAGGACTAAGCCTGCTTAATGAAAATAAATAATCGAGAGCTGGTATCTGTCCGGAAAGAACTCAGAACGAATACACTGCCACTTGACCTTATATATAGCCCCAGGTAGTATGCCCAGCCACAGGGAAAGCATCCTAGCAAAATAAACCTTCTAAGAACCATTTTTGAAAATACTTTACACTTCTTTTAAGGGCGAGAATGCCTTCGGTGTGAAGGTTAAGAAAAATGATAAAATACCTCTTTTTCCTTAAAAGAATCTTAAAGAAGAATGCAGCCTGTACCTCTCTGGGCACTTCTGTAGCGAGAGGCAGCAGTCGCGACTGCCCTTTATGCTGCGGCGCCAGGCTCGGAATCATGGCGAATGACCGCCTCCCACAATCGTTGCCATGGATACAAGCTCTGCTCTTGCTCGCATCTCGGATGACAGTTACACCCGACAATGCAAGCGCCGTGCTCTTTACGAGGCATTTTGTATGTATTGTTTACTTCAATCCTCACAATCTTTACACCAAGGAAGGAGGGTTTTACTCTCCCTATATTCCCAGGGAGGGAGTCACACACCCAGTGAGCTTAATTCGTTTCCCGAGGTGCCCTGGCTTTAAGGAACGGAAGCGTGTGATGTGAACCCAGTACTGTCTCTCGCTGCAAGCTGTGGTCTTAGCCACTTCATGTACTTTACTCTGATTTAAAAGAAACTTTTACACTTGGTACTGTTCACACTATTCAGGCCAGAAAGTCCAGTCAAGATGACGTCATGCAGGGCTATGGAAAAAGCCAATGCATGTCCCCAGAGTCCACATGTCAAAAAAATTTTCCATACTAAATCTTTTCCGTATTTCCCATCTTAAATATGAATTCTGAGAAGATAACATTTGCTGAGATGTCAAATGCATTCAGTAGGAACAGCAGTTGTACAAACTGCGTTTTTACACCCTAAAACACTAAGAAGAAATCGGGCAAAACCGTTTTATGCTCCCCTGCATGGGTCGCTTTAGATTAAATTTCACGGATTCAGTCAATTAAGCTTTTTTTTTAACAGGTATAATTTTAACACAGTGATGTTTTATTCATATAGGAAAATCTTCGTTTGTCAAAAGAGTAAGAGATTATTTTGCTGTCCAAAATTCACCTGACAAAAGTCATTGTTTGCATTTTTGCTTTTTGGCATTAATAACATAATGATTTCTATTGGCGTCCCGTATGTTGGGATCTCTTCTGACTCCAGGATTTCATAGAATGAGAAAAGGATTGTTAGGGAAATCGGAAAGTTAAATTAAAAGTTTAATTCCCTGAACAGTCGAAACAATTGTGGGTGAGGAAAAGAAAGAATATTTTCCCCCATAAACGATTCCTTCGAAAAAGGACATACAATTTGTATCATTTGATCCCTAAGCACTTTGTCTTTCGGAAATTATGCATAAAAGGATTTTATTATTTTTCTCTTAATTTCTACGGTTTACAGAGTAAATGGTTTCAGAAAATAATCTTTCTTGCGATTTAAAAGTAAAAAATGGGAGAAATGATGAATAAGAGGGACATGGTGACAGAGCAAGCCTTTGATAGCATTATAATCCTCCTTTCTACACTTACTAGTTTTAATCGTTAGCAGTAACACATTCATTTCTATAAATACTAAAGTGTGAGATAGGGACAAAGTGGTTTATGGAAACACATACGCCAGCATAAAGCTAGTGTATTATAGGACTAAGCCTGCTTAATGAAAATAAATAATCGAGAGCTGGTATCTGTCCGGAAAGAACTCAGAACGAATACACTGCCACTTGACCTTATATATAGCCCCAGGTAGTATGCCCAGCCACAGGGAAAGCATCCTAGCAAAATAAACCTTCTAAGAACCATTTTTGAAAATACTTTACACTTCTTTTAAGGGCGAGAATGCCTTCGGTGTGAAGGTTAAGAAAAATGATAAAATACCTCCTTTTCCATAAAAGAATCTTAAAGAAGAATGCAGCCTGTACCTCTCTGGGCACTTCTGTAGCGAGAGGCAGCAGTCGCGACTGCCCTTTATGCTGCGGCGCCAGGCTCGGAATCATGGCGAATGACCGCCTCCCACAATCGTTGCCATGGATACAAGCTCTGCTCTTGCTCGCATCTCGGATGACAGTTACACCCGACAATGCAAGCGCCGTGCTCTTTACGAGGCATTTTGTATGTATTGTTTACTTCAATCCTCACAATCTTTACACCAAGGAAGGAGGGTTTTACTCTCCCTATATTCCCAGGGAGGGAGTCACACACCCAGTGAGCTTAATTCGTTTCCCGAGGTGCCCTGGCTTTAAGGAACGGAAGCGTGTGATGTGAACCCAGTACTGTCTCTCGCTGCAAGCTGTGGTCTTAGCCACTTCATGTACTTTACTCTGATTTAAAAGAAACTTTTACACTTGGTACTGTTCACACTATTCAGGCCAGAAAGTCCAGTCAAGATGACGTCATGCAGGGCTATGGAAAAAGCCAATGCATGTCCCCAGAGTCCACATGTCAAAAAAATTTTCCATACTAAATCTTTTCCGTATTTCCCATCTTAAATATGAATTCTGAGAAGAGAACATTTGCTGAGATGTCAAATGCATTCAGTAGGAACAGCAGTTGTACAAACTGCGTTTTTACGCCCTAAAACACTAAGAAGAAATCGGGCAAAACCGTTTTATGCTCCCCTGCATGGGTCGCTTTAGATTAAATTTCACGGATTCAGTCAATTAAGCTTTTTTTTTAACAGGTATAATTTTAACACAGTGATGTTTTATTCATATAGGAAAATCTTCGTTTGTCAAAAGAGTAAGAGATTATTTTGCTGTCCAAAATTCACCTGACAAAAGTCATTGTTTGCATTTTTGCTTTTTGGCATTAATAACATAATGATTTCTATTGGCGTCCCGTATGTTGGGATCTCTTCTGACTCCAGGATTTCATAGAATGAGAAAAGGATTGTTAGGGAAGTCGGAAAGTTAAATTAAAAGTTTAATTCCCTGAACAGTCGAAACAATTGTGGGTGAGGAAAAGAAAGAATATTTTCCCCCATAAACGATTCCTTCGAAAAAGGACATACAATTTGTATCATTTGATCCCTAAGCACTTTGTCTTTCGGAAATTATGCATAAAAGGATTTTATTATTTTTCTCTTAATTTCTACGGTTTACAGAGTAAATGGTTTCAGAAAATAATCTTTCTTGCGATTTAAAAGTAAAAAATGGGAGAAATGATGAATAAGAGGGACATGGTGACAGAGCAAGCCTTTGATAGCATTATAATCCTCCTTTCTACACTTACTAGTTTTAATCGTTAGCAGTAACACATTCATTTCTATAAATACTAAAGTGTGAGATAGGGACAAAGTGGTTTATGGAAACACATACGCCAGCATAAAGCTAGTGTATTATAGGACTAAGCCTGCTTAATGAAAATAAATAATCGAGAGCTGGTATCTGTCCGGAAAGAACTCAGAACGAATACACTGCCACTTGACCTTATATATAGCCCCAGGTAGTATGCCCAGCCACAGGGAAAGCATCCTAGCAAAATAAACCTTCTAAGAACCATTTTTGAAAATACTTTACACTTCTTTTAAGGGCGAGAATGCCTTCGGTGTGAAGGTTAAGAAAAATGATAAAATACCTCTTTTTCCTTAAAAGAATCTTAAAGAAGAATGCAGCCTGTACCTCTCTGGGCACTTCTGTAGCGAGAGGCAGCAGTCGCGACTGCCCTTTATGCTGCGGCGCCAGGCTCGGAATCATGGCGAATGACCGCCTCCCACAATCGTTGCCATGGATACAAGCTCTGCTCTTGCTCGCATCTCGGATGACAGTTACACCCGACAATGCAAGCGCCGTGCTCTTTACGAGGCATTTTGTATGTATTGTTTACTTCAATCCTCACAATCTTTACACCAAGGAAGGAGGGTTTTACTCTCCCTATATTCCCAGGGAGGGAGTCACACACCCAGTGAGCTTAATTCGTTTCCCGAGGTGCCCTGGCTTTAAGGAACGGAAGCGTGTGATGTGAACCCAGTACTGTCTCTCGCTGCAAGCTGTGGTCTTAGCCACTTCATGTACTTTACTCTGATTTAAAAGAAACTTTTACACTTGGTACTGTTCACACTATTCAGGCCAGAAAGTCCAGTCAAGATGACGTCATGCAGGGCTATGGAAAAAGCCAATGCATGTCCCCAGAGTCCACATGTCAAAAAAATTTTCCATACTAAATCTTTTCCGTATTTCCCATCTTAAATATGAATTCTGAGAAGAGAACATTTGCTGAGATGTCAAATGCATTCAGTAGGAACAGCAGTTGTACAAACTGCGTTTTTACGCCCTAGAACACTAAGAAGAAATCGGGCAAAACCGTTTTGTGCTCCCCTGCATGGGTCGCTTTAGATTAAATTTCACGGATTCAGTCAATTAAGCTTTTTTTTTAACAGGTATAATTTTAACACAGTGATGTTTTATTCATATAGGAAAATCTTCGTTTGTCAAAAGAGTAAGAGATTATTTTGCTGTCCAAAATTCACCTGACAAAAGTCATTGTTTGCATTTTTGCTTTTTGGCATTAATAACATAATGATTTCTATTGGCGTCCCGTATGTTGGGATCTCTTCTGACTCCAGGATTTCATAGAATGAGAAAAGGATTGTTAGGGAAATCGGAAAGTTAAATTAAAAGTTTAATTCCCTGAACAGTCGAAACAATTGTGGGTGAGGAAAAGAAAGAATATTTTCCCCCATAAACGATTCCTTCGAAAAAGGACATACAATTTGTATCATTTGATCCCTAAGCACTTTGTCTTTCGGAAATTATGCATAAAAGGATTTTATTATTTTTCTCTTAATTTCTACGGTTTACAGAGTAAATGGTTTCAGAAAATAATCTTTCTTGCGATTTAAAAGTAAAAAATGGGAGAAATGATGAATAAGAGGGACATGGTGACAGAGCAAGCCTTTGATAGCATTATAATCCTCCTTTCTACACTTACTAGTTTTAATCGTTAGCAGTAACACATTCATTTCTATAAATACTAAAGTGTGAGATAGGGACAAAGTGGTTTATGGAAACACATACGCCAGCATAAAGCTAGTGTATTATAGGACTAAGCCTGCTTAATGAAAATAAATAATCGAGAGCTGGTATCTGTCCGGAAAGAACTCAGAACGAATACACTGCCACTTGACCTTATATATAGCCCCAGGTAGTATGCCCAGCCACAGGGAAAGCATCCTAGCAAAATAAACCTTCTAAGAACCATTTTTGAAAATACTTTACACTTCTTTTAAGGGCGAGAATGCCTTCGGTGTGAAGGTTAAGAAAAATGATAAAATACCTCCTTTTCCATAAAAGAATCTTAAAGAAGAATGCAGCCTGTACCTCTCTGGGCACTTCTGTAGCGAGAGGCAGCAGTCGCGACTGCCCTTTATGCTGCGGCGCCAGGCTCGGAATCATGGCGAATGACCGCCTCCCACAATCGTTGCCATGGATACAAGCTCTGCTCTTGCTCGCATCTCGGATGACAGTTACACCCGACAATGCAAGCGCCGTGCTCTTTACGAGGCATTTTGTATGTATTGTTTACTTCAATCCTCACAATCTTTACACCAAGGAAGGAGGGTTTTACTCTCCCTATATTCCCAGGGAGGGAGTCACACACCCAGTGAGCTTAATTCGTTTCCCGAGGTGCCCTGGCTTTAAGGAACGGAAGCGTGTGATGTGAACCCAGTACTGTCTCTCGCTGCAAGCTGTGGTCTTAGCCACTTCATGTACTTTACTCTGATTTAAAAGAAACTTTTACACTTGGTACTGTTCACACTATTCAGGCCAGAAAGTCCAGTCAAGATGACGTCATGCAGGGCTATGGAAAAAGCCAATGCATGTCCCCAGAGTCCACATGTCAAAAAAATTTTCCATACTAAATCTTTTCCGTATTTCCCATCTTAAATATGAATTCTGAGAAGAGAACATTTGCTGAGATGTCAAATGCATTCAGTAGGAACAGCAGTTGTACAAACTGCGTTTTTACGCCCTAAAACACTAAGAAGAAATCGGGCAAAACCGTTTTATGCTCCCCTGCATGGGTCGCTTTAGATTAAATTTCACGGATTCAGTCAATTAAGCTTTTTTTTTAACAGGTATAATTTTAACACAGTGATGTTTTATTCATATAGGAAAATCTTCGTTTGTCAAAAGAGTAAGAGATTATTTTGCTGTCCAAAATTCACCTGACAAAAGTCATTGTTTGCATTTTTGCTTTTTGGCATTAATAACATAATGATTTCTATTGGCGTCCCGTATGTTGGGATCTCTTCTGACTCCAGGATTTCATAGAATGAGAAAAGGATTGTTAGGGAAATCGGAAAGTTAAATTAAAAGTTTAATTCCCTGAACAGTCGAAACAATTGTGGGTGAGGAAAAGAAAGAATATTTTCCCCCATAAACGATTCCTTCGAAAAAGGACATACAATTTGTATCATTTGATCCCTAAGCACTTTGTCTTTCGGAAATTATGCATAAAAGGATTTTATTATTTTTCTCTTAATTTCTACGGTTTACAGAGTAAATGGTTTCAGAAAATAATCTTTCTTGCGATTTAAAAGTAAAAAATGGGAGAAATGATGAATAAGAGGGACATGGTGACAGAGCAAGCCTTTGATAGCATTATAATCCTCCTTTCTACACTTACTAGTTTTAATCGTTAGCAGTAACACATTCATTTCTATAAATACTAAAGTGTGAGATAGGGACAAAGTGGTTTATGGAAACACATACGCCAGCATAAAGCTAGTGTATTATAGGACTAAGCCTGCTTAATGAAAATAAATAATCGAGAGCTGGTATCTGTCCGGAAAGAACTCAGAACGAATACACTGCCACTTGACCTTAGATATAGCCCCAGGTAGTATGCCCAGCCACAGGGAAAGCATCCTAGCAAAATAAACCTTCTAAGAACCATTTTTGAAAATACTTTACACTTCTTTTAAGGGCGAGAATGCCTTCGGTGTGAAGGTTAAGAAAAATGATAAAATACCTCCTTTTCCATAAAAGAATCTTAAAGAAGAATGCAGCCTGTACCTCTCTGGGCACTTCTGTAGCGAGAGGCAGCAGTCGCGACTGCCCTTTATGCTGCGGCGCCAGGCTCGGAATCATGGCGAATGACCGCCTCCCACAATCGTTGCCATGGATACAAGCTCTGCTCTTGCTCGCATCTCGGATGACAGTTACACCCGACAATGCAAGCGCCGTGCTCTTTACGAGGCATTTTGTATGTATTGTTTACTTCAATCCTCACAATCTTTACACCAAGGAAGGAGGGTTTTACTCTCCCTATATTCCCAGGGAGGGAGTCACACACCCAGTGAGCTTAATTCGTTTCCCGAGGTGCCCTGGCTTTAAGGAACGGAAGCGTGTGATGTGAACCCAGTACTGTCTCTCGCTGCAAGCTGTGGTCTTAGCCACTTCATGTACTTTACTCTGATTTAAAAGAAACTTTTACACTTGGTACTGTTCACACTATTCAGGCCAGAAAGTCCAGTCAAGATGACGTCATGCAGGGCTATGGAAAAAGCCAATGCATGTCCCCAGAGTCCACATGTCAAAAAAATTTTCCATACTAAATCTTTTCCGTATTTCCCATCTTAAATATGAATTCTGAGAAGAGAACATTTGCTGAGATGTCAAATGCATTCAGTAGGAACAGCAGTTGTACAAACTGCGTTTTTACGCCCTAGAACACTAAGAAGAAATCGGGCAAAACCGTTTTGTGCTCCCCTGCATGGGTCGCTTTAGATTAAATTTCACGGATTCAGTCAATTAAGCTTTTTTTTTAACAGGTATAATTTTAACACAGTGATGTTTTATTCATATAGGAAAATCTTCGTTTGTCAAAAGAGTAAGAGATTATTTTGCTGTCCAAAATTCACCTGACAAAAGTCATTGTTTGCATTTTTGCTTTTTGGCATTAATAACATAATGATTTCTATTGGCGTCCCGTATGTTGGGATCTCTTCTGACTCCAGGATTTCATAGAATGAGAAAAGGATTGTTAGGGAAATCGGAAAGTTAAATTAAAAGTTTAATTCCCTGAACAGTCGAAACAATTGTGGGTGAGGAAAAGAAAGAATATTTTCCCCCATAAACGATTCCTTCGAAAAAGGACATACAATTTGTATCATTTGATCCCTAAGCACTTTGTCTTTCGGAAATTATGCATAAAAGGATTTTATTATTTTTCTCTTAATTTCTACGGTTTACAGAGTAAATGGTTTCAGAAAATAATCTTTCTTGCGATTTAAAAGTAAAAAATGGGAGAAATGATGAATAAGAGGGACATGGTGACAGAGCAAGCCTTTGATAGCATTATAATCCTCCTTTCTACACTTACTAGTTTTAATCGTTAGCAGTAACACATTCATTTCTATAAATACTAAAGTGTGAGATAGGGACAAAGTGGTTTATGGAAACACATACGCCAGCATAAAGCTAGTGTATTATAGGACTAAGCCTGCTTAATGAAAATAAATAATCGAGAGCTGGTATCTGTCCGGAAAGAACTCAGAACGAATACACTGCCACTTGACCTTATATATAGCCCCAGGTAGTATGCCCAGCCACAGGGAAAGCATCCTAGCAAAATAAACCTTCTAAGAACCATTTTTGAAAATACTTTACACTTCTTTTAAGGGCGAGAATGCCTTCGGTGTGAAGGTTAAGAAAAATGATAAAATACCTCTTTTTCCTTAAAAGAATCTTAAAGAAGAATGCAGCCTGTACCTCTCTGGGCACTTCTGTAGCGAGAGGCAGCAGTCGCGACTGCCCTTTATGCTGCGGCGCCAGGCTCGGAATCATGGCGAATGACCGCCTCCCACAATCGTTGCCATGGATACAAGCTCTGCTCTTGCTCGCATCTCGGATGACAGTTACACCCGACAATGCAAGCGCCGTGCTCTTTACGAGGCATTTTGTATGTATTGTTTACTTCAATCCTCACAATCTTTACACCAAGGAAGGAGGGTTTTACTCTCCCTATATTCCCAGGGAGGGAGTCACACACCCAGTGAGCTTAATTCGTTTCCCGAGGTGCCCTGGCTTTAAGGAACGGAAGCGTGTGATGTGAACCCAGTACTGTCTCTCGCTGCAAGCTGTGGTCTTAGCCACTTCATGTACTTTACTCTGATTTAAAAGAAACTTTTACACTTGGTACTGTTCACACTATTCAGGCCAGAAAGTCCAGTCAAGATGACGTCATGCAGGGCTATGGAAAAAGCCAATGCATGTCCCCAGAGTCCACATGTCAAAAAAATTTTCCATACTAAATCTTTTCCGTATTTCCCATCTTAAATATGAATTCTGAGAAGATAACATTTGCTGAGATGTCAAATGCATTCAGTAGGAACAGCAGTTGTACAAACTGCGTTTTTACACCCTAAAACACTAAGAAGAAATCGGGCAAAACCGTTTTATGCTCCCCTGCATGGGTCGCTTTAGATTAAATTTCACGGATTCAGTCAATTAAGCTTTTTTTTTAACAGGTATAATTTTAACACAGTGATGTTTTATTCATATAGGAAAATCTTCGTTTGTCAAAAGAGTAAGAGATTATTTTGCTGTCCAAAATTCACCTGACAAAAGTCATTGTTTGCATTTTTGCTTTTTGGCATTAATAACATAATGATTTCTATTGGCGTCCCGTATGTTGGGATCTCTTCTGACTCCAGGATTTCATAGAATGAGAAAAGGATTGTTAGGGAAATCGGAAAGTTAAATTAAAAGTTTAATTCCCTGAACAGTCGAAACAATTGTGGGTGAGGAAAAGAAAGAATATTTTCCCCCATAAACGATTCCTTCGAAAAAGGACATACAATTTGTATCATTTGATCCCTAAGCACTTTGTCTTTCGGAAATTATGCATAAAAGGATTTTATTATTTTTCTCTTAATTTCTACGGTTTACAGAGTAAATGGTTTCAGAAAATAATCTTTCTTGCGATTTAAAAGTAAAAAATGGGAGAAATGATGAATAAGAGGGACATGGTGACAGAGCAAGCCTTTGATAGCATTATAATCCTCCTTTCTACACTTACTAGTTTTAATCGTTAGCAGTAACACATTCATTTCTATAAATACTAAAGTGTGAGATAGGGACAAAGTGGTTTATGGAAACACATACGCCAGCATAAAGCTAGTGTATTATAGGACTAAGCCTGCTTAATGAAAATAAATAATCGAGAGCTGGTATCTGTCCGGAAAGAACTCAGAACGAATACACTGCCACTTGACCTTATATATAGCCCCAGGTAGTATGCCCAGCCACAGGGAAAGCATCCTAGCAAAATAAACCTTCTAAGAACCATTTTTGAAAATACTTTACACTTCTTTTAAGGGCGAGAATGCCTTCGGTGTGAAGGTTAAGAAAAATGATAAAATACCTCCTTTTCCATAAAAGAATCTTAAAGAAGAATGCAGCCTGTACCTCTCTGGGCACTTCTGTAGCGAGAGGCAGCAGTCGCGACTGCCCTTTATGCTGCGGCGCCAGGCTCGGAATCATGGCGAATGACCGCCTCCCACAATCGTTGCCATGGATACAAGCTCTGCTCTTGCTCGCATCTCGGATGACAGTTACACCCGACAATGCAAGCGCCGTGCTCTTTACGAGGCATTTTGTATGTATTGTTTACTTCAATCCTCACAATCTTTACACCAAGGAAGGAGGGTTTTACTCTCCCTATATTCCCAGGGAGGGAGTCACACACCCAGTGAGCTTAATTCGTTTCCCGAGGTGCCCTGGCTTTAAGGAACGGAAGCGTGTGATGTGAACCCAGTACTGTCTCTCGCTGCAAGCTGTGGTCTTAGCCACTTCATGTACTTTACTCTGATTTAAAAGAAACTTTTACACTTGGTACTGTTCACACTATTCAGGCCAGAAAGTCCAGTCAAGATGACGTCATGCAGGGCTATGGAAAAAGCCAATGCATGTCCCCAGAGTCCACATGTCAAAAAAATTTTCCATACTAAATCTTTTCCGTATTTCCCATCTTAAATATGAATTCTGAGAAGAGAACATTTGCTGAGATGTCAAATGCATTCAGTAGGAACAGCAGTTGTACAAACTGCGTTTTTACGCCCTAAAACACTAAGAAGAAATCGGGCAAAACCGTTTTATGCTCCCCTGCATGGGTCGCTTTAGATTAAATTTCACGGATTCAGTCAATTAAGCTTTTTTTTTAACAGGTATAATTTTAACACAGTGATGTTTTATTCATATAGGAAAATCTTCGTTTGTCAAAAGAGTAAGAGATTATTTTGCTGTCCAAAATTCACCTGACAAAAGTCATTGTTTGCATTTTTGCTTTTTGGCATTAATAACATAATGATTTCTATTGGCGTCCCGTATGTTGGGATCTCTTCTGACTCCAGGATTTCATAGAATGAGAAAAGGATTGTTAGGGAAGTCGGAAAGTTAAATTAAAAGTTTAATTCCCTGAACAGTCGAAACAATTGTGGGTGAGGAAAAGAAAGAATATTTTCCCCCATAAACGATTCCTTCGAAAAAGGACATACAATTTGTATCATTTGATCCCTAAGCACTTTGTCTTTCGGAAATTATGCATAAAAGGATTTTATTATTTTTCTCTTAATTTCTACGGTTTACAGAGTAAATGGTTTCAGAAAATAATCTTTCTTGCGATTTAAAAGTAAAAAATGGGAGAAATGATGAATAAGAGGGACATGGTGACAGAGCAAGCCTTTGATAGCATTATAATCCTCCTTTCTACACTTACTAGTTTTAATCGTTAGCAGTAACACATTCATTTCTATAAATACTAAAGTGTGAGATAGGGACAAAGTGGTTTATGGAAACACATACGCCAGCATAAAGCTAGTGTATTATAGGACTAAGCCTGCTTAATGAAAATAAATAATCGAGAGCTGGTATCTGTCCGGAAAGAACTCAGAACGAATACACTGCCACTTGACCTTATATATAGCCCCAGGTAGTATGCCCAGCCACAGGGAAAGCATCCTAGCAAAATAAACCTTCTAAGAACCATTTTTGAAAATACTTTACACTTCTTTTAAGGGCGAGAATGCCTTCGGTGTGAAGGTTAAGAAAAATGATAAAATACCTCTTTTTCCTTAAAAGAATCTTAAAGAAGAATGCAGCCTGTACCTCTCTGGGCACTTCTGTAGCGAGAGGCAGCAGTCGCGACTGCCCTTTATGCTGCGGCGCCAGGCTCGGAATCATGGCGAATGACCGCCTCCCACAATCGTTGCCATGGATACAAGCTCTGCTCTTGCTCGCATCTCGGATGACAGTTACACCCGACAATGCAAGCGCCGTGCTCTTTACGAGGCATTTTGTATGTATTGTTTACTTCAATCCTCACAATCTTTACACCAAGGAAGGAGGGTTTTACTCTCCCTATATTCCCAGGGAGGGAGTCACACACCCAGTGAGCTTAATTCGTTTCCCGAGGTGCCCTGGCTTTAAGGAACGGAAGCGTGTGATGTGAACCCAGTACTGTCTCTCGCTGCAAGCTGTGGTCTTAGCCACTTCATGTACTTTACTCTGATTTAAAAGAAACTTTTACACTTGGTACTGTTCACACTATTCAGGCCAGAAAGTCCAGTCAAGATGACGTCATGCAGGGCTATGGAAAAAGCCAATGCATGTCCCCAGAGTCCACATGTCAAAAAAATTTTCCATACTAAATCTTTTCCGTATTTCCCATCTTAAATATGAATTCTGAGAAGAGAACATTTGCTGAGATGTCAAATGCATTCAGTAGGAACAGCAGTTGTACAAACTGCGTTTTTACGCCCTAAAACACTAAGAAGAAATCGGGCAAAACCGTTTTATGCTCCCCTGCATGGGTCGCTTTAGATTAAATTTCACGGATTCAGTCAATTAAGCTTTTTTTTTAACAGGTATAATTTTAACACAGTGATGTTTTATTCATATAGGAAAATCTTCGTTTGTCAAAAGAGTAAGAGATTATTTTGCTGTCCAAAATTCACCTGACAAAAGTCATTGTTTGCATTTTTGCTTTTTGGCATTAATAACATAATGATTTCTATTGGCGTCCCGTATGTTGGGATCTCTTCTGACTCCAGGATTTCATAGAATGAGAAAAGGATTGTTAGGGAAATCGGAAAGTTAAATTAAAAGTTTAATTCCCTGAACAGTCGAAACAATTGTGGGTGAGGAAAAGAAAGAATATTTTCCCCCATAAACGATTCCTTCGAAAAAGGACATACAATTTGTATCATTTGATCCCTAAGCACTTTGTCTTTCGGAAATTATGCATAAAAGGATTTTATTATTTTTCTCTTAATTTCTACGGTTTACAGAGTAAATGGTTTCAGAAAATAATCTTTCTTGCGATTTAAAAGTAAAAAATGGGAGAAATGATGAATAAGAGGGACATGGTGACAGAGCAAGCCTTTGATAGCATTATAATCCTCCTTTCTACACTTACTAGTTTTAATCGTTAGCAGTAACACATTCATTTCTATAAATACTAAAGTGTGAGATAGGGACAAAGTGGTTTATGGAAACACATACGCCAGCATAAAGCTAGTGTATTATAGGACTAAGCCTGCTTAATGAAAATAAATAATCGAGAGCTGGTATCTGTCCGGAAAGAACTCAGAACGAATACACTGCCACTTGACCTTAGATATAGCCCCAGGTAGTATGCCCAGCCACAGGGAAAGCATCCTAGCAAAATAAACCTTCTAAGAACCATTTTTGAAAATACTTTACACTTCTTTTAAGGGCGAGAATGCCTTCGGTGTGAAGGTTAAGAAAAATGATAAAATACCTCTTTTTCCTTAAAAGAATCTTAAAGAAGAATGCAGCCTGTACCTCTCTGGGCACTTCTGTAGCGAGAGGCAGCAGTCGCGACTGCCCTTTATGCTGCGGCGCCAGGCTCGGAATCATGGCGAATGACCGCCTCCCACAATCGTTGCCATGGATACAAGCTCTGCTCTTGCTCGCATCTCGGATGACAGTTACACCCGACAATGCAAGCGCCGTGCTCTTTACGAGGCATTTTGTATGTATTGTTTACTTCAATCCTCACAATCTTTACACCAAGGAAGGAGGGTTTTACTCTCCCTATATTCCCAGGGAGGGAGTCACACACCCAGTGAGCTTAATTCGTTTCCCGAGGTGCCCTGGCTTTAAGGAACGGAAGCGTGTGATGTGAACCCAGTACTGTCTCTCGCTGCAAGCTGTGGTCTTAGCCACTTCATGTACTTTACTCTGATTTAAAAGAAACTTTTACACTTGGTACTGTTCACACTATTCAGGCCAGAAAGTCCAGTCAAGATGACGTCATGCAGGGCTATGGAAAAAGCCAATGCATGTCCCCAGAGTCCACATGTCAAAAAAATTTTCCATACTAAATCTTTTCCGTATTTCCCATCTTAAATATGAATTCTGAGAAGATAACATTTGCTGAGATGTCAAATGCATTCAGTAGGAACAGCAGTTGTACAAACTGCGTTTTTACACCCTAAAACACTAAGAAGAAATCGGGCAAAACCGTTTTATGCTCCCCTGCATGGGTCGCTTTAGATTAAATTTCACGGATTCAGTCAATTAAGCTTTTTTTTTAACAGGTATAATTTTAACACAGTGATGTTTTATTCATATAGGAAAATCTTCGTTTGTCAAAAGAGTAAGAGATTATTTTGCTGTCCAAAATTCACCTGACAAAAGTCATTGTTTGCATTTTTGCTTTTTGGCATTAATAACATAATGATTTCTATTGGCGTCCCGTATGTTGGGATCTCTTCTGACTCCAGGATTTCATAGAATGAGAAAAGGATTGTTAGGGAAATCGGAAAGTTAAATTAAAAGTTTAATTCCCTGAACAGTCGAAACAATTGTGGGTGAGGAAAAGAAAGAATATTTTCCCCCATAAACGATTCCTTCGAAAAAGGACATACAATTTGTATCATTTGATCCCTAAGCACTTTGTCTTTCGGAAATTATGCATAAAAGGATTTTATTATTTTTCTCTTAATTTCTACGGTTTACAGAGTAAATGGTTTCAGAAAATAATCTTTCTTGCGATTTAAAAGTAAAAAATGGGAGAAATGATGAATAAGAGGGACATGGTGACAGAGCAAGCCTTTGATAGCATTATAATCCTCCTTTCTACACTTACTAGTTTTAATCGTTAGCAGTAACACATTCATTTCTATAAATACTAAAGTGTGAGATAGGGACAAAGTGGTTTATGGAAACACATACGCCAGCATAAAGCTAGTGTATTATAGGACTAAGCCTGCTTAATGAAAATAAATAATCGAGAGCTGGTATCTGTCCGGAAAGAACTCAGAACGAATACACTGCCACTTGACCTTATATATAGCCCCAGGTAGTATGCCCAGCCACAGGGAAAGCATCCTAGCAAAATAAACCTTCTAAGAACCATTTTTGAAAATACTTTACACTTCTTTTAAGGGCGAGAATGCCTTCGGTGTGAAGGTTAAGAAAAATGATAAAATACCTCCTTTTCCATAAAAGAATCTTAAAGAAGAATGCAGCCTGTACCTCTCTGGGCACTTCTGTAGCGAGAGGCAGCAGTCGCGACTGCCCTTTATGCTGCGGCGCCAGGCTCGGAATCATGGCGAATGACCGCCTCCCACAATCGTTGCCATGGATACAAGCTCTGCTCTTGCTCGCATCTCGGATGACAGTTACACCCGACAATGCAAGCGCCGTGCTCTTTACGAGGCATTTTGTATGTATTGTTTACTTCAATCCTCACAATCTTTACACCAAGGAAGGAGGGTTTTACTCTCCCTATATTCCCAGGGAGGGAGTCACACACCCAGTGAGCTTAATTCGTTTCCCGAGGTGCCCTGGCTTTAAGGAACGGAAGCGTGTGATGTGAACCCAGTACTGTCTCTCGCTGCAAGCTGTGGTCTTAGCCACTTCATGTACTTTACTCTGATTTAAAAGAAACTTTTACACTTGGTACTGTTCACACTATTCAGGCCAGAAAGTCCAGTCAAGATGACGTCATGCAGGGCTATGGAAAAAGCCAATGCATGTCCCCAGAGTCCACATGTCAAAAAAATTTTCCATACTAAATCTTTTCCGTATTTCCCATCTTAAATATGAATTCTGAGAAGAGAACATTTGCTGAGATGTCAAATGCATTCAGTAGGAACAGCAGTTGTACAAACTGCGTTTTTACGCCCTAAAACACTAAGAAGAAATCGGGCAAAACCGTTTTATGCTCCCCTGCATGGGTCGCTTTAGATTAAATTTCACGGATTCAGTCAATTAAGCTTTTTTTTTAACAGGTATAATTTTAACACAGTGATGTTTTATTCATATAGGAAAATCTTCGTTTGTCAAAAGAGTAAGAGATTATTTTGCTGTCCAAAATTCACCTGACAAAAGTCATTGTTTGCATTTTTGCTTTTTGGCATTAATAACATAATGATTTCTATTGGCGTCCCGTATGTTGGGATCTCTTCTGACTCCAGGATTTCATAGAATGAGAAAAGGATTGTTAGGGAAGTCGGAAAGTTAAATTAAAAGTTTAATTCCCTGAACAGTCGAAACAATTGTGGGTGAGGAAAAGAAAGAATATTTTCCCCCATAAACGATTCCTTCGAAAAAGGACATACAATTTGTATCATTTGATCCCTAAGCACTTTGTCTTTCGGAAATTATGCATAAAAGGATTTTATTATTTTTCTCTTAATTTCTACGGTTTACAGAGTAAATGGTTTCAGAAAATAATCTTTCTTGCGATTTAAAAGTAAAAAATGGGAGAAATGATGAATAAGAGGGACATGGTGACAGAGCAAGCCTTTGATAGCATTATAATCCTCCTTTCTACACTTACTAGTTTTAATCGTTAGCAGTAACACATTCATTTCTATAAATACTAAAGTGTGAGATAGGGACAAAGTGGTTTATGGAAACACATACGCCAGCATAAAGCTAGTGTATTATAGGACTAAGCCTGCTTAATGAAAATAAATAATCGAGAGCTGGTATCTGTCCGGAAAGAACTCAGAACGAATACACTGCCACTTGACCTTATATATAGCCCCAGGTAGTATGCCCAGCCACAGGGAAAGCATCCTAGCAAAATAAACCTTCTAAGAACCATTTTTGAAAATACTTTACACTTCTTTTAAGGGCGAGAATGCCTTCGGTGTGAAGGTTAAGAAAAATGATAAAATACCTCCTTTTCCATAAAAGAATCTTAAAGAAGAATGCAGCCTGTACCTCTCTGGGCACTTCTGTAGCGAGAGGCAGCAGTCGCGACTGCCCTTTATGCTGCGGCGCCAGGCTCGGAATCATGGCGAATGACCGCCTCCCACAATCGTTGCCATGGATACAAGCTCTGCTCTTGCTCGCATCTCGGATGACAGTTACACCCGACAATGCAAGCGCCGTGCTCTTTACGAGGCATTTTGTATGTATTGTTTACTTCAATCCTCACAATCTTTACACCAAGGAAGGAGGGTTTTACTCTCCCTATATTCCCAGGGAGGGAGTCACACACCCAGTGAGCTTAATTCGTTTCCCGAGGTGCCCTGGCTTTAAGGAACGGAAGCGTGTGATGTGAACCCAGTACTGTCTCTCGCTGCAAGCTGTGGTCTTAGCCACTTCATGTACTTTACTCTGATTTAAAAGAAACTTTTACACTTGGTACTGTTCACACTATTCAGGCCAGAAAGTCCAGTCAAGATGACGTCATGCAGGGCTATGGAAAAAGCCAATGCATGTCCCCAGAGTCCACATGTCAAAAAAATTTTCCATACTAAATCTTTTCCGTATTTCCCATCTTAAATATGAATTCTGAGAAGAGAACATTTGCTGAGATGTCAAATGCATTCAGTAGGAACAGCAGTTGTACAAACTGCGTTTTTACGCCCTAAAACACTAAGAAGAAATCGGGCAAAACCGTTTTATGCTCCCCTGCATGGGTCGCTTTAGATTAAATTTCACGGATTCAGTCAATTAAGCTTTTTTTTTAACAGGTATAATTTTAACACAGTGATGTTTTATTCATATAGGAAAATCTTCGTTTGTCAAAAGAGTAAGAGATTATTTTGCTGTCCAAAATTCACCTGACAAAAGTCATTGTTTGCATTTTTGCTTTTTGGCATTAATAACATAATGATTTCTATTGGCGTCCCGTATGTTGGGATCTCTTCTGACTCCAGGATTTCATAGAATGAGAAAAGGATTGTTAGGGAAATCGGAAAGTTAAATTAAAAGTTTAATTCCCTGAACAGTCGAAACAATTGTGGGTGAGGAAAAGAAAGAATATTTTCCCCCATAAACGATTCCTTCGAAAAAGGACATACAATTTGTATCATTTGATCCCTAAGCACTTTGTCTTTCGGAAATTATGCATAAAAGGATTTTATTATTTTTCTCTTAATTTCTACGGTTTACAGAGTAAATGGTTTCAGAAAATAATCTTTCTTGCGATTTAAAAGTAAAAAATGGGAGAAATGATGAATAAGAGGGACATGGTGACAGAGCAAGCCTTTGATAGCATTATAATCCTCCTTTCTACACTTACTAGTTTTAATCGTTAGCAGTAACACATTCATTTCTATAAATACTAAAGTGTGAGATAGGGACAAAGTGGTTTATGGAAACACATACGCCAGCATAAAGCTAGTGTATTATAGGACTAAGCCTGCTTAATGAAAATAAATAATCGAGAGCTGGTATCTGTCCGGAAAGAACTCAGAACGAATACACTGCCACTTGACCTTAGATATAGCCCCAGGTAGTATGCCCAGCCACAGGGAAAGCATCCTAGCAAAATAAACCTTCTAAGAACCATTTTTGAAAATACTTTACACTTCTTTTAAGGGCGAGAATGCCTTCGGTGTGAAGGTTAAGAAAAATGATAAAATACCTCTTTTTCCTTAAAAGAATCTTAAAGAAGAATGCAGCCTGTACCTCTCTGGGCACTTCTGTAGCGAGAGGCAGCAGTCGCGACTGCCCTTTATGCTGCGGCGCCAGGCTCGGAATCATGGCGAATGACCGCCTCCCACAATCGTTGCCATGGATACAAGCTCTGCTCTTGCTCGCATCTCGGATGACAGTTACACCCGACAATGCAAGCGCCGTGCTCTTTACGAGGCATTTTGTATGTATTGTTTACTTCAATCCTCACAATCTTTACACCAAGGAAGGAGGGTTTTACTCTCCCTATATTCCCAGGGAGGGAGTCACACACCCAGTGAGCTTAATTCGTTTCCCGAGGTGCCCTGGCTTTAAGGAACGGAAGCGTGTGATGTGAACCCAGTACTGTCTCTCGCTGCAAGCTGTGGTCTTAGCCACTTCATGTACTTTACTCTGATTTAAAAGAAACTTTTACACTTGGTACTGTTCACACTATTCAGGCCAGAAAGTCCAGTCAAGATGACGTCATGCAGGGCTATGGAAAAAGCCAATGCATGTCCCCAGAGTCCACATGTCAAAAAAATTTTCCATACTAAATCTTTTCCGTATTTCCCATCTTAAATATGAATTCTGAGAAGAGAACATTTGCTGAGATGTCAAATGCATTCAGTAGGAACAGCAGTTGTACAAACTGCGTTTTTACGCCCTAGAACACTAAGAAGAAATCGGGCAAAACCGTTTTGTGCTCCCCTGCATGGGTCGCTTTAGATTAAATTTCACGGATTCAGTCAATTAAGCTTTTTTTTTAACAGGTATAATTTTAACACAGTGATGTTTTATTCATATAGGAAAATCTTCGTTTGTCAAAAGAGTAAGAGATTATTTTGCTGTCCAAAATTCACCTGACAAAAGTCATTGTTTGCATTTTTGCTTTTTGGCATTAATAACATAATGATTTCTATTGGCGTCCCGTATGTTGGGATCTCTTCTGACTCCAGGATTTCATAGAATGAGAAAAGGATTGTTAGGGAAATCGGAAAGTTAAATTAAAAGTTTAATTCCCTGAACAGTCGAAACAATTGTGGGTGAGGAAAAGAAAGAATATTTTCCCCCATAAACGATTCCTTCGAAAAAGGACATACAATTTGTATCATTTGATCCCTAAGCACTTTGTCTTTCGGAAATTATGCATAAAAGGATTTTATTATTTTTCTCTTAATTTCTACGGTTTACAGAGTAAATGGTTTCAGAAAATAATCTTTCTTGCGATTTAAAAGTAAAAAATGGGAGAAATGATGAATAAGAGGGACATGGTGACAGAGCAAGCCTTTGATAGCATTATAATCCTCCTTTCTACACTTACTAGTTTTAATCGTTAGCAGTAACACATTCATTTCTATAAATACTAAAGTGTGAGATAGGGACAAAGTGGTTTATGGAAACACATACGCCAGCATAAAGCTAGTGTATTATAGGACTAAGCCTGCTTAATGAAAATAAATAATCGAGAGCTGGTATCTGTCCGGAAAGAACTCAGAACGAATACACTGCCACTTGACCTTAGATATAGCCCCAGGTAGTATGCCCAGCCACAGGGAAAGCATCCTAGCAAAATAAACCTTCTAAGAACCATTTTTGAAAATACTTTACACTTCTTTTAAGGGCGAGAATGCCTTCGGTGTGAAGGTTAAGAAAAATGATAAAATACCTCTTTTTCCTTAAAAGAATCTTAAAGAAGAATGCAGCCTGTACCTCTCTGGGCACTTCTGTAGCGAGAGGCAGCAGTCGCGACTGCCCTTTATGCTGCGGCGCCAGGCTCGGAATCATGGCGAATGACCGCCTCCCACAATCGTTGCCATGGATACAAGCTCTGCTCTTGCTCGCATCTCGGATGACAGTTACACCCGACAATGCAAGCGCCGTGCTCTTTACGAGGCATTTTGTATGTATTGTTTACTTCAATCCTCACAATCTTTACACCAAGGAAGGAGGGTTTTACTCTCCCTATATTCCCAGGGAGGGAGTCACACACCCAGTGAGCTTAATTCGTTTCCCGAGGTGCCCTGGCTTTAAGGAACGGAAGCGTGTGATGTGAACCCAGTACTGTCTCTCGCTGCAAGCTGTGGTCTTAGCCACTTCATGTACTTTACTCTGATTTAAAAGAAACTTTTACACTTGGTACTGTTCACACTATTCAGGCCAGAAAGTCCAGTCAAGATGACGTCATGCAGGGCTATGGAAAAAGCCAATGCATGTCCCCAGAGTCCACATGTCAAAAAAATTTTCCATACTAAATCTTTTCCGTATTTCCCATCTTAAATATGAATTCTGAGAAGATAACATTTGCTGAGATGTCAAATGCATTCAGTAGGAACAGCAGTTGTACAAACTGCGTTTTTACACCCTAAAACACTAAGAAGAAATCGGGCAAAACCGTTTTATGCTCCCCTGCATGGGTCGCTTTAGATTAAATTTCACGGATTCAGTCAATTAAGCTTTTTTTTTAACAGGTATAATTTTAACACAGTGATGTTTTATTCATATAGGAAAATCTTCGTTTGTCAAAAGAGTAAGAGATTATTTTGCTGTCCAAAATTCACCTGACAAAAGTCATTGTTTGCATTTTTGCTTTTTGGCATTAATAACATAATGATTTCTATTGGCGTCCCGTATGTTGGGATCTCTTCTGACTCCAGGATTTCATAGAATGAGAAAAGGATTGTTAGGGAAATCGGAAAGTTAAATTAAAAGTTTAATTCCCTGAACAGTCGAAACAATTGTGGGTGAGGAAAAGAAAGAATATTTTCCCCCATAAACGATTCCTTCGAAAAAGGACATACAATTTGTATCATTTGATCCCTAAGCACTTTGTCTTTCGGAAATTATGCATAAAAGGATTTTATTATTTTTCTCTTAATTTCTACGGTTTACAGAGTAAATGGTTTCAGAAAATAATCTTTCTTGCGATTTAAAAGTAAAAAATGGGAGAAATGATGAATAAGAGGGACATGGTGACAGAGCAAGCCTTTGATAGCATTATAATCCTCCTTTCTACACTTACTAGTTTTAATCGTTAGCAGTAACACATTCATTTCTATAAATACTAAAGTGTGAGATAGGGACAAAGTGGTTTATGGAAACACATACGCCAGCATAAAGCTAGTGTATTATAGGACTAAGCCTGCTTAATGAAAATAAATAATCGAGAGCTGGTATCTGTCCGGAAAGAACTCAGAACGAATACACTGCCACTTGACCTTATATATAGCCCCAGGTAGTATGCCCAGCCACAGGGAAAGCATCCTAGCAAAATAAACCTTCTAAGAACCATTTTTGAAAATACTTTACACTTCTTTTAAGGGCGAGAATGCCTTCGGTGTGAAGGTTAAGAAAAATGATAAAATACCTCCTTTTCCATAAAAGAATCTTAAAGAAGAATGCAGCCTGTACCTCTCTGGGCACTTCTGTAGCGAGAGGCAGCAGTCGCGACTGCCCTTTATGCTGCGGCGCCAGGCTCGGAATCATGGCGAATGACCGCCTCCCACAATCGTTGCCATGGATACAAGCTCTGCTCTTGCTCGCATCTCGGATGACAGTTACACCCGACAATGCAAGCGCCGTGCTCTTTACGAGGCATTTTGTATGTATTGTTTACTTCAATCCTCACAATCTTTACACCAAGGAAGGAGGGTTTTACTCTCCCTATATTCCCAGGGAGGGAGTCACACACCCAGTGAGCTTAATTCGTTTCCCGAGGTGCCCTGGCTTTAAGGAACGGAAGCGTGTGATGTGAACCCAGTACTGTCTCTCGCTGCAAGCTGTGGTCTTAGCCACTTCATGTACTTTACTCTGATTTAAAAGAAACTTTTACACTTGGTACTGTTCACACTATTCAGGCCAGAAAGTCCAGTCAAGATGACGTCATGCAGGGCTATGGAAAAAGCCAATGCATGTCCCCAGAGTCCACATGTCAAAAAAATTTTCCATACTAAATCTTTTCCGTATTTCCCATCTTAAATATGAATTCTGAGAAGAGAACATTTGCTGAGATGTCAAATGCATTCAGTAGGAACAGCAGTTGTACAAACTGCGTTTTTACGCCCTAAAACACTAAGAAGAAATCGGGCAAAACCGTTTTATGCTCCCCTGCATGGGTCGCTTTAGATTAAATTTCACGGATTCAGTCAATTAAGCTTTTTTTTTAACAGGTATAATTTTAACACAGTGATGTTTTATTCATATAGGAAAATCTTCGTTTGTCAAAAGAGTAAGAGATTATTTTGCTGTCCAAAATTCACCTGACAAAAGTCATTGTTTGCATTTTTGCTTTTTGGCATTAATAACATAATGATTTCTATTGGCGTCCCGTATGTTGGGATCTCTTCTGACTCCAGGATTTCATAGAATGAGAAAAGGATTGTTAGGGAAGTCGGAAAGTTAAATTAAAAGTTTAATTCCCTGAACAGTCGAAACAATTGTGGGTGAGGAAAAGAAAGAATATTTTCCCCCATAAACGATTCCTTCGAAAAAGGACATACAATTTGTATCATTTGATCCCTAAGCACTTTGTCTTTCGGAAATTATGCATAAAAGGATTTTATTATTTTTCTCTTAATTTCTACGGTTTACAGAGTAAATGGTTTCAGAAAATAATCTTTCTTGCGATTTAAAAGTAAAAAATGGGAGAAATGATGAATAAGAGGGACATGGTGACAGAGCAAGCCTTTGATAGCATTATAATCCTCCTTTCTACACTTACTAGTTTTAATCGTTAGCAGTAACACATTCATTTCTATAAATACTAAAGTGTGAGATAGGGACAAAGTGGTTTATGGAAACACATACGCCAGCATAAAGCTAGTGTATTATAGGACTAAGCCTGCTTAATGAAAATAAATAATCGAGAGCTGGTATCTGTCCGGAAAGAACTCAGAACGAATACACTGCCACTTGACCTTATATATAGCCCCAGGTAGTATGCCCAGCCACAGGGAAAGCATCCTAGCAAAATAAACCTTCTAAGAACCATTTTTGAAAATACTTTACACTTCTTTTAAGGGCGAGAATGCCTTCGGTGTGAAGGTTAAGAAAAATGATAAAATACCTCTTTTTCCTTAAAAGAATCTTAAAGAAGAATGCAGCCTGTACCTCTCTGGGCACTTCTGTAGCGAGAGGCAGCAGTCGCGACTGCCCTTTATGCTGCGGCGCCAGGCTCGGAATCATGGCGAATGACCGCCTCCCACAATCGTTGCCATGGATACAAGCTCTGCTCTTGCTCGCATCTCGGATGACAGTTACACCCGACAATGCAAGCGCCGTGCTCTTTACGAGGCATTTTGTATGTATTGTTTACTTCAATCCTCACAATCTTTACACCAAGGAAGGAGGGTTTTACTCTCCCTATATTCCCAGGGAGGGAGTCACACACCCAGTGAGCTTAATTCGTTTCCCGAGGTGCCCTGGCTTTAAGGAACGGAAGCGTGTGATGTGAACCCAGTACTGTCTCTCGCTGCAAGCTGTGGTCTTAGCCACTTCATGTACTTTACTCTGATTTAAAAGAAACTTTTACACTTGGTACTGTTCACACTATTCAGGCCAGAAAGTCCAGTCAAGATGACGTCATGCAGGGCTATGGAAAAAGCCAATGCATGTCCCCAGAGTCCACATGTCAAAAAAATTTTCCATACTAAATCTTTTCCGTATTTCCCATCTTAAATATGAATTCTGAGAAGAGAACATTTGCTGAGATGTCAAATGCATTCAGTAGGAACAGCAGTTGTACAAACTGCGTTTTTACGCCCTAAAACACTAAGAAGAAATCGGGCAAAACCGTTTTATGCTCCCCTGCATGGGTCGCTTTAGATTAAATTTCACGGATTCAGTCAATTAAGCTTTTTTTTTAACAGGTATAATTTTAACACAGTGATGTTTTATTCATATAGGAAAATCTTCGTTTGTCAAAAGAGTAAGAGATTATTTTGCTGTCCAAAATTCACCTGACAAAAGTCATTGTTTGCATTTTTGCTTTTTGGCATTAATAACATAATGATTTCTATTGGCGTCCCGTATGTTGGGATCTCTTCTGACTCCAGGATTTCATAGAATGAGAAAAGGATTGTTAGGGAAATCGGAAAGTTAAATTAAAAGTTTAATTCCCTGAACAGTCGAAACAATTGTGGGTGAGGAAAAGAAAGAATATTTTCCCCCATAAACGATTCCTTCGAAAAAGGACATACAATTTGTATCATTTGATCCCTAAGCACTTTGTCTTTCGGAAATTATGCATAAAAGGATTTTATTATTTTTCTCTTAATTTCTACGGTTTACAGAGTAAATGGTTTCAGAAAATAATCTTTCTTGCGATTTAAAAGTAAAAAATGGGAGAAATGATGAATAAGAGGGACATGGTGACAGAGCAAGCCTTTGATAGCATTATAATCCTCCTTTCTACACTTACTAGTTTTAATCGTTAGCAGTAACACATTCATTTCTATAAATACTAAAGTGTGAGATAGGGACAAAGTGGTTTATGGAAACACATACGCCAGCATAAAGCTAGTGTATTATAGGACTAAGCCTGCTTAATGAAAATAAATAATCGAGAGCTGGTATCTGTCCGGAAAGAACTCAGAACGAATACACTGCCACTTGACCTTAGATATAGCCCCAGGTAGTATGCCCAGCCACAGGGAAAGCATCCTAGCAAAATAAACCTTCTAAGAACCATTTTTGAAAATACTTTACACTTCTTTTAAGGGCGAGAATGCCTTCGGTGTGAAGGTTAAGAAAAATGATAAAATACCTCTTTTTCCTTAAAAGAATCTTAAAGAAGAATGCAGCCTGTACCTCTCTGGGCACTTCTGTAGCGAGAGGCAGCAGTCGCGACTGCCCTTTATGCTGCGGCGCCAGGCTCGGAATCATGGCGAATGACCGCCTCCCACAATCGTTGCCATGGATACAAGCTCTGCTCTTGCTCGCATCTCGGATGACAGTTACACCCGACAATGCAAGCGCCGTGCTCTTTACGAGGCATTTTGTATGTATTGTTTACTTCAATCCTCACAATCTTTACACCAAGGAAGGAGGGTTTTACTCTCCCTATATTCCCAGGGAGGGAGTCACACACCCAGTGAGCTTAATTCGTTTCCCGAGGTGCCCTGGCTTTAAGGAACGGAAGCGTGTGATGTGAACCCAGTACTGTCTCTCGCTGCAAGCTGTGGTCTTAGCCACTTCATGTACTTTACTCTGATTTAAAAGAAACTTTTACACTTGGTACTGTTCACACTATTCAGGCCAGAAAGTCCAGTCAAGATGACGTCATGCAGGGCTATGGAAAAAGCCAATGCATGTCCCCAGAGTCCACATGTCAAAAAAATTTTCCATACTAAATCTTTTCCGTATTTCCCATCTTAAATATGAATTCTGAGAAGATAACATTTGCTGAGATGTCAAATGCATTCAGTAGGAACAGCAGTTGTACAAACTGCGTTTTTACACCCTAAAACACTAAGAAGAAATCGGGCAAAACCGTTTTATGCTCCCCTGCATGGGTCGCTTTAGATTAAATTTCACGGATTCAGTCAATTAAGCTTTTTTTTTAACAGGTATAATTTTAACACAGTGATGTTTTATTCATATAGGAAAATCTTCGTTTGTCAAAAGAGTAAGAGATTATTTTGCTGTCCAAAATTCACCTGACAAAAGTCATTGTTTGCATTTTTGCTTTTTGGCATTAATAACATAATGATTTCTATTGGCGTCCCGTATGTTGGGATCTCTTCTGACTCCAGGATTTCATAGAATGAGAAAAGGATTGTTAGGGAAATCGGAAAGTTAAATTAAAAGTTTAATTCCCTGAACAGTCGAAACAATTGTGGGTGAGGAAAAGAAAGAATATTTTCCCCCATAAACGATTCCTTCGAAAAAGGACATACAATTTGTATCATTTGATCCCTAAGCACTTTGTCTTTCGGAAATTATGCATAAAAGGATTTTATTATTTTTCTCTTAATTTCTACGGTTTACAGAGTAAATGGTTTCAGAAAATAATCTTTCTTGCGATTTAAAAGTAAAAAATGGGAGAAATGATGAATAAGAGGGACATGGTGACAGAGCAAGCCTTTGATAGCATTATAATCCTCCTTTCTACACTTACTAGTTTTAATCGTTAGCAGTAACACATTCATTTCTATAAATACTAAAGTGTGAGATAGGGACAAAGTGGTTTATGGAAACACATACGCCAGCATAAAGCTAGTGTATTATAGGACTAAGCCTGCTTAATGAAAATAAATAATCGAGAGCTGGTATCTGTCCGGAAAGAACTCAGAACGAATACACTGCCACTTGACCTTATATATAGCCCCAGGTAGTATGCCCAGCCACAGGGAAAGCATCCTAGCAAAATAAACCTTCTAAGAACCATTTTTGAAAATACTTTACACTTCTTTTAAGGGCGAGAATGCCTTCGGTGTGAAGGTTAAGAAAAATGATAAAATACCTCCTTTTCCATAAAAGAATCTTAAAGAAGAATGCAGCCTGTACCTCTCTGGGCACTTCTGTAGCGAGAGGCAGCAGTCGCGACTGCCCTTTATGCTGCGGCGCCAGGCTCGGAATCATGGCGAATGACCGCCTCCCACAATCGTTGCCATGGATACAAGCTCTGCTCTTGCTCGCATCTCGGATGACAGTTACACCCGACAATGCAAGCGCCGTGCTCTTTACGAGGCATTTTGTATGTATTGTTTACTTCAATCCTCACAATCTTTACACCAAGGAAGGAGGGTTTTACTCTCCCTATATTCCCAGGGAGGGAGTCACACACCCAGTGAGCTTAATTCGTTTCCCGAGGTGCCCTGGCTTTAAGGAACGGAAGCGTGTGATGTGAACCCAGTACTGTCTCTCGCTGCAAGCTGTGGTCTTAGCCACTTCATGTACTTTACTCTGATTTAAAAGAAACTTTTACACTTGGTACTGTTCACACTATTCAGGCCAGAAAGTCCAGTCAAGATGACGTCATGCAGGGCTATGGAAAAAGCCAATGCATGTCCCCAGAGTCCACATGTCAAAAAAATTTTCCATACTAAATCTTTTCCGTATTTCCCATCTTAAATATGAATTCTGAGAAGAGAACATTTGCTGAGATGTCAAATGCATTCAGTAGGAACAGCAGTTGTACAAACTGCGTTTTTACGCCCTAAAACACTAAGAAGAAATCGGGCAAAACCGTTTTATGCTCCCCTGCATGGGTCGCTTTAGATTAAATTTCACGGATTCAGTCAATTAAGCTTTTTTTTTAACAGGTATAATTTTAACACAGTGATGTTTTATTCATATAGGAAAATCTTCGTTTGTCAAAAGAGTAAGAGATTATTTTGCTGTCCAAAATTCACCTGACAAAAGTCATTGTTTGCATTTTTGCTTTTTGGCATTAATAACATAATGATTTCTATTGGCGTCCCGTATGTTGGGATCTCTTCTGACTCCAGGATTTCATAGAATGAGAAAAGGATTGTTAGGGAAGTCGGAAAGTTAAATTAAAAGTTTAATTCCCTGAACAGTCGAAACAATTGTGGGTGAGGAAAAGAAAGAATATTTTCCCCCATAAACGATTCCTTCGAAAAAGGACATACAATTTGTATCATTTGATCCCTAAGCACTTTGTCTTTCGGAAATTATGCATAAAAGGATTTTATTATTTTTCTCTTAATTTCTACGGTTTACAGAGTAAATGGTTTCAGAAAATAATCTTTCTTGCGATTTAAAAGTAAAAAATGGGAGAAATGATGAATAAGAGGGACATGGTGACAGAGCAAGCCTTTGATAGCATTATAATCCTCCTTTCTACACTTACTAGTTTTAATCGTTAGCAGTAACACATTCATTTCTATAAATACTAAAGTGTGAGATAGGGACAAAGTGGTTTATGGAAACACATACGCCAGCATAAAGCTAGTGTATTATAGGACTAAGCCTGCTTAATGAAAATAAATAATCGAGAGCTGGTATCTGTCCGGAAAGAACTCAGAACGAATACACTGCCACTTGACCTTATATATAGCCCCAGGTAGTATGCCCAGCCACAGGGAAAGCATCCTAGCAAAATAAACCTTCTAAGAACCATTTTTGAAAATACTTTACACTTCTTTTAAGGGCGAGAATGCCTTCGGTGTGAAGGTTAAGAAAAATGATAAAATACCTCCTTTTCCATAAAAGAATCTTAAAGAAGAATGCAGCCTGTACCTCTCTGGGCACTTCTGTAGCGAGAGGCAGCAGTCGCGACTGCCCTTTATGCTGCGGCGCCAGGCTCGGAATCATGGCGAATGACCGCCTCCCACAATCGTTGCCATGGATACAAGCTCTGCTCTTGCTCGCATCTCGGATGACAGTTACACCCGACAATGCAAGCGCCGTGCTCTTTACGAGGCATTTTGTATGTATTGTTTACTTCAATCCTCACAATCTTTACACCAAGGAAGGAGGGTTTTACTCTCCCTATATTCCCAGGGAGGGAGTCACACACCCAGTGAGCTTAATTCGTTTCCCGAGGTGCCCTGGCTTTAAGGAACGGAAGCGTGTGATGTGAACCCAGTACTGTCTCTCGCTGCAAGCTGTGGTCTTAGCCACTTCATGTACTTTACTCTGATTTAAAAGAAACTTTTACACTTGGTACTGTTCACACTATTCAGGCCAGAAAGTCCAGTCAAGATGACGTCATGCAGGGCTATGGAAAAAGCCAATGCATGTCCCCAGAGTCCACATGTCAAAAAAATTTTCCATACTAAATATTTTCCGTATTTCCCATCTTAAATATGAATTCTGAGAAGAGAACTTTTGCTAAGATGTCAAATGCATTCAGAAGGAACAGCAGTTGTACAAACTGCGTTTTTACACCCTAAAACACTAAGAAGGAATCGGGCAAAACCGTTTTATGCTCCCCTGCATGGGTCGCTTTTGATTAAATTTCACGGATTCAGTCAATTAAGCTTTTTTTTTAACAGGTATAATTTTGACAGAGTTAAGATTTATTCATATAGGAAAATGTTCGTTTGTCAAAAAAGGAAAAGATTATTTTGCTTTCCAGAATTGGCCTGACAAAATCATTGTTTGCATTTTTGTTTTAGGCATTAAAAATATAATACTTTCTAAGAGCGTTCCGTGTATTGGAATCTCTTCTGACTCCAGGATTTCATAGAATGAGAAAAGGATTGTCAGGGAAATCAGAAACTTAAATTAAAAGTTTAATTCCCTGAACAGTCGAAACAATTGTGGGTGAGGAAAAGAAAGAATATTTTCCTCAATAAAGGTTTCCTTAGAAAAAGGAAATACAATTTGTATCATTTGATCCCTAACCACTTTGTCTTTCGGAAGTTATGCATAAAAAGATTTTGTTATTTTCCTCTTAATTTCTAAGGCTTACAGACTAAATGGTTTCAGAAAATAATCTTTCTTGCGATTTAAAAGTAAAAGAAGGGGAAAATGATGAATAAGAAGAGAGACATGGTGACAGAGCAAGCCTTTGATACCATTATAATCCTCCTTTCTACACTTACTAGTTTTAATCGTTAGCAGTAACTCATTCATTTCTATAAATACTAAAGTGTGAGTAGGGAAAAAGTGGTTTCTGGAAACACTTACGCCAGCATAAAGCTAGTGTATTATAGGACTAAGCCTGCTTATTGCATAAATAATCGAGAGCTGGTATCTGTCCGGAAGAACTCAAAACGAATACACTGCTACTTGACCTTATATGTAGTCCCAAGTAGTATGCCCAGCCTCAGGGAAAGCATCCGAGCAAAATAAACCTTCTAAGAACCATTTTTGAAATTACTTTACACTTCTTTTTAGGGAGAGAATGCCTTCGGTGTGAAGGTTAAGAAAAATGATAAAATACCTCTTTTTCCTTAAAAGAATCTTAAAGAAGAATGCAGCCTGTACCTCTCTGATCACTTCTGTAGCGAGAGGCAGCAGTCGCGACTGCCCTTTATGCTGAGGCGCCAGGCTCGGAATCATGGCGAAAGACCGCCTCCCACAGTCGTTGCCATGGATACAAGCTGTGCTCTTGCTCGCATCTCGGATGACAGTTACTCCCGACAATGCAAGCGCCGTGCTCTTTACGAGGCATTTTGTATGTAATGTTTACTTCAATCCTCACAATCTTTACACCGAGGAAGGAGGGTTTTACTCTCCCTATATTCCCAGTGAGGGAGTCACACACCCAGTGAGCTTAATTCGTTTCCCGAGGTGCCCTGGCTTTAAGGAACGGAAGCGTGTGATGTGAACCCAGTACTGTCTTTCGCTGAAAGCTGTGGTCTTAGCCACTTCATGTACTTTACTCTGACTTAAAAGAAACTTTTACACTTGGTACTGTTCACACTATTCCGGCCAGAAAGCCGAGTCAAGATGACGTTATGCAGGGTTATGGAAAAAGCCATTGCATGTCCCCAGAGTCCACATGTCAAAAAAATTTTCCATACTAAATATTTTCCGTATTTCCCATCTTAAATATGAATTCTGAGAAGAGAACTTTTGCTAAGATGTCAAATGCATTCAGTAGGAACAGCAGTTGGACAAACTGCGTTTTTACACCCTAAAACACTAGGAAGGAAACGGGCAAAACCGTTTTATGCTCCCCTGCATGGGTCGCTTTTGATTAAATTTCACGGATTCAGTCAATTAAGCTTTTTTTTTAACAGGTATAATTTTGACAGAGTTAAGATTTATTCGTATAGGAAAATGTTCGTTTGTCAAAAAAGGAAAAGATTATTTTGCTTTCCAGAATTGGCCTGACAAAGTCATTGTTTGCATTTTTGTTTTTGGCATTAAAAATATAATACTTTCTAAGAGCGTTCCGTGTATTGGAATCTCTTCTGACTCCAGGATTTCATAGAATGAGAAAAGGATTGTCAGGGAAATCAGAAACTTAAATTAAAAGTTTAATTCCCTGAACAGTCGAAACAATTGTGGGTGAGGAAAAGAAAGAATATTTTCCTCAATAAAGGTTTCCTTAGAAAAAGGAAATACAATTTGTATCATTTGATCCCTAACCACTTTGTCTTTCGGAAGTTATGCATAAAAAGATTTTGTTATTTTCCTCTTAATTTCTAAGGCTTACAGACTAAATGGTTTCAGAAAATAATCTTCCTTGCGATTTAAAAGTAAAAGAAGGGGAAAATGATGAATAAGAAGAGAGACATGGTGACAGAGCAAGCCTTTGATACCATTATAATCCTCCTTTCTACACTTACTAGTTTTAATCGTTAGCAGTAACTCATTCATTTCTATAAATACTAAAGTGTGAGTAGGGAAAAAGTGGTTTCTGGAAACACTTACGCCAGCATAAAGCTAGTGTATTATAGGACTAAGCCTGCTTATTGCATAAATAATCGAGAGCTGGTATCTGTCCGGAAGAACTCAAAACGAATACACTGCTACTTGACCTTATATGTAGTCCCAAGTAGTATGCCCAGCCTCAGGGAAAGCATCCGAGCAAAATAAACCTTCTAAGAACCATTTTTGAAATTACTTTACACTTCTTTTTAGGGAGAGAATGCCTTCGGTGTGAAGGTTAAGAAAAATGATAAAATACCTCTTTTTCCTTAAAAGAATCTTAAAGAAGAATGCAGCCTGTACCTCTCTGATCACTTCTGTAGCGAGAGGCAGCAGTCGCGACTGCCCTTTATGCTGAGGCGCCAGGCTCGGAATCATGGCGAAAGACCGCCTCCCACAGTCGTTGCCATGGATACAAGCTGTGCTCTTGCTCGCATCTCGGATGACAGTTACTCCCGACAATGCAAGCGCCGTGCTCTTTACGAGGCATTTTGTATGTAATGTTTACTTCAATCCTCACAATCTTTACACCGAGGAAGGAGGGTTTTACTCTCCCTATATTCCCAGTGAGGGAGTCACACACCCAGTGAGCTTAATTCGTTTCCCGAGGTGCCCTGGCTTTAAGGAACGGAAGCGTGTGATGTGAACCCAGTACTGTCTTTCGCTGAAAGCTGTGGTCTGAGCCACTTCATGTACTTTACTCTGACTTAAAAGAAACTTTTACACTTGGTACTGTTCACACTATTCCGGCCAGAAAGCCGAGTCAAGATGACGTTATGCAGGGTTATGGAAAAAGCCATTGCATGTCCCCAGAGTCCACATGTCAAAAAAATTTTCCATACTAAATATTTTCCGTATTTCCCATCTTAAATATGAATTCTGAGAAGAGAACTTTTGCTAAGATGTCAAATGCATTCAGAAGGAACAGCAGTTGTACAAACTGCGTTTTTACACCCTAAAACACTAAGAAGGAATCGGGCAAAACCGTTTTATGCTCCCCTGCATGGGTCGCTTTTGATTAAATTTCACGGATTCAGTCAATTAAGCTTTTTTTTTAACAGGTATAATTTTGACAGAGTTAAGATTTATTCATATAGGAAAATGTTCGTTTGTCAAAAAAGGAAAAGATTATTTTGCTTTCCAGAATTGGCCTGACAAAGTCATTGTTTGCATTTTTGTTTTTGGCATTAAAAATATAATACTTTCTAAGAGCGTTCCGTGTATTGGAATCTCTTCTGACTCCAGGATTTCATAGAATGAGAAAAGGATTGTCAGGGAAATCAGAAACTTAAATTAAAAGTTTAATTCCCTGAACAGTCGAAACAATTGTGGGTGAGGAAAAGAAAGAATATTTTCCTCAATAAAGGTTTCCTTAGAAAAAGGAAATACAATTTGTATCATTTGATCCCTAACCACTTTGTCTTTCGGAAGTTATGCATAAAAAGATTTTGTTATTTTCCTCTTAATTTCTAAGGCTTACAGACTAAATGGTTTCAGAAAATAATCTTTCTTGCGATTTAAAAGTAAAAGAAGGGGAAAATGATGAATAAGAAGAGAGACATGGTGACAGAGCAAGCCTTTGATACCATTATAATCCTCCTTTCTACACTTACTAGTTTTAATCGTTAGCAGTAACTCATTCATTTCTATAAATACTAAAGTGTGAGTAGGGAAAAAGTGGTTTCTGGAAACACTTACGCCAGCATAAAGCTAGTGTATTATAGGACTAAGCCTGCTTATTGCATAAATAATCGAGAGCTGGTATCTGTCCGGAAGAACTCAAAACGAATACACTGCTACTTGACCTTATATGTAGTCCCAAGTAGTATGCCCAGCCTCAGGGAAAGCATCCGAGCAAAATAAACCTTCTAAGAACCATTTTTGAAATTACTTTACACTTCTTTTTAGGGAGAGAATGCCTTCGGTGTGAAGGTTAAGAAAAATGATAAAATACCTCTTTTTCCTTAAAAGAATCTTAAAGAAGAATGCAGCCTGTACCTCTCTGATCACTTCTGTAGCGAGAGGCAGCAGTCGCGACTGCCCTTTATGCTGAGGCGCCAGGCTCGGAATCATGGCGAAAGACCGCCTCCCACAGTCGTTGCCATGGATACAAGCTCTGCTCTTGCTCGCATCTCGGATGACAGTTACTCCCGACAATGCAAGCGCCGTGCTCTTTACGAGGCATTTTGTATGTATTGTTTACTTCAATCCTCACAATCTTTACACCAAGGAAGGAGGGTTTTACTCTCCCTATATTCCCAGGGAGGGAGTCACACACCCAGTGAGCTTAATTCGTTTCCCGAGGTGCCCTGGCTTTAAGGAACGGAAGCGTGTGATGTGAACCCAGTACTGTCTCTCGCTGCAAGCTGTGGTCTTAGCCACTTCATGTACTTTACTCTGATTTAAAAGAAACTTTTACACTTGGTACTGTTCACACTATTCAGGCCAGAAAGTCCAGTCAAGATGACGTCATGCAGGGCTATGGAAAAAGCCAATGCATGTCCCCAGAGTCCACATGTCAAAAAAATTTTCCATACTAAATCTTTTCCGTATTTCCCATCTTAAATATGAATTCTGAGAAGAGAACATTTGCTGAGATGTCAAATGCATTCAGTAGGAACAGCAGTTGTACAAACTGCGTTTTTACGCCCTAAAACACTAAGAAGAAATCGGGCAAAACCGTTTTATGCTCCCCTGCATGGGTCGCTTTAGATTAAATTTCACGGATTCAGTCAATTAAGCTTTTTTTTTAACAGGTATAATTTTAACACAGTGATGTTTTATTCATATAGGAAAATCTTCGTTTGTCAAAAGAGTAAGAGATTATTTTGCTGTCCAAAATTCACCTGACAAAAGTCATTGTTTGCATTTTTGCTTTTTGGCATTAATAACATAATGATTTCTATTGGCGTCCCGTATGTTGGGATCTCTTCTGACTCCAGGATTTCATAGAATGAGAAAAGGATTGTTAGGGAAATCGGAAAGTTAAATTAAAAGTTTAATTCCCTGAACAGTCGAAACAATTGTGGGTGAGGAAAAGAAAGAATATTTTCCCCCATAAACGATTCCTTCGAAAAAGGACATACAATTTGTATCATTTGATCCCTAAGCACTTTGTCTTTCGGAAATTATGCATAAAAGGATTTTATTATTTTTCTCTTAATTTCTACGGTTTACAGAGTAAATGGTTTCAGAAAATAATCTTTCTTGCGATTTAAAAGTAAAAAATGGGAGAAATGATGAATAAGAGGGACATGGTGACAGAGCAAGCCTTTGATAGCATTATAATCCTCCTTTCTACACTTACTAGTTTTAATCGTTAGCAGTAACACATTCATTTCTATAAATACTAAAGTGTGAGATAGGGACAAAGTGGTTTATGGAAACACATACGCCAGCATAAAGCTAGTGTATTATAGGACTAAGCCTGCTTAATGAAAATAAATAATCGAGAGCTGGTATCTGTCCGGAAAGAACTCAGAACGAATACACTGCCACTTGACCTTAGATATAGCCCCAGGTAGTATGCCCAGCCACAGGGAAAGCATCCTAGCAAAATAAACCTTCTAAGAACCATTTTTGAAAATACTTTACACTTCTTTTAAGGGCGAGAATGCCTTCGGTGTGAAGGTTAAGAAAAATGATAAAATACCTCTTTTTCCTTAAAAGAATCTTAAAGAAGAATGCAGCCTGTACCTCTCTGGGCACTTCTGTAGCGAGAGGCAGCAGTCGCGACTGCCCTTTATGCTGCGGCGCCAGGCTCGGAATCATGGCGAATGACCGCCTCCCACAATCGTTGCCATGGATACAAGCTCTGCTCTTGCTCGCATCTCGGATGACAGTTACACCCGACAATGCAAGCGCCGTGCTCTTTACGAGGCATTTTGTATGTATTGTTTACTTCAATCCTCACAATCTTTACACCAAGGAAGGAGGGTTTTACTCTCCCTATATTCCCAGGGAGGGAGTCACACACCCAGTGAGCTTAATTCGTTTCCCGAGGTGCCCTGGCTTTAAGGAACGGAAGCGTGTGATGTGAACCCAGTACTGTCTCTCGCTGCAAGCTGTGGTCTTAGCCACTTCATGTACTTTACTCTGATTTAAAAGAAACTTTTACACTTGGTACTGTTCACACTATTCAGGCCAGAAAGTCCAGTCAAGATGACGTCATGCAGGGCTATGGAAAAAGCCAATGCATGTCCCCAGAGTCCACATGTCAAAAAAATTTTCCATACTAAATCTTTTCCGTATTTCCCATCTTAAATATGAATTCTGAGAAGAGAACATTTGCTGAGATGTCAAATGCATTCAGTAGGAACAGCAGTTGTACAAACTGCGTTTTTACGCCCTAGAACACTAAGAAGAAATCGGGCAAAACCGTTTTGTGCTCCCCTGCATGGGTCGCTTTAGATTAAATTTCACGGATTCAGTCAATTAAGCTTTTTTTTTAACAGGTATAATTTTAACACAGTGATGTTTTATTCATATAGGAAAATCTTCGTTTGTCAAAAGAGTAAGAGATTATTTTGCTGTCCAAAATTCACCTGACAAAAGTCATTGTTTGCATTTTTGCTTTTTGGCATTAATAACATAATGATTTCTATTGGCGTCCCGTATGTTGGGATCTCTTCTGACTCCAGGATTTCATAGAATGAGAAAAGGATTGTTAGGGAAATCGGAAAGTTAAATTAAAAGTTTAATTCCCTGAACAGTCGAAACAATTGTGGGTGAGGAAAAGAAAGAATATTTTCCCCCATAAACGATTCCTTCGAAAAAGGACATACAATTTGTATCATTTGATCCCTAAGCACTTTGTCTTTCGGAAATTATGCATAAAAGGATTTTATTATTTTTCTCTTAATTTCTACGGTTTACAGAGTAAATGGTTTCAGAAAATAATCTTTCTTGCGATTTAAAAGTAAAAAATGGGAGAAATGATGAATAAGAGGGACATGGTGACAGAGCAAGCCTTTGATAGCATTATAATCCTCCTTTCTACACTTACTAGTTTTAATCGTTAGCAGTAACACATTCATTTCTATAAATACTAAAGTGTGAGATAGGGACAAAGTGGTTTATGGAAACACATACGCCAGCATAAAGCTAGTGTATTATAGGACTAAGCCTGCTTAATGAAAATAAATAATCGAGAGCTGGTATCTGTCCGGAAAGAACTCAGAACGAATACACTGCCACTTGACCTTATATATAGCCCCAGGTAGTATGCCCAGCCACAGGGAAAGCATCCTAGCAAAATAAACCTTCTAAGAACCATTTTTGAAAATACTTTACACTTCTTTTAAGGGCGAGAATGCCTTCGGTGTGAAGGTTAAGAAAAATGATAAAATACCTCCTTTTCCATAAAAGAATCTTAAAGAAGAATGCAGCCTGTACCTCTCTGGGCACTTCTGTAGCGAGAGGCAGCAGTCGCGACTGCCCTTTATGCTGCGGCGCCAGGCTCGGAATCATGGCGAATGACCGCCTCCCACAATCGTTGCCATGGATACAAGCTCTGCTCTTGCTCGCATCTCGGATGACAGTTACACCCGACAATGCAAGCGCCGTGCTCTTTACGAGGCATTTTGTATGTATTGTTTACTTCAATCCTCACAATCTTTACACCAAGGAAGGAGGGTTTTACTCTCCCTATATTCCCAGGGAGGGAGTCACACACCCAGTGAGCTTAATTCGTTTCCCGAGGTGCCCTGGCTTTAAGGAACGGAAGCGTGTGATGTGAACCCAGTACTGTCTCTCGCTGCAAGCTGTGGTCTTAGCCACTTCATGTACTTTACTCTGATTTAAAAGAAACTTTTACACTTGGTACTGTTCACACTATTCAGGCCAGAAAGTCCAGTCAAGATGACGTCATGCAGGGCTATGGAAAAAGCCAATGCATGTCCCCAGAGTCCACATGTCAAAAAAATTTTCCATACTAAATCTTTTCCGTATTTCCCATCTTAAATATGAATTCTGAGAAGAGAACATTTGCTGAGATGTCAAATGCATTCAGTAGGAACAGCAGTTGTACAAACTGCGTTTTTACGCCCTAAAACACTAAGAAGAAATCGGGCAAAACCGTTTTATGCTCCCCTGCATGGGTCGCTTTAGATTAAATTTCACGGATTCAGTCAATTAAGCTTTTTTTTTAACAGGTATAATTTTAACACAGTGATGTTTTATTCATATAGGAAAATCTTCGTTTGTCAAAAGAGTAAGAGATTATTTTGCTGTCCAAAATTCACCTGACAAAAGTCATTGTTTGCATTTTTGCTTTTTGGCATTAATAACATAATGATTTCTATTGGCGTCCCGTATGTTGGGATCTCTTCTGACTCCAGGATTTCATAGAATGAGAAAAGGATTGTTAGGGAAATCGGAAAGTTAAATTAAAAGTTTAATTCCCTGAACAGTCGAAACAATTGTGGGTGAGGAAAAGAAAGAATATTTTCCCCCATAAACGATTCCTTCGAAAAAGGACATACAATTTGTATCATTTGATCCCTAAGCACTTTGTCTTTCGGAAATTATGCATAAAAGGATTTTATTATTTTTCTCTTAATTTCTACGGTTTACAGAGTAAATGGTTTCAGAAAATAATCTTTCTTGCGATTTAAAAGTAAAAAATGGGAGAAATGATGAATAAGAGGGACATGGTGACAGAGCAAGCCTTTGATAGCATTATAATCCTCCTTTCTACACTTACTAGTTTTAATCGTTAGCAGTAACACATTCATTTCTATAAATACTAAAGTGTGAGATAGGGACAAAGTGGTTTATGGAAACACATACGCCAGCATAAAGCTAGTGTATTATAGGACTAAGCCTGCTTAATGAAAATAAATAATCGAGAGCTGGTATCTGTCCGGAAAGAACTCAGAACGAATACACTGCCACTTGACCTTATATATAGCCCCAGGTAGTATGCCCAGCCACAGGGAAAGCATCCTAGCAAAATAAACCTTCTAAGAACCATTTTTGAAAATACTTTACACTTCTTTTAAGGGCGAGAATGCCTTCGGTGTGAAGGTTAAGAAAAATGATAAAATACCTCCTTTTCCATAAAAGAATCTTAAAGAAGAATGCAGCCTGTACCTCTCTGGGCACTTCTGTAGCGAGAGGCAGCAGTCGCGACTGCCCTTTATGCTGCGGCGCCAGGCTCGGAATCATGGCGAATGACCGCCTCCCACAATCGTTGCCATGGATACAAGCTCTGCTCTTGCTCGCATCTCGGATGACAGTTACACCCGACAATGCAAGCGCCGTGCTCTTTACGAGGCATTTTGTATGTATTGTTTACTTCAATCCTCACAATCTTTACACCAAGGAAGGAGGGTTTTACTCTCCCTATATTCCCAGGGAGGGAGTCACACACCCAGTGAGCTTAATTCGTTTCCCGAGGTGCCCTGGCTTTAAGGAACGGAAGCGTGTGATGTGAACCCAGTACTGTCTCTCGCTGCAAGCTGTGGTCTTAGCCACTTCATGTACTTTACTCTGATTTAAAAGAAACTTTTACACTTGGTACTGTTCACACTATTCAGGCCAGAAAGTCCAGTCAAGATGACGTCATGCAGGGCTATGGAAAAAGCCAATGCATGTCCCCAGAGTCCACATGTCAAAAAAATTTTCCATACTAAATCTTTTCCGTATTTCCCATCTTAAATATGAATTCTGAGAAGAGAACATTTGCTGAGATGTCAAATGCATTCAGTAGGAACAGCAGTTGTACAAACTGCGTTTTTACGCCCTAGAACACTAAGAAGAAATCGGGCAAAACCGTTTTGTGCTCCCCTGCATGGGTCGCTTTAGATTAAATTTCACGGATTCAGTCAATTAAGCTTTTTTTTTAACAGGTATAATTTTAACACAGTGATGTTTTATTCATATAGGAAAATCTTCGTTTGTCAAAAGAGTAAGAGATTATTTTGCTGTCCAAAATTCACCTGACAAAAGTCATTGTTTGCATTTTTGCTTTTTGGCATTAATAACATAATGATTTCTATTGGCGTCCCGTATGTTGGGATCTCTTCTGACTCCAGGATTTCATAGAATGAGAAAAGGATTGTTAGGGAAATCGGAAAGTTAAATTAAAAGTTTAATTCCCTGAACAGTCGAAACAATTGTGGGTGAGGAAAAGAAAGAATATTTTCCCCCATAAACGATTCCTTCGAAAAAGGACATACAATTTGTATCATTTGATCCCTAAGCACTTTGTCTTTCGGAAATTATGCATAAAAGGATTTTATTATTTTTCTCTTAATTTCTACGGTTTACAGAGTAAATGGTTTCAGAAAATAATCTTTCTTGCGATTTAAAAGTAAAAAATGGGAGAAATGATGAATAAGAGGGACATGGTGACAGAGCAAGCCTTTGATAGCATTATAATCCTCCTTTCTACACTTACTAGTTTTAATCGTTAGCAGTAACACATTCATTTCTATAAATACTAAAGTGTGAGATAGGGACAAAGTGGTTTATGGAAACACATACGCCAGCATAAAGCTAGTGTATTATAGGACTAAGCCTGCTTAATGAAAATAAATAATCGAGAGCTGGTATCTGTCCGGAAAGAACTCAGAACGAATACACTGCCACTTGACCTTAGATATAGCCCCAGGTAGTATGCCCAGCCACAGGGAAAGCATCCTAGCAAAATAAACCTTCTAAGAACCATTTTTGAAAATACTTTACACTTCTTTTAAGGGCGAGAATGCCTTCGGTGTGAAGGTTAAGAAAAATGATAAAATACCTCTTTTTCCTTAAAAGAATCTTAAAGAAGAATGCAGCCTGTACCTCTCTGGGCACTTCTGTAGCGAGAGGCAGCAGTCGCGACTGCCCTTTATGCTGCGGCGCCAGGCTCGGAATCATGGCGAATGACCGCCTCCCACAATCGTTGCCATGGATACAAGCTCTGCTCTTGCTCGCATCTCGGATGACAGTTACACCCGACAATGCAAGCGCCGTGCTCTTTACGAGGCATTTTGTATGTATTGTTTACTTCAATCCTCACAATCTTTACACCAAGGAAGGAGGGTTTTACTCTCCCTATATTCCCAGGGAGGGAGTCACACACCCAGTGAGCTTAATTCGTTTCCCGAGGTGCCCTGGCTTTAAGGAACGGAAGCGTGTGATGTGAACCCAGTACTGTCTCTCGCTGCAAGCTGTGGTCTTAGCCACTTCATGTACTTTACTCTGATTTAAAAGAAACTTTTACACTTGGTACTGTTCACACTATTCAGGCCAGAAAGTCCAGTCAAGATGACGTCATGCAGGGCTATGGAAAAAGCCAATGCATGTCCCCAGAGTCCACATGTCAAAAAAATTTTCCATACTAAATCTTTTCCGTATTTCCCATCTTAAATATGAATTCTGAGAAGATAACATTTGCTGAGATGTCAAATGCATTCAGTAGGAACAGCAGTTGTACAAACTGCGTTTTTACACCCTAAAACACTAAGAAGAAATCGGGCAAAACCGTTTTATGCTCCCCTGCATGGGTCGCTTTAGATTAAATTTCACGGATTCAGTCAATTAAGCTTTTTTTTTAACAGGTATAATTTTAACACAGTGATGTTTTATTCATATAGGAAAATCTTCGTTTGTCAAAAGAGTAAGAGATTATTTTGCTGTCCAAAATTCACCTGACAAAAGTCATTGTTTGCATTTTTGCTTTTTGGCATTAATAACATAATGATTTCTATTGGCGTCCCGTATGTTGGGATCTCTTCTGACTCCAGGATTTCATAGAATGAGAAAAGGATTGTTAGGGAAATCGGAAAGTTAAATTAAAAGTTTAATTCCCTGAACAGTCGAAACAATTGTGGGTGAGGAAAAGAAAGAATATTTTCCCCCATAAACGATTCCTTCGAAAAAGGACATACAATTTGTATCATTTGATCCCTAAGCACTTTGTCTTTCGGAAATTATGCATAAAAGGATTTTATTATTTTTCTCTTAATTTCTACGGTTTACAGAGTAAATGGTTTCAGAAAATAATCTTTCTTGCGATTTAAAAGTAAAAAATGGGAGAAATGATGAATAAGAGGGACATGGTGACAGAGCAAGCCTTTGATAGCATTATAATCCTCCTTTCTACACTTACTAGTTTTAATCGTTAGCAGTAACACATTCATTTCTATAAATACTAAAGTGTGAGATAGGGACAAAGTGGTTTATGGAAACACATACGCCAGCATAAAGCTAGTGTATTATAGGACTAAGCCTGCTTAATGAAAATAAATAATCGAGAGCTGGTATCTGTCCGGAAAGAACTCAGAACGAATACACTGCCACTTGACCTTATATATAGCCCCAGGTAGTATGCCCAGCCACAGGGAAAGCATCCTAGCAAAATAAACCTTCTAAGAACCATTTTTGAAAATACTTTACACTTCTTTTAAGGGCGAGAATGCCTTCGGTGTGAAGGTTAAGAAAAATGATAAAATACCTCCTTTTCCATAAAAGAATCTTAAAGAAGAATGCAGCCTGTACCTCTCTGGGCACTTCTGTAGCGAGAGGCAGCAGTCGCGACTGCCCTTTATGCTGCGGCGCCAGGCTCGGAATCATGGCGAATGACCGCCTCCCACAATCGTTGCCATGGATACAAGCTCTGCTCTTGCTCGCATCTCGGATGACAGTTACACCCGACAATGCAAGCGCCGTGCTCTTTACGAGGCATTTTGTATGTATTGTTTACTTCAATCCTCACAATCTTTACACCAAGGAAGGAGGGTTTTACTCTCCCTATATTCCCAGGGAGGGAGTCACACACCCAGTGAGCTTAATTCGTTTCCCGAGGTGCCCTGGCTTTAAGGAACGGAAGCGTGTGATGTGAACCCAGTACTGTCTCTCGCTGCAAGCTGTGGTCTTAGCCACTTCATGTACTTTACTCTGATTTAAAAGAAACTTTTACACTTGGTACTGTTCACACTATTCAGGCCAGAAAGTCCAGTCAAGATGACGTCATGCAGGGCTATGGAAAAAGCCAATGCATGTCCCCAGAGTCCACATGTCAAAAAAATTTTCCATACTAAATCTTTTCCGTATTTCCCATCTTAAATATGAATTCTGAGAAGAGAACATTTGCTGAGATGTCAAATGCATTCAGTAGGAACAGCAGTTGTACAAACTGCGTTTTTACGCCCTAAAACACTAAGAAGAAATCGGGCAAAACCGTTTTATGCTCCCCTGCATGGGTCGCTTTAGATTAAATTTCACGGATTCAGTCAATTAAGCTTTTTTTTTAACAGGTATAATTTTAACACAGTGATGTTTTATTCATATAGGAAAATCTTCGTTTGTCAAAAGAGTAAGAGATTATTTTGCTGTCCAAAATTCACCTGACAAAAGTCATTGTTTGCATTTTTGCTTTTTGGCATTAATAACATAATGATTTCTATTGGCGTCCCGTATGTTGGGATCTCTTCTGACTCCAGGATTTCATAGAATGAGAAAAGGATTGTTAGGGAAGTCGGAAAGTTAAATTAAAAGTTTAATTCCCTGAACAGTCGAAACAATTGTGGGTGAGGAAAAGAAAGAATATTTTCCCCCATAAACGATTCCTTCGAAAAAGGACATACAATTTGTATCATTTGATCCCTAAGCACTTTGTCTTTCGGAAATTATGCATAAAAGGATTTTATTATTTTTCTCTTAATTTCTACGGTTTACAGAGTAAATGGTTTCAGAAAATAATCTTTCTTGCGATTTAAAAGTAAAAAATGGGAGAAATGATGAATAAGAGGGACATGGTGACAGAGCAAGCCTTTGATAGCATTATAATCCTCCTTTCTACACTTACTAGTTTTAATCGTTAGCAGTAACACATTCATTTCTATAAATACTAAAGTGTGAGATAGGGACAAAGTGGTTTATGGAAACACATACGCCAGCATAAAGCTAGTGTATTATAGGACTAAGCCTGCTTAATGAAAATAAATAATCGAGAGCTGGTATCTGTCCGGAAAGAACTCAGAACGAATACACTGCCACTTGACCTTATATATAGCCCCAGGTAGTATGCCCAGCCACAGGGAAAGCATCCTAGCAAAATAAACCTTCTAAGAACCATTTTTGAAAATACTTTACACTTCTTTTAAGGGCGAGAATGCCTTCGGTGTGAAGGTTAAGAAAAATGATAAAATACCTCTTTTTCCTTAAAAGAATCTTAAAGAAGAATGCAGCCTGTACCTCTCTGGGCACTTCTGTAGCGAGAGGCAGCAGTCGCGACTGCCCTTTATGCTGCGGCGCCAGGCTCGGAATCATGGCGAATGACCGCCTCCCACAATCGTTGCCATGGATACAAGCTCTGCTCTTGCTCGCATCTCGGATGACAGTTACACCCGACAATGCAAGCGCCGTGCTCTTTACGAGGCATTTTGTATGTATTGTTTACTTCAATCCTCACAATCTTTACACCAAGGAAGGAGGGTTTTACTCTCCCTATATTCCCAGGGAGGGAGTCACACACCCAGTGAGCTTAATTCGTTTCCCGAGGTGCCCTGGCTTTAAGGAACGGAAGCGTGTGATGTGAACCCAGTACTGTCTCTCGCTGCAAGCTGTGGTCTTAGCCACTTCATGTACTTTACTCTGATTTAAAAGAAACTTTTACACTTGGTACTGTTCACACTATTCAGGCCAGAAAGTCCAGTCAAGATGACGTCATGCAGGGCTATGGAAAAAGCCAATGCATGTCCCCAGAGTCCACATGTCAAAAAAATTTTCCATACTAAATCTTTTCCGTATTTCCCATCTTAAATATGAATTCTGAGAAGAGAACATTTGCTGAGATGTCAAATGCATTCAGTAGGAACAGCAGTTGTACAAACTGCGTTTTTACGCCCTAAAACACTAAGAAGAAATCGGGCAAAACCGTTTTATGCTCCCCTGCATGGGTCGCTTTAGATTAAATTTCACGGATTCAGTCAATTAAGCTTTTTTTTTAACAGGTATAATTTTAACACAGTGATGTTTTATTCATATAGGAAAATCTTCGTTTGTCAAAAGAGTAAGAGATTATTTTGCTGTCCAAAATTCACCTGACAAAAGTCATTGTTTGCATTTTTGCTTTTTGGCATTAATAACATAATGATTTCTATTGGCGTCCCGTATGTTGGGATCTCTTCTGACTCCAGGATTTCATAGAATGAGAAAAGGATTGTTAGGGAAATCGGAAAGTTAAATTAAAAGTTTAATTCCCTGAACAGTCGAAACAATTGTGGGTGAGGAAAAGAAAGAATATTTTCCCCCATAAACGATTCCTTCGAAAAAGGACATACAATTTGTATCATTTGATCCCTAAGCACTTTGTCTTTCGGAAATTATGCATAAAAGGATTTTATTATTTTTCTCTTAATTTCTACGGTTTACAGAGTAAATGGTTTCAGAAAATAATCTTTCTTGCGATTTAAAAGTAAAAAATGGGAGAAATGATGAATAAGAGGGACATGGTGACAGAGCAAGCCTTTGATAGCATTATAATCCTCCTTTCTACACTTACTAGTTTTAATCGTTAGCAGTAACACATTCATTTCTATAAATACTAAAGTGTGAGATAGGGACAAAGTGGTTTATGGAAACACATACGCCAGCATAAAGCTAGTGTATTATAGGACTAAGCCTGCTTAATGAAAATAAATAATCGAGAGCTGGTATCTGTCCGGAAAGAACTCAGAACGAATACACTGCCACTTGACCTTAGATATAGCCCCAGGTAGTATGCCCAGCCACAGGGAAAGCATCCTAGCAAAATAAACCTTCTAAGAACCATTTTTGAAAATACTTTACACTTCTTTTAAGGGCGAGAATGCCTTCGGTGTGAAGGTTAAGAAAAATGATAAAATACCTCCTTTTCCATAAAAGAATCTTAAAGAAGAATGCAGCCTGTACCTCTCTGGGCACTTCTGTAGCGAGAGGCAGCAGTCGCGACTGCCCTTTATGCTGCGGCGCCAGGCTCGGAATCATGGCGAATGACCGCCTCCCACAATCGTTGCCATGGATACAAGCTCTGCTCTTGCTCGCATCTCGGATGACAGTTACACCCGACAATGCAAGCGCCGTGCTCTTTACGAGGCATTTTGTATGTATTGTTTACTTCAATCCTCACAATCTTTACACCAAGGAAGGAGGGTTTTACTCTCCCTATATTCCCAGGGAGGGAGTCACACACCCAGTGAGCTTAATTCGTTTCCCGAGGTGCCCTGGCTTTAAGGAACGGAAGCGTGTGATGTGAACCCAGTACTGTCTCTCGCTGCAAGCTGTGGTCTTAGCCACTTCATGTACTTTACTCTGATTTAAAAGAAACTTTTACACTTGGTACTGTTCACACTATTCAGGCCAGAAAGTCCAGTCAAGATGACGTCATGCAGGGCTATGGAAAAAGCCAATGCATGTCCCCAGAGTCCACATGTCAAAAAAATTTTCCATACTAAATCTTTTCCGTATTTCCCATCTTAAATATGAATTCTGAGAAGAGAACATTTGCTGAGATGTCAAATGCATTCAGTAGGAACAGCAGTTGTACAAACTGCGTTTTTACGCCCTAGAACACTAAGAAGAAATCGGGCAAAACCGTTTTGTGCTCCCCTGCATGGGTCGCTTTAGATTAAATTTCACGGATTCAGTCAATTAAGCTTTTTTTTTAACAGGTATAATTTTAACACAGTGATGTTTTATTCATATAGGAAAATCTTCGTTTGTCAAAAGAGTAAGAGATTATTTTGCTGTCCAAAATTCACCTGACAAAAGTCATTGTTTGCATTTTTGCTTTTTGGCATTAATAACATAATGATTTCTATTGGCGTCCCGTATGTTGGGATCTCTTCTGACTCCAGGATTTCATAGAATGAGAAAAGGATTGTTAGGGAAATCGGAAAGTTAAATTAAAAGTTTAATTCCCTGAACAGTCGAAACAATTGTGGGTGAGGAAAAGAAAGAATATTTTCCCCCATAAACGATTCCTTCGAAAAAGGACATACAATTTGTATCATTTGATCCCTAAGCACTTTGTCTTTCGGAAATTATGCATAAAAGGATTTTATTATTTTTCTCTTAATTTCTACGGTTTACAGAGTAAATGGTTTCAGAAAATAATCTTTCTTGCGATTTAAAAGTAAAAAATGGGAGAAATGATGAATAAGAGGGACATGGTGACAGAGCAAGCCTTTGATAGCATTATAATCCTCCTTTCTACACTTACTAGTTTTAATCGTTAGCAGTAACACATTCATTTCTATAAATACTAAAGTGTGAGATAGGGACAAAGTGGTTTATGGAAACACATACGCCAGCATAAAGCTAGTGTATTATAGGACTAAGCCTGCTTAATGAAAATAAATAATCGAGAGCTGGTATCTGTCCGGAAAGAACTCAGAACGAATACACTGCCACTTGACCTTATATATAGCCCCAGGTAGTATGCCCAGCCACAGGGAAAGCATCCTAGCAAAATAAACCTTCTAAGAACCATTTTTGAAAATACTTTACACTTCTTTTAAGGGCGAGAATGCCTTCGGTGTGAAGGTTAAGAAAAATGATAAAATACCTCCTTTTCCATAAAAGAATCTTAAAGAAGAATGCAGCCTGTACCTCTCTGGGCACTTCTGTAGCGAGAGGCAGCAGTCGCGACTGCCCTTTATGCTGCGGCGCCAGGCTCGGAATCATGGCGAATGACCGCCTCCCACAATCGTTGCCATGGATACAAGCTCTGCTCTTGCTCGCATCTCGGATGACAGTTACACCCGACAATGCAAGCGCCGTGCTCTTTACGAGGCATTTTGTATGTATTGTTTACTTCAATCCTCACAATCTTTACACCAAGGAAGGAGGGTTTTACTCTCCCTATATTCCCAGGGAGGGAGTCACACACCCAGTGAGCTTAATTCGTTTCCCGAGGTGCCCTGGCTTTAAGGAACGGAAGCGTGTGATGTGAACCCAGTACTGTCTCTCGCTGCAAGCTGTGGTCTTAGCCACTTCATGTACTTTACTCTGATTTAAAAGAAACTTTTACACTTGGTACTGTTCACACTATTCAGGCCAGAAAGTCCAGTCAAGATGACGTCATGCAGGGCTATGGAAAAAGCCAATGCATGTCCCCAGAGTCCACATGTCAAAAAAATTTTCCATACTAAATCTTTTCCGTATTTCCCATCTTAAATATGAATTCTGAGAAGAGAACATTTGCTGAGATGTCAAATGCATTCAGTAGGAACAGCAGTTGTACAAACTGCGTTTTTACGCCCTAAAACACTAAGAAGAAATCGGGCAAAACCGTTTTATGCTCCCCTGCATGGGTCGCTTTAGATTAAATTTCACGGATTCAGTCAATTAAGCTTTTTTTTTAACAGGTATAATTTTAACACAGTGATGTTTTATTCATATAGGAAAATCTTCGTTTGTCAAAAGAGTAAGAGATTATTTTGCTGTCCAAAATTCACCTGACAAAAGTCATTGTTTGCATTTTTGCTTTTTGGCATTAATAACATAATGATTTCTATTGGCGTCCCGTATGTTGGGATCTCTTCTGACTCCAGGATTTCATAGAATGAGAAAAGGATTGTTAGGGAAATCGGAAAGTTAAATTAAAAGTTTAATTCCCTGAACAGTCGAAACAATTGTGGGTGAGGAAAAGAAAGAATATTTTCCCCCATAAACGATTCCTTCGAAAAAGGACATACAATTTGTATCATTTGATCCCTAAGCACTTTGTCTTTCGGAAATTATGCATAAAAGGATTTTATTATTTTTCTCTTAATTTCTACGGTTTACAGAGTAAATGGTTTCAGAAAATAATCTTTCTTGCGATTTAAAAGTAAAAAATGGGAGAAATGATGAATAAGAGGGACATGGTGACAGAGCAAGCCTTTGATAGCATTATAATCCTCCTTTCTACACTTACTAGTTTTAATCGTTAGCAGTAACACATTCATTTCTATAAATACTAAAGTGTGAGATAGGGACAAAGTGGTTTATGGAAACACATACGCCAGCATAAAGCTAGTGTATTATAGGACTAAGCCTGCTTAATGAAAATAAATAATCGAGAGCTGGTATCTGTCCGGAAAGAACTCAGAACGAATACACTGCCACTTGACCTTAGATATAGCCCCAGGTAGTATGCCCAGCCACAGGGAAAGCATCCTAGCAAAATAAACCTTCTAAGAACCATTTTTGAAAATACTTTACACTTCTTTTAAGGGCGAGAATGCCTTCGGTGTGAAGGTTAAGAAAAATGATAAAATACCTCCTTTTCCATAAAAGAATCTTAAAGAAGAATGCAGCCTGTACCTCTCTGGGCACTTCTGTAGCGAGAGGCAGCAGTCGCGACTGCCCTTTATGCTGCGGCGCCAGGCTCGGAATCATGGCGAATGACCGCCTCCCACAATCGTTGCCATGGATACAAGCTCTGCTCTTGCTCGCATCTCGGATGACAGTTACACCCGACAATGCAAGCGCCGTGCTCTTTACGAGGCATTTTGTATGTATTGTTTACTTCAATCCTCACAATCTTTACACCAAGGAAGGAGGGTTTTACTCTCCCTATATTCCCAGGGAGGGAGTCACACACCCAGTGAGCTTAATTCGTTTCCCGAGGTGCCCTGGCTTTAAGGAACGGAAGCGTGTGATGTGAACCCAGTACTGTCTCTCGCTGCAAGCTGTGGTCTTAGCCACTTCATGTACTTTACTCTGATTTAAAAGAAACTTTTACACTTGGTACTGTTCACACTATTCAGGCCAGAAAGTCCAGTCAAGATGACGTCATGCAGGGCTATGGAAAAAGCCAATGCATGTCCCCAGAGTCCACATGTCAAAAAAATTTTCCATACTAAATCTTTTCCGTATTTCCCATCTTAAATATGAATTCTGAGAAGAGAACATTTGCTGAGATGTCAAATGCATTCAGTAGGAACAGCAGTTGTACAAACTGCGTTTTTACGCCCTAGAACACTAAGAAGAAATCGGGCAAAACCGTTTTGTGCTCCCCTGCATGGGTCGCTTTAGATTAAATTTCACGGATTCAGTCAATTAAGCTTTTTTTTTAACAGGTATAATTTTAACACAGTGATGTTTTATTCATATAGGAAAATCTTCGTTTGTCAAAAGAGTAAGAGATTATTTTGCTGTCCAAAATTCACCTGACAAAAGTCATTGTTTGCATTTTTGCTTTTTGGCATTAATAACATAATGATTTCTATTGGCGTCCCGTATGTTGGGATCTCTTCTGACTCCAGGATTTCATAGAATGAGAAAAGGATTGTTAGGGAAATCGGAAAGTTAAATTAAAAGTTTAATTCCCTGAACAGTCGAAACAATTGTGGGTGAGGAAAAGAAAGAATATTTTCCCCCATAAACGATTCCTTCGAAAAAGGACATACAATTTGTATCATTTGATCCCTAAGCACTTTGTCTTTCGGAAATTATGCATAAAAGGATTTTATTATTTTTCTCTTAATTTCTACGGTTTACAGAGTAAATGGTTTCAGAAAATAATCTTTCTTGCGATTTAAAAGTAAAAAATGGGAGAAATGATGAATAAGAGGGACATGGTGACAGAGCAATCCTTTGATAGCATTATAATCCTCCTTTCTACACTTACTAGTTTTAATCGTTAGCAGTAACACATTCATTTCTATAAATACTAAAGTGTGAGATAGGGACAAAGTGGTTTATGGAAACACATACGCCAGCATAAAGCTAGTGTATTATAGGACTAAGCCTGCTTAATGAAAATAAATAATCGAGAGCTGGTATCTGTCCGGAAAGAACTCAGAACGAATACACTGCCACTTGACCTTAGATATAGCCCCAGGTAGTATGCCCAGCCACAGGGAAAGCATCCTAGCAAAATAAACCTTCTAAGAACCATTTTTGAAAATACTTTACACTTCTTTTAAGGGCGAGAATGCCTTCGGTGTGAAGGTTAAGAAAAATGATAAAATACCTCTTTTTCCTTAAAAGAATCTTAAAGAAGAATGCAGCCTGTACCTCTCTGGGCACTTCTGTAGCGAGAGGCAGCAGTCGCGACTGCCCTTTATGCTGCGGCGCCAGGCTCGGAATCATGGCGAATGACCGCCTCCCACAATCGTTGCCATGGATACAAGCTCTGCTCTTGCTCGCATCTCGGATGACAGTTACACCCGACAATGCAAGCGCCGTGCTCTTTACGAGGCATTTTGTATGTATTGTTTACTTCAATCCTCACAATCTTTACACCAAGGAAGGAGGGTTTTACTCTCCCTATATTCCCAGGGAGGGAGTCACACACCCAGTGAGCTTAATTCGTTTCCCGAGGTGCCCTGGCTTTAAGGAACGGAAGCGTGTGATGTGAACCCAGTACTGTCTCTCGCTGCAAGCTGTGGTCTTAGCCACTTCATGTACTTTACTCTGATTTAAAAGAAACTTTTACACTTGGTACTGTTCACACTATTCAGGCCAGAAAGTCCAGTCAAGATGACGTCATGCAGGGCTATGGAAAAAGCCAATGCATGTCCCCAGAGTCCACATGTCAAAAAAATTTTCCATACTAAATCTTTTCCGTATTTCCCATCTTAAATATGAATTCTGAGAAGAGAACATTTGCTGAGATGTCAAATGCATTCAGTAGGAACAGCAGTTGTACAAACTGCGTTTTTACGCCCTAGAACACTAAGAAGAAATCGGGCAAAACCGTTTTATGCTCCCCTGCATTGGGTCGCTTTAGATTAAATTTCACGGATTCAGTCAATTAAGCTTTTTTTTTAACAGGTATAATTTTAACACAGTGATGTTTTATTCATATAGGAAAATCTTCGTTTGTCAAAAGAGTAAGAGATTATTTTGCTGTCCAAAATTCACCTGACAAAAGTCATTGTTTGCATTTTTGCTTTTTGGCATTAATAACATAATGATTTCTATTGGCGTCCCGTATGTTGGGATCTCTTCTGACTCCAGGATTTCATAGAATGAGAAAAGGATTGTTAGGGAAATCGGAAAGTTAAATTAAAAGTTTAATTCCCTGAACAGTCGAAACAATTGTGGGTGAGGAAAAGAAAGAATATTTTCCCCCATAAACGATTCCTTCGAAAAAGGACATACAATTTGTATCATTTGATCCCTAAGCACTTTGTCTTTTGGAAATTATGCATAAAAGGATTTTATTATTTTTCTCTTAATTTCTACGGTTTACAGAGTAAATGGTTTCAGAAAATAATCTTTCTTGCGATTTAAAAGTAAAAAATGGGAGAAATGATGAATAAGAGGGACATGGTGACAGAGCAAGCCTTTGATAGCATTATAATCCTCCTTTCTACACTTACTAGTTTTAATCGTTAGCAGTAACACATTCATTTCTATAAATACTAAAGTGTGAGATAGGGACAAAGTGGTTTATGGAAACACATACGCCAGCATAAAGCTAGTGTATTATAGGACTAAGCCTGCTTAATGAAAATAAATAATCGAGAGCTGGTATCTGTCCGGAAAGAACTCAGAACGAATACACTGCCACTTGACCTTAGATATAGCCCCAGGTAGTATGCCCAGCCACAGGGAAAGCATCCTAGCAAAATAAACCTTCTAAGAACCATTTTTGAAAATACTTTACACTTCTTTTAAGGGCGAGAATGCCTTCGGTGTGAAGGTTAAGAAAAATGATAAAATACCTCTTTTTCCTTAAAAGAATCTTAAAGAAGAATGCAGCCTGTACATCTCTGGGCACTTCTGTAGCGAGAGGCAGCAGTCGCGACTGCCCTTTATGCTGCGGCGCCAGGCTCGGAATCATGGCGAATGACCGCCTCCCACAATCGTTGCCATGGATACAAGCTCTGCTCTTGCTCGCATCTCGGATGACAGTTACACCCGACGATGCAAGCGCCGTGCTCTTTACGAGGCATTTTGTATGTATTGTTTACTTCAATCCTTACAATCTTTACACCAAGGAAGGAGGGTTTTACTCTCCCTATATTCCCAGGGAGGGAGTCACACACCCAGTGAGCTTAATTCGTTTCCCGAGGTGCCCTGGCTTTAAGGAACGGAAGCGTGTGATGTGAACCCAGTACTGTCTCTCGCTGCAAGCTGTGGTCTTAGCCACTTCATGTACTTTACTCTGATTTAAAAGAAACTTTTACACTTGGTACTGTTCACACTATTCAGGCCAGAAAGTCCAGTCAAGATGACGTCATGCAGGGCTATGGAAAAAGCCAATGCATGTCCCCAGAGTCCACATGTCAAAAAAATTTTCCATACTAAATCTTTTCCGTATTTCCCATCTTAAATATGAATTCTGAGAAGAGAACATTTGCTGAGATGTCAAATGCTTTCAGTAGGAACAGCAGTTGTACAAACTGCGTTTTTACGCCCTAAAACACTAAGAAGAAATCGGGCAAAACCGTTTTATGCTCCCCAGCATGGGTCGCTTTAGATTAAATTTCACGGATTCAGTCAATTAAGCTTTTTTTTTAACAGGTATAATTTTAACACAGTGATGTTTTATTCATATAGGAAAATCTTCGTTTGTCAAAAGAGTAAGAGATTATTTTGCTGTCCAAAATTCACCTGACAAAAGTCATTGTTTGCATTTTTGCTTTTTGGCATTAATAACATAATGATTTCTATTGGCGTCCCGTATGTTGGGATCTCTTCTGACTCCAGGATTTCATAGAATGAGAAAAGGATTGTTAGGGAAGTCGGAAAGTTAAATTAAAAGTTTAATTCCCTGAACAGTCGAAACAATTGTGGGTGAGGAAAAGAAAGAATATTTTCCCCCATAAACGATTCCTTCGAAAAAGGACATACAATTTGTATCATTTGATCCCTAAGCACTTTGTCTTTCGGAAATTATGCATAAAAGGATTTTATTATTTTTCTCTTAATTTCTACGGTTTACAGAGTAAATGGTTTCAGAAAATAATCTTTCTTGCGATTTAAAAGTAAAAAATGGGAGAAATGATGAATAAGAGGGACATGGTGACAGAGCAAGCCTTTGATAGCATTATAATCCTCCTTTCTACACTTACTAGTTTTAATCGTTAGCAGTAACACATTCATTTCTATAAATACTAAAGTGTGAGATAGGGACAAAGTGGTTTATGGAAACACATACGCCAGCATAAAGCTAGTGTATTATAGGACTAAGCCTGCTTAATGAAAATAAATAATCGAGAGCTGGTATCTGTCCGGAAAGAACTCAGAACGAATACACTGCCACTTGACCTTAGATATAGCCCCAGGTAGTATGCCCAGCCACAGGGAAAGCATCCTAGCAAAATAAACCTTCTAAGAACCATTTTTGAAAATACTTTACACTTCTTTTAAGGGCGAGAATGCCTTCGGTGTGAAGGTTAAGAAAAATGATAAAATACCTCTTTTTCCTTAAAAGAATCTTAAAGAAGAATGCAGCCTGTACCTCTCTGGGCACTTCTGTAGCGAGAGGCAGCAGTCGCGACTGCCCTTTATGCTGCGGCGCCAGGCTCGGAATCATGGCGAATGACCGCCTCCCACAATCGTTGCCATGGATACAAGCTCTGCTCTTGCTCGCATCTCGGATGACAGTTACACCCGACAATGCAAGCGCCGTGCTCTTTACGAGGCATTTTGTATGTATTGTTTACTTCAATCCTCACAATCTTTACACCAAGGAAGGAGGGTTTTACTCTCCCTATATTCCCAGGGAGGGAGTCACACACCCAGTGAGCTTAATTCGTTTCCCGAGGTGCCCTGGCTTTAAGGAACGGAAGCGTGTGATGTGAACCCAGTACTGTCTCTCGCTGCAAGCTGTGGTCTTAGCCACTTCATGTACTTTACTCTGATTTAAAAGAAACTTTTACACTTGGTACTGTTCACACTATTCAGGCCAGAAAGTCCAGTCAAGATGACGTCATGCAGGGCTATGGAAAAAGCCAATGCATGTCCCCAGAGTCCACATGTCAAAAAAATTTTCCATACTAAATCTTTTCCGTATTTCCCATCTTAAATATGAATTCTGAGAAGAGAACATTTGCTGAGATGTCAAATGCATTCAGTAGGAACAGCAGTTGTACAAACTGCGTTTTTACGCCCTAGAACACTAAGAAGAAATCGGGCAAAACCGTTTTGTGCTCCCCTGCATTGGGTCGCTTTAGATTAAATTTCACGGATTCAGTCAATTAAGCTTTTTTTTTAACAGGTATAATTTTAACACAGTGATGTTTTATTCATATAGGAAAATCTTCGTTTGTCAAAAGAGTAAGAGATTATTTTGCTGTCCAAAATTCACCTGACAAAAGTCATTGTTTGCATTTTTGCTTTTTGGCATTAATAACATAATGATTTCTATTGGCGTCCCGTATGTTGGGATCTCTTCTGACTCCAGGATTTCATAGAATGAGAAAAGGATTGTTAGGGAAATCGGAAAGTTAAATTAAAAGTTTAATTCCCTGAACAGTCGAAACAATTGTGGGTGAGGAAAAGAAAGAATATTTTCCCCCATAAACGATTCCTTCGAAAAAGGACATACAATTTGTATCATTTGATCCCTAAGCACTTTGTCTTTTGGAAATTATGCATAAAAGGATTTTATTATTTTTCTCTTAATTTCTACGGTTTACAGAGTAAATGGTTTCAGAAAATAATCTTTCTTGCGATTTAAAAGTAAAAAATGGGAGAAATGATGAATAAGAGGGACATGGTGACAGAGCAAGCCTTTGATAGCATTATAATCCTCCTTTCTACACTTACTAGTTTTAATCGTTAGCAGTAACACATTCATTTCTATAAATACTAAAGTGTGAGATAGGGACAAAGTGGTTTATGGAAACACATACGCCAGCATAAAGCTAGTGTATTATAGGACTAAGCCTGCTTAATGAAAATAAATAATCGAGAGCTGGTATCTGTCCGGAAAGAACTCAGAACGAATACACTGCCACTTGACCTTAGATATAGCCCCAGGTAGTATGCCCAGCCACAGGGAAAGCATCCTAGCAAAATAAACCTTCTAAGAACCATTTTTGAAAATACTTTACACTTCTTTTAAGGGCGAGAATGCCTTCGGTGTGAAGGTTAAGAAAAATGATAAAATACCTCTTTTTCCTTAAAAGAATCTTAAAGAAGAATGCAGCCTGTACATCTCTGGGCACTTCTGTAGCGAGAGGCAGCAGTCGCGACTGCCCTTTATGCTGCGGCGCCAGGCTCGGAATCATGGCGAATGACCGCCTCCCACAATCGTTGCCATGGATACAAGCTCTGCTCTTGCTCGCATCTCGGATGACAGTTACACCCGACGATGCAAGCGCCGTGCTCTTTACGAGGCATTTTGTATGTATTGTTTACTTCAATCCTTACAATCTTTACACCAAGGAAGGAGGGTTTTACTCTCCCTATATTCCCAGGGAGGGAGTCACACACCCAGTGAGCTTAATTCGTTTCCCGAGGTGCCCTGGCTTTAAGGAACGGAAGCGTGTGATGTGAACCCAGTACTGTCTCTCGCTGCAAGCTGTGGTCTTAGCCACTTCATGTACTTTACTCTGATTTAAAAGAAACTTTTACACTTGGTACTGTTCACACTATTCAGGCCAGAAAGTCCAGTCAAGATGACGTCATGCAGGGCTATGGAAAAAGCCAATGCATGTCCCCAGAGTCCACATGTCAAAAAAATTTTCCATACTAAATCTTTTCCGTATTTCCCATCTTAAATATGAATTCTGAGAAGAGAACATTTGCTGAGATGTCAAATGCTTTCAGTAGGAACAGCAGTTGTACAAACTGCGTTTTTACGCCCTAAAACACTAAGAAGAAATCGGGCAAAACCGTTTTATGCTCCCCAGCATGGGTCGCTTTAGATTAAATTTCACGGATTCAGTCAATTAAGCTTTTTTTTTAACAGGTATAATTTTAACACAGTGATGTTTTATTCATATAGGAAAATCTTCGTTTGTCAAAAGAGTAAGAGATTATTTTGCTGTCCAAAATTCACCTGACAAAAGTCATTGTTTGCATTTTTGCTTTTTGGCATTAATAACATAATGATTTCTATTGGCGTCCCGTATGTTGGGATCTCTTCTGACTCCAGGATTTCATAGAATGAGAAAAGGATTGTTAGGGAAGTCGGAAAGTTAAATTAAAAGTTTAATTCCCTGAACAGTCGAAACAATTGTGGGTGAGGAAAAGAAAGAATATTTTCCCCCATAAACGATTCCTTCGAAAAAGGACATACAATTTGTATCATTTGATCCCTAAGCACTTTGTCTTTCGGAAATTATGCATAAAAGGATTTTATTATTTTTCTCTTAATTTCTACGGTTTACAGAGTAAATGGTTTCAGAAAATAATCTTTCTTGCGATTTAAAAGTAAAAAATGGGAGAAATGATGAATAAGAGGGACATGGTGACAGAGCAAGCCTTTGATAGCATTATAATCCTCCTTTCTACACTTACTAGTTTTAATCGTTAGCAGTAACACATTCATTTCTATAAATACTAAAGTGTGAGATAGGGACAAAGTGGTTTATGGAAACACATACGCCAGCATAAAGCTAGTGTATTATAGGACTAAGCCTGCTTAATGAAAATAAATAATCGAGAGCTGGTATCTGTCCGGAAAGAACTCAGAACGAATACACTGCCACTTGACCTTAGATATAGCCCCAGGTAGTATGCCCAGCCACAGGGAAAGCATCCTAGCAAAATAAACCTTCTAAGAACCATTTTTGAAAATACTTTACACTTCTTTTAAGGGCGAGAATGCCTTCGGTGTGAAGGTTAAGAAAAATGATAAAATACCTCTTTTTCCTTAAAAGAATCTTAAAGAAGAATGCAGCCTGTACCTCTCTGGGCACTTCTGTAGCGAGAGGCAGCAGTCGCGACTGCCCTTTATGCTGCGGCGCCAGGCTCGGAATCATGGCGAATGACCGCCTCCCACAATCGTTGCCATGGATACAAGCTCTGCTCTTGCTCGCATCTCGGATGACAGTTACACCCGACAATGCAAGCGCCGTGCTCTTTACGAGGCATTTTGTATGTATTGTTTACTTCAATCCTCACAATCTTTACACCAAGGAAGGAGGGTTTTACTCTCCCTATATTCCCAGGGAGGGAGTCACACACCCAGTGAGCTTAATTCGTTTCCCGAGGTGCCCTGGCTTTAAGGAACGGAAGCGTGTGATGTGAACCCAGTACTGTCTCTCGCTGCAAGCTGTGGTCTTAGCCACTTCATGTACTTTACTCTGATTTAAAAGAAACTTTTACACTTGGTACTGTTCACACTATTCAGGCCAGAAAGTCCAGTCAAGATGACGTCATGCAGGGCTATGGAAAAAGCCAATGCATGTCCCCAGAGTCCACATGTCAAAAAAATTTTCCATACTAAATCTTTTCCGTATTTCCCATCTTAAATATGAATTCTGAGAAGAGAACATTTGCTGAGATGTCAAATGCATTCAGTAGGAACAGCAGTTGTACAAACTGCGTTTTTACGCCCTAGAACACTAAGAAGAAATCGGGCAAAACCGTTTTATGCTCCCCTGCATGGGTCGCTTTAGATTAAATTTCACGGATTCAGTCAATTAAGCTTTTTTTTTAACAGGTATAATTTTGTCCGAGTTAAGATTTATTCATATAGGAAAATGTTCGTTTGTCAAAAAAGGAAAAGATTATTTTGCTTTCCAGAATTGACCTGACAAAGTCATTGTTTGCATTTTTGTTTTTCGCATTAAAAATATAATACTTTCTAACAGCGTTCCGTGTATTCTTATCTCTTCTGACTCCAGGATTTCATAGAATGAGAAAAGGATTGTTAGGGAAATCGGAAACTTAAATTAAAGGTTTAATTCCCTGAACAGTCGAAACAATCCTGAGTGAGGAAAAGAAAGAATATTTTCCTCTATAAAGGTTTCCTTAGAAAAAGGAAATACAATTTGTATCATTTGATCCCTAACCACTTTGTCTTTCGGAAATTATGCATAAAAAGATTTTGTTTCTTTTCTCTTAATTTCTAAGGCTTACAGAGTAAATGGTTTCAGAAAATAATCTTTCTTGCGATTTAAAAGTAAAAAAAGGGGGAAATGATGAATAAGAAGAGAGACATGGTGACAGAGCAAGCCTTTGATACCATTAAAATCCTCCTTTCTACACTTACTAGTTTTAATCATCAGCAGTAACACATTCATTTCTATAAATACTAAACAGTGAGATAGGGAAAAAGTCGTTTATGGAAACACATACGCCAGCATAAAGCTAGTGTATTATAGGACTAAGCCTGCTTATTGCATAAATAATCGAGAGCTGGTATCTGTCCGGAAGAACTCAAAACGAATACACTGCTACTTGACCTTATATATTGTCCCAAGTAGAACGCCCAGCCACAGGGCAAGAATCCTAGCAAAATAAACCTTCTAAGAACCATTTTTGAAAATACTTTACACCTCTTTTTAGGGAGAGAATGCCTTCGGTGTGAAGGTTAAGAAAAATGATAAAATAACACTTTTTCCTTAAAAGAATCTTAAAGAAGAATGCAGCCTGTACCTCTCTGGGCACTTCTGTAGCGAGAGGCAGCAGTCGCGACTGCCCTTTATGCTGCGGCGCCAGGCTCGGAATCATGGCGAATGACCGCCTCCCACAGTCGTTGCCATGAATACAAGCTCTGCTCAAGCTCGCATCTCGGATGACAGTTACACCCGACAATGCAAGCGCCGTGCTCCTTACGAGGCATTTTGGATGTATTGTTTACTTCAATCCTCACAATCTTTACACCAAGGAAGGAGGGTTTTACTCTCCCTATATTCCCAGTGAGGGAGTCACACACCCAGTGAGCTTAATTCGTTTCCCGAGGTGTCCTGGCTTTAAGGAACGGAAGCGTGTGATGTGAACCCAGTGTTGTCTTTCGCTTTAATTGTGGTCTTAGCCTCTTCATGTACTTTACTCTGACTTAAAAGAAACTTTTACACTTGGTACTGTTCACACTATTCCGGCCAGAAATCTGAGTCAAGATGACGTTATGCAGGGTTATGGAAAAAGCCAATGCATGTCCCCAGAGTCCACATGTCAAAAAAATTTTCCATACTAAATATTTTCCGTATTTCCCATCTTAAATATGAATTCTGAGAAGAGAACTTTTGCTAAGATGTCAAATGCATTCAGTAGGAACAGCAGTTGTACAAACTGCGTTTTTACACCCTAAAACACTAGGAAGGAATCGGGCAAAACCGTTTTATGCTCCCCTGCATGGGTCGCTTTTGATTAAATTTCATGGATTCAGTCAATTACGCTTTTATTTTAACAGGTATAATTTTGACAGAGTTAAGATTTATTCATATAGGAAAATGTTCGTTTGTCAAAAAAGGAAAAGATTATTTTGCTTTCCAGAATTGACCTGACAAAGTCATTGTTTGCATTTTTGTTTTTCGCATTAAAAATATAATACTTTCTAACAGCGTTCCGTGTATTGGGATCTCTTCTCACTCAAGGATTTCATAGAATGAGAAAAGGATTATTAGGGAAATCAGAAACATAAATTAAAAGTTTAATTCCCTGAACAGTCGAAACAATTGTGGGTGAGGAAAAGAAAAAATATTTTCCTCTATAAAGGTTTCCTTAGAAAAAGGAAATACAATTTGTATCATTTGATCCCTAACCACTTTGTCTTTCGGAAATTATGCATAAAAAGATTTTGTTACTTTTCTCTTAATTTCTAAGGCTTACAGAGTAAATGGTTTCAGAAAATAATCTTTCTTGCGATTTAAAAGTAAAAAAAGGGAAAAATGATGAATAAGAAGAGAGACATGGTGACAGAGCAAGCCTTTGATACCATTAAAATCCTCCTTTCTACACTTACTAGTTTTCATCGTCAGCAGTAACACATTCATTTCTATAAATACTAAACTGTGAGATAGGGAAATAGTCGTTTATGGAAACACATACGCCAGCATAAAGCTAGTGTATTATAGGACTAAGCCTGCTTATTGCATAAATAATCGAGAGCTGGTATCTGTCCGGAAGAACTCAAAACGAATACACTGCTACTTGACCTTATATGTAGTCCCAAGAAGTATGTCCAGCCTCAGGGGAAGCATCTGAGCAAAATAAACCTTCTAAGAACCATTTTTGAAATTACTTTACACTTCTTTTTAGGGAGAGAATGCCTTCGGTGTGAAGGTTAAGAAAAATGATAAAATACCTCTTTTTCCTTAAAAGAAACTTAAAGAAGAATGCAGCCTGTACCTCTCTGGGCACTTCTGTAGCGAGAGGCAGCAGTCGCGACTGCCCTTTATGCTGCGGCGCCGGACTCGGAATCATGGCGAATGACCGCCTCCCACAGTCGTTGCCATGAATACAAGCTCTGCTCAAGCTCGCATCTCGGATGACAGTTACACCCGACAATGCAAGCGCCGTGCTCCTTACGAGGCATTTTGTATGTATTGTTTACTTCAATCCTCACAATCTTTACACCAAGGAAGGAGGGTTTTACTCTCCCTATATTCCCAGGGAGGGAGTCACACACCCAGTGAGCTTAATTCGTTTCCCGAGGTGCCCTGGCTTTAAGGAACGGAAGCGTGTGATGTGAACCCAGTGTTGTCTTTCGCTTTAATTGTGGTCTTAGCCTCTTCACGTACTTTACTCTGATTTAAAAGAAACTTTTACACTTGGTACTGTTCACACTATTCAGGCCAGAAAGTCCAGTCAAGATGACGTCATGCAGGGCTATGGAAAAAGCCAATGCATGTCCCCAGAGTCCACATGTCAAAAAAATTTTCCATACTAAATCTTTTCCGTATTTCCCATCTTAAATATGAATTCTGAGAAGAGAACATTTGCTGAGATGTCAAATGCATTCAGTAGGAACAGCAGTTGTACAAACTGCGTTTTTACGCCCTAGAACACTAAGAAGAAATCGGGCAAAACCGTTTTATGCTCCCCTGCATGGGTCGCTTTAGATTAAATTTCACGGATTCAGTCAATTAAGCTTTTTTTTTAACAGGTATAATTTTGTCCGAGTTAAGATTTATTCATATAGGAAAATGTTCGTTTGTCAAAAAAGGAAAAGATTATTTTGCTTTCCAGAATTGACCTGACAAAGTCATTGTTTGCATTTTTGTTTTTCGCATTAAAAATATAATACTTTCTAACAGCGTTCCGTGTATTCTTATCTCTTCTGACTCCAGGATTTCATAGAATGAGAAAAGGATTGTTAGGGAAATCGGAAACTTAAATTAAAGGTTTAATTCCCTGAACAGTCGAAACAATCCTGAGTGAGGAAAAGAAAGAATATTTTCCTCTATAAAGGTTTCCTTAGAAAAAGGAAATACAATTTGTATCATTTGATCCCTAACCACTTTGTCTTTCGGAAATTATGCATAAAAAGATTTTGTTTCTTTTCTCTTAATTTCTAAGGCTTACAGAGTAAATGGTTTCAGAAAATAATCTTTCTTGCGATTTAAAAGTAAAAAAAGGGGGAAATGATGAATAAGAAGAGAGACATGGTGACAGAGCAAGCCTTTGATACCATTAAAATCCTCCTTTCTACACTTACTAGTTTTAATCATCAGCAGTAACACATTCATTTCTATAAATACTAAACAGTGAGATAGGGAAAAAGTCGTTTATGGAAACACATACGCCAGCATAAAGCTAGTGTATTATAGGACTAAGCCTGCTTATTGCATAAATAATCGAGAGCTGGTATCTGTCCGGAAGAACTCAAAACGAATACACTGCTACTTGACCTTATATATTGTCCCAAGTAGAACGCCCAGCCACAGGGCAAGAATCCTAGCAAAATAAACCTGCTAAGAACCATTTTTGAAAATACTTTACACCTCTTTTTAGGGAGAGAATGCCTTCGGTGTGAAGGTTAAGAAAAATGATAAAATAACACTTTTTCCTTAAAAGAATCTTAAAGAAGAATGCAGCCTGTACCTCTCTGGGCACTTCTGTAGCGAGAGGCAGCAGTCGCGACTGCCCTTTATGCTGCGGCGCCAGGCTCGGAATCATGGCGAATGACCGCCTCCCACAGTCGTTGCCATGAATACAAGCTCTGCTCAAGCTCGCATCTCGGATGACAGTTACACCCGACAATGCAAGCGCCGTGCTCCTTACGAGGCATTTTGGATGTATTGTTTACTTCAATCCTCACAATCTTTACACCAAGGAAGGAGGGTTTTACTCTCCCTATATTCCCAGTGAGGGAGTCACACACCCAGTGAGCTTAATTCGTTTCCCGAGGTGTCCTGGCTTTAAGGAACGGAAGCGTGTGATGTGAACCCAGTGTTGTCTTTCGCTTTAATTGTGGTCTTAGCCTCTTCATGTACTTTACTCTGACTTAAAAGAAACTTTTACACTTGGTACTGTTCACACTATTCCGGCCAGAAATCTGAGTCAAGATGACGTTATGCAGGGTTATGGAAAAAGCCAATGCATGTCCCCAGAGTCCACATGTCAAAAAAATTTTCCATACTAAATATTTTCCGTATTTCCCATCTTAAATATGAATTCTGAGAAGAGAACTTTTGCTAAGATGTCAAATGCATTCAGTAGGAACAGCAGTTGTACAAACTGCGTTTTTACACCCTAAAACACTAGGAAGGAATCGGGCAAAACCGTTTTATGCTCCCCTGCATGGGTCGCTTTTGATTAAATTTCACGGATTCAGTCAATTACGCTTTTATTTTAACAGGTATAATTTTGACAGAGTTAAGATTTATTCATATAGGAAAATGTTCGTTTGTCAAAAAAGGAAAAGATTATTTTGCTTTCCAGAATTGACCTGACAAAGTCATTGTTTGCATTTTTGTTTTTCGCATTAAAAATATAATACTTTCTAACAGCGTTCCGTGTATTGGGATCTCTTCTCACTCAAGGATTTCATAGAATGAGAAAAGGATTATTAGGGAAATCAGAAACATAAATTAAAAGTTTAATTCCCTGAACAGTCGAAACAATTGTGGGTGAGGAAAAGAAAAAATATTTTCCTCTATAAAGGTTTCCTTAGAAAAAGGAAATACAATTTGTATCATTTGATCCCTAACCACTTTGTCTTTCGGAAATTATGCATAAAAAGATTTTGTTACTTTTCTCTTAATTTCTAAGGCTTACAGAGTAAATGGTTTCAGAAAATAATCTTTCTTGCGATTTAAAAGTAAAAAAAGGGAAAAATGATGAATAAGAAGAGAGACATGGTGACAGAGCAAGCCTTTGATACCATTAAAATCCTCCTTTCTACACTTACTAGTTTTAATCGTCAGCAGTAACACATTCATTTCTATAAATACTAAACTGTGAGATAGGGAAATAGTCGTTTATGGAAACACATACGCCAGCATAAAGCTAGTGTATTATAGGACTAAGCCTGCTTATTGCATAAATAATCGAGAGCTGGTATCTGTCCGGAAGAACTCAAAACGAATACACTGCTACTTGACCTTATATGTAGTCCCAAGAAGTATGTCCAGCCTCAGGGGAAGCATCTGAGCAAAATAAACCTTCTAAGAACCATTTTTGAAATTACTTTACACTTCTTTTTAGGGAGAGAATGCCTTCGGTGTGAAGGTTAAGAAAAATGATAAAATACCTCTTTTTCCTTAAAAGAAACTTAAAGAAGAATGCAGCCTGTACCTCTCTGGGCACTTCTGTAGCGAGAGGCAGCAGTCGCGACTGCCCTTTATGCTGCGGCGCCGAACTCGGAATCATGGCGAATGACCGCCTCCCACAGTCGTTGCCATGAATACAAGCTCTGCTCAAGCTCGCATCTCGGATGACAGTTACACCCGACAATGCAAGCGCCGTGCTCCTTACGAGGCATTTTGTATGTATTGTTTACTTCAATCCTCACAATCTTTACACCAAGGAAGGAGGGTTTTACTCTCCCTATATTCCCAGTGAGGGAGTCACACACCCAGTGAGCTTAATTCGTTTCCCGAGGTGCCCTGGCTTTAAGGAACGGAAGCGTGTGATGTGAACCCAGTACTGTCTCTCGCTGCAAGCTGTGGTCTTAGCCACTTCATGTACTTTACTCTGATTTAAAAGAAACTTTTACACTTGGTACTGTTCACACTATTCAGGCCAGAAAGTCCAGTCAAGATGACGTCATGCAGGGCTATGGAAAAAGCCAATGCATGTCCCCAGAGTCCACATGTCAAAAAAATTTTCCATACTAAATCTTTTCCGTATTTCCCATCTTAAATATGAATTCTGAGAAGAGAACATTTGCTGAGATGTCAAATGCATTCAGTAGGAACAGCAGTTGTACAAACTGCGTTTTTACGCCCTAGAACACTAAGAAGAAATCGGGCAAAACCGTTTTATGCTCCCCTGCATGGGTCGCTTTAGATTAAATTTCACGGATTCAGTCAATTAAGCTTTTTTTTTAACAGGTATAATTTTGCCCTAGTTAAGATTTATTCATATAGGAAAATGTTCGTTTGTCAAAAAAGGAAAAGATTATTTTGCTTTCCAGAATTGACCTGACAAAGTCATTGTTTGCATTTTTGTTTTTCGCATTAAAAATATAATACTTTCTAACAGCGTTCCGTGTATTCTTATCTCTTCTGACTCCAGGATTTCATAGAATGAGAAAAGGATTGTTAGGGAAATCGGAAACTTAAATTAAAGGTTTAATTCCCTGAACAGTCGAAACAATCCTGAGTGAGGAAAAGAAAGAATATTTTCCTCTATAAAGGTTTCCTTAGAAAAAGGAAATACAATTTGTATCATTTGATCCCTAACCACTTTGTCTTTCGGAAATTATGCATAAAAAGATTTTGTTTCTTTTCTCTTAATTTCTAAGGCTTACAGAGTAAATGGTTTCAGAAAATAATCTTTCTTGCGATTTAAAAGTAAAAAAAGGGGGAAATGATGAATAAGAAGAGAGACATGGTGACAGAGCAAGCCTTTGATACCATTAAAATCCTCCTTTCTACACTTACTAGTTTTAATCATCAGCAGTAACACATTCATTTCTATAAATACTAAACAGTGAGATAGGGAAAAAGTCGTTTATGGAAACACATACGCCAGCATAAAGCTAGTGTATTATAGGACTAAGCCTGCTTATTGCATAAATAATCGAGAGCTGGTATCTGTCCGGAAGAACTCAAAACGAATACACTGCTACTTGACCTTATATATTGTCCCAAGTAGAACGCCCAGCCACAGGGCAAGAATCCTAGCAAAATAAACCTTCTAAGAACCATTTTTGAAAATACTTTACACTTCTTTTTAGGGACAGAATGCCTTCGGTGTGAAGGTTAAGAAAAATGATAAAATAACACTTTTTCCTTAAAAGAATCTTAAAGAAGAATGCAGCCTGTACCTCTCTGGGCACTTCTGTAGCGAGAGGCAGCAGTCGCGACTGCCCTTTATGCTGCGGCGCCAGGCTCGGAATCATGGCGAATGACCGCCTCCCACAGTCGTTGCCATGAATACAAGCTCTGCTCAAGCTCGCATCTCGGATGACAGTTACACCCGACAATGCAAGCGCCGTGCTCCTTACGAGGCATTTTGGATGTATTGTTTACTTCAATCCTCACAATCTTTACACCAAGGAAGGAGGGTTTTACTCTCCCTATATTCCCAGTGAGGGAGTCACACACCCAGTGAGCTTAATTCGTTTCCCGAGGTGTCCTGGCTTTAAGGAACGGAAGCGTGTGATGTGAACCCAGTGTTGTCTTTCGCTTTAATTGTGGTCTTAGCCTCTTCACGTACTTTACTCTGACTTAAAAGAAACTTTTACACTTGGTGCTGTTCACACTATTCCGGCCAGAAATCTGAGTCAAGATGACGTTATGCAGGGTTATGGAAAAAGCCAATGCATGTCCCCAGAGTCCACATGTCAAAAAAATTTTCCATACTAAATATTTTCCGTATTTCCCATCTTAAATATGAATTCTGAGAAGAGAACTTTTGCTAAGATGTCAAATGCATTCAGTAGGAACAGCAGTTGTACAAACTGCGTTTTTACACCCTAAAACACTAGGAAGGAATCGGGCAAAACCGTTTTATGCTCCCCTGCATGGGTCGCTCTTGATTAAATTTCACGGATTCAGTCAATTAAGCTTTTTTTTTAACAGGTATAATTTTGACCGAGTTAAGATTTATTCATATAGGAAAATGTTCGTTTGTCAAAAAAGGAAAAGATTATTTTGCTTTCCAGAATTGACCTGAAAAAGTCATTGTTTGCATTTTTGTTTTTCGCATTAAAAATATAATACTTTCTAACAGCGTTCCGTGTATTCTTATCTCTTCTGACTCCAGGATTTCATAGAATGAGAAAAGGATTGTTAGGGAAATCGGAAACTTAAATTAAAGGTTTAATTCCCTGAACAGTCGAAACAATCGTGAGTGAGGAAAAGAAAGAATATTTTCCTCTATAAAGGTTTCCTTAGAAAAAGGAAATACAATTTGTATCATTTGATCCCTAACCACTTTGTCTTTCGGAAATTATGCATAAAAAGATTTTGTTTCTTTTCTCTTAATTTCTAAGGCTTACAGAGTAAATGGTTTCAGAAAATAATCTTTCTTGCGATTTAAAAGTAAAAAAAGGGGGAAATGATGAATAAGAAGAGAGACATGGTGACAGAGCAAGCCTTTGATACCATTAAAATCCTCCTTTCTACACTTACTAGTTTTAATCATCAGCAGTAACACATTCATTTCTATAAATACTAAACAGTGAGATAGGGAAAAAGTCGTTTATGGAAACACATACGCCAGCATAAAGCTAGTGTATTATAGGACTAAGCCTGCTTATTGCATAAATAATCGAGAGCTGGTATCTGTCCGGAAGAACTCAAAACGAATACACTGCTACTTGACCTTATATATTGTCCCAAGTAGAACGCCCAGCCACAGGGCAAGAATCCTAGCAAAATAAACCTTCTAAGAACCATTTTTGAAAATACTTTACACTTCTTTTTAGGGAGAGAATGCCTTCGGTGTGAAGGTTAAGAAAAATGATAAAATAACACTTTTTCCTTAAAAGAATCTTAAAGAAGAATGCAGCCTGTACCTCTCTGGGCACTTCTGTAGCGAGAGGCAGCAGTCGCGACTGCCCTTTATGCTGCGGCGCCGGACTCGGAATCATGGCGAATGACCGCCTCCCACAGTCGTTGCCATGAATACAAGCTCTGCTCAAGCTCGCATCTCGGATGACAGTTACACCCGACAATGCAAGCGCCGTGCTCCTTACGAGGCATTTTGTATGTATTGTTTACTTCAATCCTCACAATCTTTACACCAAGGAAGGAGGGTTTTACTCTCCCTATATTCCCAGTGAGGGAGTCACACACCCAGTGAGCTTAATTCGTTTCCCGAGGTGTCCTGGCTTTAAGGAACGGAAGCGTGTGATGTGAACCCAGTGTTGTCTTTCGCTTAAACTGTGGTCTTAGCCTCTTCATGTACTTTACTCTGTCTTAAAAGAAACTTTTACACTTGGTACTGTTCACACTATTCCGGCCAGAAAGCTGAGTCAAGATGACGTTATGCAGGGTTATGGAAAAAGCCAATGCATGTCCCCAGAGTCCACATGTCAAAAAAATTTTCCATACTAAATATTTTCCGTATTTCCCATCTTAAATATGAATTCTGAGAAGAGAACTTTTGCTAAGATGTCAAATGCATTCAGTAGGAACAGCAGTTGTACAAACTGCGTTTTTACACCCTAAAACACTAAGAAGGAATCGGGCAAAACCGTTTTATGCTCCCCTGCATGGGTCGCTTTTGATTAAATTTCACGGATTCCGTCAATTAAGCTTTTTTTTTAACAGGTATAATTTTGAACGAGTTAAGATTTATTCATATAGGAAAATGTTCGTTTGTCAAAAAAGGAAAAGATTATTTTGCTTTCCAGAATTGACCTGACAAAGTCATTGTTTGCATTTTTGTTTTTCGCATTAAAAATATAATACTTTCTAACAGCGTTCCGTGTATTGGGATCTCTTCTCACTCAAGGATTTCATAGAATGAGAAAAGGATTGTTAGGGAAATCGGAAAATTAAATTAAAAGTTTAATTCCCTGAACAGTCGAAACAATTGAGGGTGAGGAAAAGAAAAAATATTTTCCTCTATAAAGGTTTCCTTAGAAAAAGGAAATACAATTTGTATCATTTGATCCCTAACCACTTTGTCTTTCGGAAATTATGCATAAAAAGATTTTGTTTCTTTTCTCTTAATTTCTAAGGCTTACAGAGTAAATGGTTTCAGAAAATAATCTTTCTTGCGATTTAAAAGTAAAAAAAGGGGGAAATGATGAATAAGAAGAGAGACATGGTGACAGAGCAAGCCTTTGATACCATTAAAATCCTCCTTTCTACACTTACTAGTTTTAATCATCAGCAGTAACACATTCATTTCTATAAATACTAAACAGTGAGATAGGGAAAAAGTCGTTTATGGAAACACATACGCCAGCATAAAGCTAGTGTATTATAGGACTAAGCCTGCTTATTGCATAAATAATCGAGAGCTGGTATCTGTCCGGAAGAACTCAAAACGAATACACTGCTACTTGACCTTATATATTGTCCCAAGTAGAACGCCCAGCCACAGGGCAAGAATCCTAGCAAAATAAACCTTCTAAGAACCATTTTTGAAAATACTTTACACTTCTTTTTAGGGACAGAATGCCTTCGGTGTGAAGGTTAAGAAAAATGATAAAATAACACTTTTTCCTTAAAAGAATCTTAAAGAAGAATGCAGCCTGTACCTCTCTGGGCACTTCTGTAGCGAGAGGCAGCAGTCGCGACTGCCCTTTATGCTGCGGCGCCAGGCTCGGAATCATGGCGAATGACCGCCTCCCACAGTCGTTGCCATGAATACAAGCTCTGCTCAAGCTCGCATCTCGGATGACAGTTACACCCGACAATGCAAGCGCCGTGCTCCTTACGAGGCATTTTGGATGTATTGTTTACTTCAATCCTCACAATCTTTACACCAAGGAAGGAGGGTTTTACTCTCCCTATATTCCCAGTGAGGGAGTCACACACCCAGTGAGCTTAATTCGTTTCCCGAGGTGTCCTGGCTTTAAGGAACGGAAGCGTGTGATGTGAACCCAGTGTTGTCTTTCGCTCTAATTGTGGTCTTAGCCTCTTCACGTACTTTACTCTGACTTAAAAGAAACTTTTACACTTGGTACTGTTCACACTATTCCGGCCAGAAATCTGAGTCAAGATGACGTTATGCAGGGTTATGGAAAAAGCCAATGCATGTCCCCAGAGTCCACATGTCAAAAAAATTTTCCATACTAAATATTTTCCGTATTTCCCATCTTAAATATGAATTCTGAGAAGAGAACTTTTGCTAAGATGTCAAATGCATTCAGTAGGAACAGCAGTTGTACAAACTGCGTTTTTACACCCTAAAACACTAGGAAGGAATCGGGCAAAACCGTTTTATGCTCCCCTGCATGGGTCGCTCTTGATTAAATTTCACGGATTCAGTCAATTAAGCTTTTTTTTTAACAGGTATAATTTTGACCGAGTTAAGATTTATTCATATAGGAAAATGTTCGTTTGTCAAAAAAGGAAAAGATTATTTTGCTTTCCAGAATTGACCTGACAAAGTCATTGTTTGCATTTTTGTTTTTCGCATTAAAAATATAATACTTTCTAACAGCGTTCCGTGTATTGGGATCTCTTCTCACTCAAGGATTTCATAGAATGAGAAAAGGATTGTTAGGGAAATCGGAAACTTAAATTAAAGGTTTAATTCCCTGAACAGTCGAAACAATCGTGAGTGAGGAAAAGAAAGAATATTTTCCTCTATAAAGGTTTCCTTAGAAAAAGGAAATACAATTTGTATCATTTGATCCCTAACCACTTTGTCTTTCGGAAATTATGCATAAAAAGATTTTGTTTCTTTTCTCTTAATTTCTAAGGCTTACAGAGTAAATGGTTTCAGAAAATAATCTTTCTTGCGATTTAAAAGTAAAAAAAGGGGGAAATGATGAATAAGAAGAGAGACATGGTGACAGAGCAAGCCTTTGATACCATTAAAATCCTCCTTTCTACACTTACTAGTTTTAATCATCAGCAGTAACACATTCATTTCTATAAATACTAAACAGTGAGATAGGGAAAAAGTCGTTTATGGAAACACATACGCCAGCATAAAGCTAGTGTATTATAGGACTAAGCCTGCTTATTGCATAAATAATCGAGAGCTGGTATCTGTCCGGAAGAACTCAAAACGAATACACTGCTACTTGACCTTATATATTGTCCCAAGTAGAACGCCCAGCCACAGGGCAAGAATCCTAGCAAAATAAACCTTCTAAGAACCATTTTTGAAAATACTTTACACTTCTTTTTAGGGAGAGAATGCCTTCGGTGTGAAGGTTAAGAAAAATGATAAAATAACACTTTTTCCTTAAAAGAATCTTAAAGAAGAATGCAGCCTGTACCTCTCTGGGCACTTCTGTAGCGAGAGGCAGCAGTCGCGACTGCCCTTTATGCTGCGGCGCCGGACTCGGAATCATGGCGAATGACCGCCTCCCACAGTCGTTGCCATGAATACAAGCTCTGCTCAAGCTCGCATCTCGGATGACAGTTACACCCGACAATGCAAGCGCCGTGCTCCTTACGAGGCATTTTGTATGTATTGTTTACTTCAATCCTCACAATCTTTACACCAAGGAAGGAGGGTTTTACTCTCCCTATATTCCCAGTGAGGGAGTCACACACCCAGTGAGCTTAATTCGTTTCCCGAGGTGTCCTGGCTTTAAGGAACGGAAGCGTGTGATGTGAACCCAGTGTTGTCTTTCGCTTAAACTGTGGTCTTAGCCTCTTCATGTACTTTACTCTGTCTTAAAAGAAACTTTTACACTTGGTACTGTTCACACTATTCCGGCCAGAAAGCTGAGTCAAGATGACGTTATGCAGGGTTATGGAAAAAGCCAATGCATGTCCCCAGAGTCCACATGTCAAAAAAATTTTCCATACTAAATATTTTCCGTATTTCCCATCTTAAATATGAATTCTGAGAAGAGAACTTTTGCTAAGATGTCAAATGCATTCAGTAGGAACAGCAGTTGTACAAACTGCGTTTTTACACCCTAAAACACTAAGAAGGAATCGGGCAAAACCGTTTTATGCTCCCCTGCATGGGTCGCTTTTGATTAAATTTCACGGATTCCGTCAATTAAGCTTTTTTTTTAACAGGTATAATTTTGAACGAGTTAAGATTTATTCATATAGGAAAATGTTCGTTTGTCAAAAAAGGAAAAGATTATTTTGCTTTCCAGAATTGACCTGACAAAGTCATTGTTTGCATTTTTGTTTTTCGCATTAAAAATATAATACTTTCTAACAGCGTTCCGTGTATTGGGATCTCTTCTCACTCAAGAATTTCATAGAATGAGAAAAGGATTGTTAGGGAAATCGGAAAATTAAATTAAAAGTTTAATTCCCTGAACAGTCGAAACAATTGAGGGTGAGGAAAAGAAAAAATATTTTCCTCTATAAAGGTTTCCTTAGAAAAAGGAAATACAATTTGTATCATTTGATCCCTAACCACTTTGTCTTTCGGAAATTATGCATAAAAAGATTTTGTTTCTTTTCTCTTAATTTCTAAGGCTTACAGAGTAAATGGTTTCAGAAAATAATCTTTCTTGCGATTTAAAAGTAAAAAAAGGGGGAAATGATGAATAAGAAGAGAGACATGGTGACAGAGCAAGCCTTTGATACCATTAAAATCCTCCTTTCTACACTTACTAGTTTTAATCATCAGCAGTAACACATTCATTTCTATAAATACTAAACAGTGAGATAGGGAAAAAGTCGTTTATGGAAACACATACGCCAGCATAAAGCTAGTGTATTATAGGACTAAGCCTGCTTATTGCATAAATAATCGAGAGCTGGTATCTGTCCGGAAGAACTCAAAACGAATACACTGCTACTTGACCTTATATATTGTCCCAAGTAGAACGCCCAGCCACAGGGCAAGAATCCTAGCAAAATAAACCTTCTAAGAACCATTTTTGAAAATACTTTACACTTCTTTTTAGGGACAGAATGCCTTCGGTGTGAAGGTTAAGAAAAATGATAAAATAACACTTTTTCCTTAAAAGAATCTTAAAGAAGAATGCAGCCTGTACCTCTCTGGGCACTTCTGTAGCGAGAGGCAGCAGTCGCGACTGCCCTTTATGCTGCGGCGCCGGACTCGGAATCATGGCGAATGACCGCCTCCCACAGTCGTTGCCATGAATACAAGCTCTGCTCAAGCTCGCATCTCGGATGACAGTTACACCCGACAATGCAAGCGCCGTGCTCCTTACGAGGCATTTTGGATGTATTGTTTACTTCAATCCTCACAATCTTTACACCAAGGAAGGAGGGTTTTACTCTCCCTATATTCCCAGTGAGGGAGTCACACACCCAGTGAGCTTAATTCGTTTCCCGAGGTGTCCTGGCTTTAAGGAACGGAAGCGTGTGATGTGAACCCAGTGTTGTCTTTCGCTTTAATTGTGGTCTTAGCCTCTTCACGTACTTTACTCTGACTTAAAAGAAACTTTTACACTTGGTACTGTTCACACTATTCCGGCCAGAAATCTGAGTCAAGATGACGTTATGCAGGGTTATGGAAAAAGCCAATGCATGTCCCCAGAGTCCACATGTCAAAAAAATTTTCCATACTAAATATTTTCCGTATTTCCCATCTTAAATATGAATTCTGAGAAGAGAACTTTTGCTAAGATGTCAAATGCATTCAGTAGGAACAGCAGTTGTACAAACTGCGTTTTTACACCCTAAAACACTAGGAAGGAATCGGGCAAAACCGTTTTATGCTCCCCTGCATGGGTCGCTTTTGAATAAATTTCACGGATTCAGTCAATTAAGCTTTTTTTATAACAGGTATAATTTTGACCGAGTTAAGATTTATTCATTTAGGAAAATGTTCGTTTGTCAAAAAAGGAAAAGATTATTTTGCTTTCCAGAATTGACCTGACAAAGTCATTGTTTGCATTTTTGTTTTTCGCATTAAAAATATAATACTTTCTAACAGCGTTCCGTGTATTCTTATCTCTTCTGACTCCAGGATTTCATAGAATGAGAAAAGGATTGTTAGGGAAATCGGAAACTTAAATTAAAGGTTTAATTCCCTGAACAGTCGAAACAATCGTGAGTGAGGAAAAGAAAGAATATTTTCCTCTATAAAGGTTTCCTTAGAAAAAGGAAATACAATTTGTATCATTTGATCCCTAACCACTTTGTCTTTCGGAAATTATGCATAAAAAGATTTTGTTTCTTTTCTCTTAATTTCTAAGGCTTACAGAGTAAATGGTTTCAGAAAATAATCTTTCTTGCGATTTAAAAGTAAAAAAAGGGGGAAATGATGAATAAGAAGAGAGACATGGTGACAGAGCAAGCCTTTGATACCATTAAAATCCTCCTTTCTACACTTACTAGTTTTAATCATCAGCAGTAACACATTCATTTCTATAAATACTAAACAGTGAGATAGGGAAAAAGTCGTTTATGGAAACACATACGCCAGCATAAAGCTAGTGTATTATAGGACTAAGCCTGCTTATTGCATAAATAATCGAGAGCTGGTATCTGTCCGGAAGAACTCAAAACGAATACACTGCTACTTGACCTTATATATTGTCCCAAGTAGAACGCCCAGCCACAGGGCAAGAATCCTAGCAAAATAAACCTTCTAAGAACCATTTTTGAAAATACTTTACACTTCTTTTTAGGGAGAGAATGCCTTCGGTGTGAAGGTTAAGAAAAATGATAAAATAACACTTTTTCCTTAAAAGAATCTTAAAGAAGAATGCAGCCTGTACCTCTCTGGGCACTTCTGTAGCGAGAGGCAGCAGTCGCGACTGCCCTTTATGCTGCGGCGCCAGGCTCGGAATCATGGCGAATGACCGCCTCCCACAGTCGTTGCCATGAATACAAGCTCTGCTCAAGCTCGCATCTCGGATGACAGTTACACCCGACAATGCAAGCGCCGTGCTCCTTACGAGGCATTTTGTATGTATTGTTTACTTCAATCCTCACAATCTTTACACCAAGGAAGGAGGGTTTTACTCTCCCTATATTCCCAGTGAGGGAGTCACACACCCAGTGAGCTTAATTCGTTTCCCGAGGTGTCCTGGCTTTAAGGAACGGAAGCGTGTGATGTGAACCCAGTGTTGTCTTTCGCTTAAACTGTGGTCTTAGCCTCTTCATGTACTTTACTCTGTCTTAAAAGAAACTTTTACACTTGGTACTGTTCACACTATTCCGGCCAGAAAGCTGAGTCAAGATGACGTTATGCAGGGTTATGGAAAAAGCCAATGCATGTCCCCAGAGTCCACATGTCAAAAAAATTTTCCATACTAAATATTTTCCGTATTTCCCATCTTAAATATGAATTCTGAGAAGAGAACTTTTGCTAAGATGTCAAATGCATTCAGTAGGAACAGCAGTTGTACAAACTGCGTTTTTACACCCTAAAACACTAAGAAGGAATCGGGCAAAACCGTTTTATGCTCCCCTGCATGGGTCGCTTTTGATTAAATTTCACGGATTCCGTCAATTAAGCTTTTTTTTTAACAGGTATAATTTTGAACGAGTTAAGATTTATTCATATAGGAAAATGTTCGTTTGTCAAAAAAGGAAAAGATTATTTTGCTTTCCAGAATTGACCTGACAAAGTCATTGTTTGCATTTTTGTTTTTCGCATTAAAAATATAATACTTTCTAACAGCGTTCCGTGTATTGGGATCTCTTCTCACTCAAGGATTTCATAGAATGAGAAAAGGATTGTTAGGGAAATCGGAAAATTAAATTAAAAGTTTAATTCCCTGAACAGTCGAAACAATTGAGGGTGAGGAAAAGAAAAAATATTTTCCTCTATAAAGGTTTCCTTAGAAAAAGGAAATACAATTTGTATCATTTGATCCCTAACCACTTTGTCTTTCGGAAATTATGCATAAAAAGATTTTGTTTCTTTTCTCTTAATTTCTAAGGCTTACAGAGTAAATGGTTTCAGAAAATAATCTTTCTTGCGATTTAAAAGTAAAAAAAGGGGGAAATGATGAATAAGAAGAGAGACATGGTGACAGAGCAAGCCTTTGATACCATTAAAATCCTCCTTTCTACACTTACTAGTTTTAATCATCAGCAGTAACACATTCATTTCTATAAATACTAAACAGTGAGATAGGGAAAAAGTCGTTTATGGAAACACATACGCCAGCATAAAGCTAGTGTATTATAGGACTAAGCCTGCTTATTGCATAAATAATCGAGAGCTGGTATCTGTCCGGAAGAACTCAAAACGAATACACTGCTACTTGACCTTATATATTGTCCCAAGTAGAACGCCCAGCCACAGGGCAAGAATCCTAGCAAAATAAACCTTCTAAGAACCATTTTTGAAAATACTTTACACTTCTTTTTAGGGAGAGAATGCCTTCGGTGTGAAGGTTAAGAAAAATGATAAAATAACACTTTTTCCTTAAAAGAATCTTAAAGAAGAATGCAGCCTGTACCTCTCTGGGCACTTCTGTAGCGAGAGGCAGCAGTCGCGACTGCCCTTTATGCTGCGGCGCCAGGCTCGGAATCATGGCGAATGACCGCCTCCCACAGTCGTTGCCATGAATACAAGCTCTGCTCAAGCTCGCATCTCGGATGACAGTTACACCCGACAATGCAAGCGCCGTGCTCCTTACGAGGCATTTTGGATGTATTGTTTACTTCAATCCTCACAATCTTTACACCAAGGAAGGAGGGTTTTACTCTCCCTATATTCCCAGTGAGGGAGTCACACACCCAGTGAGCTTAATTCGTTTCCCGAGGTGTCCTGGCTTTAAGGAACGGAAGCGTGTGATGTGAACCCAGTGTTGTCTTTCGCTTTAATTGTGGTCTTAGCCTCTTCATGTACTTTACTCTGACTTAAAAGAAACTTTTACACTTGGTACTGTTCACACTATTCCGGCCAGAAATCTGAGTCAAGATGACGTTATGCAGGGTTATGGAAAAAGCCAATGCATGTCCCCAGAGTCCACATGTCAAAAAAATTTTCCATACTAAATATTTTCCGTATTTCCCATCTTAAATATGAATTCTGAGAAGAGAACTTTTGCTAAGATGTCAAATGCATTCAGTAGGAACAGCAGTTGTACAAACTGCGTTTTTACACCCTAAAACACTAGGAAGGAATCGGGCAAAACCGTTTTATGCTCCCCTGCATGGGTCGCTTTTGATTAAATTTCACGGATTCAGTCAATTACGCTTTTATTTTAACAGGTATAATTTTGACAGAGTTAAGATTTATTCATATAGGAAAATGTTCGTTTGTCAAAAAAGGAAAAGATTATTTTGCTTTCCAGAATTGACCTGACAAAGTCATTGTTTGCATTTTTGTTTTTCGCATTAAAAATATAATACTTTCTAACAGCGTTCCGTGTATTGGGATCTCTTCTCACTCAAGGATTTCATAGAATGAGAAAAGGATTATTAGGGAAATCAGAAACATAAATTAAAAGTTTAATTCCCTGAACAGTCGAAACAATTGTGGGTGAGGAAAAGAAAAAATATTTTCCTCTATAAAGGTTTCCTTAGAAAAAGGAAATACAATTTGTATCATTTGATCCCTAACCACTTTGTCTTTCGGAAATTATGCATAAAAAGATTTTGTTACTTTTCTCTTAATTTCTAAGGCTTACAGAGTAAATGGTTTCAGAAAATAATCTTTCTTGCGATTTAAAAGTAAAAAAAGGGAAAAATGATGAATAAGAAGAGAGACATGGTGACAGAGCAAGCCTTTGATACCATTAAAATCCTCCTTTCTACACTTACTAGTTTTAATCGTCAGCAGTAACACATTCATTTCTATAAATACTAAACTGTGAGATAGGGAAATAGTCGTTTATGGAAACACATACGCCAGCATAAAGCTAGTGTATTATAGGACTAAGCCTGCTTATTGCATAAATAATCGAGAGCTGGTATCTGTCCGGAAGAACTCAAAACGAATACACTGCTACTTGACCTTATATGTAGTCCCAAGAAGTATGTCCAGCCTCAGGGGAAGCATCTGAGCAAAATAAACCTTCTAAGAACCATTTTTGAAATTACTTTACACTTCTTTTTAGGGAGAGAATGCCTTCGGTGTGAAGGTTAAGAAAAATGATAAAATACCTCTTTTTCCTTAAAAGAAACTTAAAGAAGAATGCAGCCTGTACCTCTCTGGGCACTTCTGTAGCGAGAGGCAGCAGTCGCGACTGCCCTTTATGCTGCGGCGCCGGACTCGGAATCATGGCGAATGACCGCCTCCCACAGTCGTTGCCATGAATACAAGCTCTGCTCAAGCTCGCATCTCGGATGACAGTTACACCCGACAATGCAAGCGCCGTGCTCCTTACGAGGCATTTTGTATGTATTGTTTACTTCAATCCTCACAATCTTTACACCAAGGAAGGAGGGTTTTACTCTCCCTATATTCCCAGTGAGGGAGTCACACACCCAGTGAGCTTAATTCGTTTCCCGAGGTGCCCTGGCTTTAAGGAACGGAAGCGTGTGATGTGAACCCAGTACTGTCTCTCGCTGCAAGCTGTGGTCTTAGCCACTTCATGTACTTTACTCTGATTTAAAAGAAACTTTTACACTTGGTACTGTTCACACTATTCAGGCCAGAAAGTCCAGTCAAGATGACGTCATGCAGGGCTATGGAAAAAGCCAATGCATGTCCCCAGAGTCCACATGTCAAAAAAATTTTCCATACTAAATCTTTTCCGTATTTCCCATCTTAAATATGAATTCTGAGAAGAGAACATTTGCTGAGATGTCAAATGCATTCAGTAGGAACAGCAGTTGTACAAACTGCGTTTTTACGCCCTAGAACACTAAGAAGAAATCGGGCAAAACCGTTTTATGCTCCCCTGCATGGGTCGCTTTAGATTAAATTTCACGGATTCAGTCAATTAAGCTTTTTTTTTAACAGGTATAATTTTGTCCGAGTTAAGATTTATTCATATAGGAAAATGTTCGTTTGTCAAAAAAGGAAAAGATTATTTTGCTTTCCAGAATTGACCTGACAAAGTCATTGTTTGCATTTTTGTTTTTCGCATTAAAAATATAATACTTTCTAACAGCGTTCCGTGTATTCTTATCTCTTCTGACTCCAGGATTTCATAGAATGAGAAAAGGATTGTTAGGGAAATCGGAAACTTAAATTAAAGGTTTAATTCCCTGAACAGTCGAAACAATCGTGAGTGAGGAAAAGAAAGAATATTTTCCTCTATAAAGGTTTCCTTAGAAAAAGGAAATACAATTTGTATCATTTGATCCCTAACCACTTTGTCTTTCGGAAATTATGCATAAAAAGATTTTGTTTCTTTTCTCTTAATTTCTAAGGCTTACAGAGTAAATGGTTTCAGAAAATAATCTTTCTTGCGATTTAAAAGTAAAAAAAGGGGGAAATGATGAATAAGAAGAGAGACATGGTGACAGAGCAAGCCTTTGATACCATTAAAATCCTCCTTTCTACACTTACTAGTTTTAATCATCAGCAGTAACACATTCATTTCTATAAATACTAAACAGTGAGATAGGGAAAAAGTCGTTTATGGAAACACATACGCCAGCATAAAGCTAGTGTATTATAGGACTAAGCCTGCTTATTGCATAAATAATCGAGAGCTGGTATCTGTCCGGAAGAACTCAAAACGAATACACTGCTACTTGACCTTATATATTGTCCCAAGTAGAACGCCCAGCCACAGGGCAAGAATCCTAGCAAAATAAACCTTCTAAGAACCATTTTTGAAAATACTTTACACTTCTTTTTAGGGACAGAATGCCTTCGGTGTGAAGGTTAAGAAAAATGATAAAATAACACTTTTTCCTTAAAAGAATCTTAAAGAAGAATGCAGCCTGTACCTCTCTGGGCACTTCTGTAGCGAGAGGCAGCAGTCGCGACTGCCCTTTATGCTGCGGCGCCGGACTCGGAATCATGGCGAATGACCGCCTCCCACAGTCGTTGCCATGAATACAAGCTCTGCTCAAGCTCGCATCTCGGATGACAGTTACACCCGACAATGCAAGCGCCGTGCTCCTTACGAGGCATTTTGTATGTATTGTTTACTTCAATCCTCACAATCTTTACACCAAGGAAGGAGGGTTTTACTCTCCCTATATTCCCAGTGAGGGAGTCACACACCCAGTGAGCTTAATTCGTTTCCCGAGGTGTCCTGGCTTTAAGGAACGGAAGCGTGTGATGTGAACCCAGTGTTGTCTTTCGCTTAAACTGTGGTCTTAGCCTCTTCATGTACTTTACTCTGTCTTAAAAGAAACTTTTACACTTGGTACTGTTCACACTATTCCGGCCAGAAAGCTGAGTCAAGATGACGTTATGCAGGGTTATGGAAAAAGCCAATGCATGTCCCCAGAGTCCACATGTCAAAAAAATTTTCCATACTAAATATTTTCCGTATTTCCCATCTTAAATATGAATTCTGAGAAGAGAACTTTTGCTAAGATGTCAAATGCATTCAGTAGGAACAGCAGTTGTACAAACTGCGTTTTTACACCCTAAAACACTAAGAAGGAATCGGGCAAAACCGTTTTATGCTCCCCTGCATGGGTCGCTTTTGATTAAATTTCACGGATTCCGTCAATTAAGCTTTTTTTTTAACAGGTATAATTTTGAACGAGTTAAGATTTATTCATATAGGAAAATGTTCGTTTGTCAAAAAAGGAAAAGATTATTTTGCTTTCCAGAATTGACCTGACAAAGTCATTGTTTGCATTTTTGTTTTTCGCATTAAAAATATAATACTTTCTAACAGCGTTCCGTGTATTGGGATCTCTTCTCACTCAAGGATTTCATAGAATGAGAAAAGGATTGTTAGGGAAATCGGAAAATTAAATTAAAAGTTTAATTCCCTGAACAGTCGAAACAATTGAGGGTGAGGAAAAGAAAAAATATTTTCCTCTATAAAGGTTTCCTTAGAAAAAGGAAATACAATTTGTATCATTTGATCCCTAACCACTTTGTCTTTCGGAAATTATGCATAAAAAGATTTTGTTTCTTTTCTCTTAATTTCTAAGGCTTACAGAGTAAATGGTTTCAGAAAATAATCTTTCTTGCGATTTAAAAGTAAAAAAAGGGGGAAATGATGAATAAGAAGAGAGACATGGTGACAGAGCAAGCCTTTGATACCATTAAAATCCTCCTTTCTACACTTACTAGTTTTAATCATCAGCAGTAACACATTCATTTCTATAAATACTAAACAGTGAGATAGGGAAAAAGTCGTTTATGGAAACACATACGCCAGCATAAAGCTAGTGTATTATAGGACTAAGCCTGCTTATTGCATAAATAATCGAGAGCTGGTATCTGTCCGGAAGAACTCAAAACGAATACACTGCTACTTGACCTTATATATTGTCCCAAGTAGAACGCCCAGCCACAGGGCAAGAATCCTAGCAAAATAAACCTTCTAAGAACCATTTTTGAAAATACTTTACACTTCTTTTTAGGGAGAGAATGCCTTCGGTGTGAAGGTTAAGAAAAATGATAAAATAACACTTTTTCCTTAAAAGAATCTTAAAGAAGAATGCAGCCTGTACCTCTCTGGGCACTTCTGTAGCGAGAGGCAGCAGTCGCGACTGCCCTTTATGCTGCGGCGCCAGGCTCGGAATCATGGCGAATGACCGCCTCCCACAGTCGTTGCCATGAATACAAGCTCTGCTCAAGCTCGCATCTCGGATGACAGTTACACCCGACAATGCAAGCGCCGTGCTCCTTACGAGGCATTTTGGATGTATTGTTTACTTCAATCCTCACAATCTTTACACCAAGGAAGGAGGGTTTTACTCTCCCTATATTCCCAGTGAGGGAGTCACACACCCAGTGAGCTTAATTCGTTTCCCGAGGTGTCCTGGCTTTAAGGAACGGAAGCGTGTGATGTGAACCCAGTGTTGTCTTTCGCTCTAATTGTGGTCTTAGCCTCTTCACGTACTTTACTCTGACTTAAAAGAAACTTTTACACTTGGTACTGTTCACACTATTCCGGCCAGAAATCTGAGTCAAGATGACGTTATGCAGGGTTATGGAAAAAGCCAATGCATGTCCCCAGAGTCCACATGTCAAAAAAATTTTCCATACTAAATATTTTCCGTATTTCCCATCTTAAATATGAATTCTGAGAAGAGAACTTTTGCTAAGATGTCAAATGCATTCAGTAGGAACAGCAGTTGTACAAACTGCGTTTTTACACCCTAAAACACTAGGAAGGAATCGGGCAAAACCGTTTTATGCTCCCCTGCATGGGTCGCTCTTGATTAAATTTCACGGATTCAGTCAATTAAGCTTTTTTTTTAACAGGTATAATTTTGACCGAGTTAAGATTTATTCATATAGGAAAATGTTCGTTTGTCAAAAAAGGAAAAGATTATTTTGCTTTCCAGAATTGACCTGACAAAGTCATTGTTTGCATTTTTGTTTTTCGCATTAAAAATATAATACTTTCTAACAGCGTTCCGTGTATTGGGATCTCTTCTCACTCAAGGATTTCATAGAATGAGAAAAGGATTGTTAGGGAAATCGGAAACTTAAATTAAAGGTTTAATTCCCTGAACAGTCGAAACAATCGTGAGTGAGGAAAAGAAAGAATATTTTCCTCTATAAAGGTTTCCTTAGAAAAAGGAAATACAATTTGTATCATTTGATCCCTAACCACTTTGTCTTTCGGAAATTATGCATAAAAAGATTTTGTTTCTTTTCTCTTAATTTCTAAGGCTTACAGAGTAAATGGTTTCAGAAAATAATCTTTCTTGCGATTTAAAAGTAAAAAAAGGGGGAAATGATGAATAAGAAGAGAGACATGGTGACAGAGCAAGCCTTTGATACCATTAAAATCCTCCTTTCTACACTTACTAGTTTTAATCATCAGCAGTAACACATTCATTTCTATAAATACTAAACAGTGAGATAGGGAAAAAGTCGTTTATGGAAACACATACGCCAGCATAAAGCTAGTGTATTATAGGACTAAGCCTGCTTATTGCATAAATAATCGAGAGCTGGTATCTGTCCGGAAGAACTCAAAACGAATACACTGCTACTTGACCTTATATATTGTCCCAAGTAGAACGCCCAGCCACAGGGCAAGAATCCTAGCAAAATAAACCTTCTAAGAACCATTTTTGAAAATACTTTACACTTCTTTTTAGGGAGAGAATGCCTTCGGTGTGAAGGTTAAGAAAAATGATAAAATAACACTTTTTCCTTAAAAGAAACTTAAAGAAGAATGCAGCCTGTACCTCTCTGGGCACTTCTGTAGCGAGAGGCAGCAGTCGCGACTGCCCTTTATGCTGCGGCGCCGGACTCGGAATCATGGCGAATGACCGCCTCCCACAGTCGTTGCCATGAATACAAGCTCTGCTCAAGCTCGCATCTCGGATGACAGTTACACCCGACAATGCAAGCGCCGTGCTCCTTACGAGGCATTTTGTATGTATTGTTTACTTCAATCCTCACAATCTTTACACCAAGGAAGGAGGGTTTTACTCTCCCTATATTCCCAGTGAGGGAGTCACACACCCAGTGAGCTTAATTCGTTTCCCGAGGTGTCCTGGCTTTAAGGAACGGAAGCGTGTGATGTGAACCCAGTGTTGTCTTTCGCTTAAACTGTGGTCTTAGCCTCTTCATGTACTTTACTCTGTCTTAAAAGAAACTTTTACACTTGGTACTGTTCACACTATTCCGGCCAGAAAGCTGAGTCAAGATGACGTTATGCAGGGTTATGGAAAAAGCCAATGCATGTCCCCAGAGTCCACATGTCAAAAAAATTTTCCATACTAAATATTTTCCGTATTTCCCATCTTAAATATGAATTCTGAGAAGAGAACTTTTGCTAAGATGTCAAATGCATTCAGTAGGAACAGCAGTTGTACAAACTGCGTTTTTACACCCTAAAACACTAAGAAGGAATCGGGCAAAACCGTTTTATGCTCCCCTGCATGGGTCGCTTTTGATTAAATTTCACGGATTCCGTCAATTAAGCTTTTTTTTTAACAGGTATAATTTTGAACGAGTTAAGATTTATTCATATAGGAAAATGTTCGTTTGTCAAAAAAGGAAAAGATTATTTTGCTTTCCAGAATTGACCTGACAAAGTCATTGTTTGCATTTTTGTTTTTCGCATTAAAAATATAATACTTTCTAACAGCGTTCCGTGTATTGGGATCTCTTCTCACTCAAGGATTTCATAGAATGAGAAAAGGATTGTTAGGGAAATCGGAAAATTAAATTAAAAGTTTAATTCCCTGAACAGTCGAAACAATTGAGGGTGAGGAAAAGAAAAAATATTTTCCTCTATAAAGGTTTCCTTAGAAAAAGGAAATACAATTTGTATCATTTGATCCCTAACCACTTTGTCTTTCGGAAATTATGCATAAAAAGATTTTGTTTCTTTTCTCTTAATTTCTAAGGCTTACAGAGTAAATGGTTTCAGAAAATAATCTTTCTTGCGATTTAAAAGTAAAAAAAGGGGGAAATGATGAATAAGAAGAGAGACATGGTGACAGAGCAAGCCTTTGATACCATTAAAATCCTCCTTTCTACACTTACTAGTTTTAATCATCAGCAGTAACACATTCATTTCTATAAATACTAAACAGTGAGATAGGGAAAAAGTCGTTTATGGAAACACATACGCCAGCATAAAGCTAGTGTATTATAGGACTAAGCCTGCTTATTGCATAAATAATCGAGAGCTGGTATCTGTCCGGAAGAACTCAAAACGAATACACTGCTACTTGACCTTATATATTGTCCCAAGTAGAACGCCCAGCCACAGGGCAAGAATCCTAGCAAAATAAACCTTCTAAGAACCATTTTTGAAAATACTTTACACTTCTTTTTAGGGAGAGAATGCCTTCGGTGTGAAGGTTAAGAAAAATGATAAAATAACACTTTTTCCTTAAAAGAATCTTAAAGAAGAATGCAGCCTGTACCTCTCTGGGCACTTCTGTAGCGAGAGGCAGCAGTCGCGACTGCCCTTTATGCTGCGGCGCCAGGCTCGGAATCATGGCGAATGACCGCCTCCCACAGTCGTTGCCATGAATACAAGCTCTGCTCAAGCTCGCATCTCGGATGACAGTTACACCCGACAATGCAAGCGCCGTGCTCCTTACGAGGCATTTTGGATGTATTGTTTACTTCAATCCTCACAATCTTTACACCAAGGAAGGAGGGTTTTACTCTCCCTATATTCCCAGTGAGGGAGTCACACACCCAGTGAGCTTAATTCGTTTCCCGAGGTGTCCTGGCTTTAAGGAACGGAAGCGTGTGATGTGAACCCAGTGTTGTCTTTCGCTTTAATTGTGGTCTTAGCCTCTTCACGTACTTTACTCTGACTTAAAAGAAACTTTTACACTTGGTACTGTTCACACTATTCCGGCCAGAAATCTGAGTCAAGATGACGTTATGCAGGGTTATGGAAAAAGCCAATGCATGTCCCCAGAGTCCACATGTCAAAAAAATTTTCCATACTAAATATTTTCCGTATTTCCCATCTTAAATATGAATTCTGAGAAGAGAACTTTTGCTAAGATGTCAAATGCATTCAGTAGGAACAGCAGTTGTACAAACTGCGTTTTTACACCCTAAAACACTAGGAAGGAATCGGGCAAAACCGTTTTATGCTCCCCTGCATGGGTCGCTTTTGAATAAATTTCACGGATTCAGTCAATTAAGCTTTTTTTTTAACAGGTATAATTTTGACCGAGTTAAGATTTATTCATTTAGGAAAATGTTCGTTTGTCAAAAAAGGAAAAGATTATTTTGCTTTCCAGAATTGACCTGACAAAGTCATTGTTTGCATTTTTGTTTTTCGCATTAAAAATATAATACTTTCTAACAGCGTTCCGTGTATTCTTATCTCTTCTGACTCCAGGATTTCATAGAATGAGAAAAGGATTGTTAGGGAAATCGGAAACTTAAATTAAAGGTTTAATTCCCTGAACAGTCGAAACAATCGTGAGTGAGGAAAAGAAAGAATATTTTCCTCTATAAAGGTTTCCTTAGAAAAAGGAAATACAATTTGTATCATTTGATCCCTAACCACTTTGTCTTTCGGAAATTATGCATAAAAAGATTTTGTTTCTTTTCTCTTAATTTCTAAGGCTTACAGAGTAAATGGTTTCAGAAAATAATCTTTCTTGCGATTTAAAAGTAAAAAAAGGGGGAAATGATGAATAAGAAGAGAGACATGGTGACAGAGCAAGCCTTTGATACCATTAAAATCCTCCTTTCTACACTTACTAGTTTTAATCATCAGCAGTAACACATTCATTTCTATAAATACTAAACAGTGAGATAGGGAAAAAGTCGTTTATGGAAACACATACGCCAGCATAAAGCTAGTGTATTATAGGACTAAGCCTGCTTATTGCATAAATAATCGAGAGCTGGTATCTGTCCGGAAGAACTCAAAACGAATACACTGCTACTTGACCTTATATATTGTCCCAAGTAGAACGCCCAGCCACAGGGCAAGAATCCTAGCAAAATAAACCTTCTAAGAACCATTTTAGAAAATACTTTACACTTCTTTTTAGGGAGAGAATGCCTTCGGTGTGAAGGTTAAGAAAAATGATAAAATAACACTTTTTCCTTAAAAGAATCTTAAAGAAGAATGCAGCCTGTACCTCTCTGGGCACTTCTGTAGCGAGAGGCAGCAGTCGCGACTGCCCTTTATGCTGCGGCGCCAGGCTCGGAATCATGGCGAATGACCGCCTCCCACAGTCGTTGCCATGAATACAAGCTCTGCTCAAGCTCGCATCTCGGATGACAGTTACACCCGACAATGCAAGCGCCGTGCTCCTTACGAGGCATTTTGGATGTATTGTTTACTTCAATCCTCACAATCTTTACACCAAGGAAGGAGGGTTTTACTCTCCCTATATTCCCAGTGAGGGAGTCACACACCCAGTGAGCTTAATTCGTTTCCCGAGGTGTCCTGGCTTTAAGGAACGGAAGCGTGTGATGTGAACCCAGTGTTGTCTTTCGCTTTAATTGTGGTCTTAGCCTCTTCATGTACTTTACTCTGACTTAAAAGAAACTTTTACACTTGGTACTGTTCACACTATTCCGGCCAGAAATCTGAGTCAAGATGACGTTATGCAGGGTTATGGAAAAAGCCAATGCATGTCCCCAGAGTCCACATGTCAAAAAAATTTTCCATACTTAATATTTTCCGTATTTCCCATCTTAAATATGAATTCTGAGAAGAGAACTTTTGCTAAGATGTCAAATGCATTCAGTAGGAACAGCAGTTGTACAAACTGCGTTTTTACACCCTAAAACACTAGGAAGGAATCGGGCAAAACCGTTTTATGCTCCCCTGCATGGGTCGCTTTTGATTAAATTTCACGGATTCAGTCAATTAAGCTTTTATTTTAACAGCTATAATTTTGACCGAGTTAAGATTTATTCATATAGGAAAATGTTCGTTTGTCAAAAAAGGAAAAGATTATTTTGCTTTCCAGAATTGACCTGACAAAGTCATTGTTTGCATTTTTGTTTTTCGCATTAAAAATATAATACTTTCTAACAGCGTTCCGTGTATTCTTATCTCTTCTGACTCCAGGATTTCATAGAATGAGAAAAGGATTGTTAGGGAAATCGGAAAATTAAATTAAAAGTTTAATTCCCTGAACAGTCGAAACAATTGAGGGTGAGGAAAAGAAAAAATATTTTCCTCTATAAAGGTTTCCTTAGAAAAAGGAAATACAATTTGTATCATTTGATCCCTAACCACTTTGTCTTTCGGAAATTATGCATAAAAAGATTTTGTTTCTTTTCTCTTAATTTCTAAGGCTTACAGAGTAAATGGTTTCAGAAAATAATCTTTCTTGCGATTTAAAAGTAAAAAAAGGGGGAAATGATGAATAAGAAGAGAGACATGGTGACAGAGCAAGCCTTTGATACCATTAAAATCCTCCTTTCTACACTTACTAGTTTTAATCATCAGCAGTAACACATTCATTTCTATAAATACTAAACAGTGAGATAGGGAAAAAGTCGTTTATGGAAACACATACGCCAGCATAAAGCTAGTGTATTATAGGACTAAGCCTGCTTATTGCATAAATAATCGAGAGCTGGTATCTGTCCGGAAGAACTCAAAACGAATACACTGCTACTTGACCTTATATATTGTCCCAAGTAGAACGCCCAGCCACAGGGCAAGAATCCTAGCAAAATAAACCTTCTAAGAACCATTTTTGAAAATACTTTACACTTCTTTTTAGGGACAGAATGCCTTCGGTGTGAAGGTTAAGAAAAATGATAAAATAACACTTTTTCCTTAAAAGAATCTTAAAGAAGAATGCAGCCTGTACCTCTCTGGGCACTTCTGTAGCGAGAGGCAGCAGTCGCGACTGCCCTTTATGCTGCGGCGCCAGGCTCGGAATCATGGCGAATGACCGCCTCCCACAGTCGTTGCCATGAATACAAGCTCTGCTCAAGCTCGCATCTCGGATGACAGTTACACCCGACAATGCAAGCGCCGTGCTCCTTACGAGGCATTTTGGATGTATTGTTTACTTCAATCCTCACAATCTTTACACCAAGGAAGGAGGGTTTTACTCTCCCTATATTCCCAGTGAGGGAGTCACACACCCAGTGAGCTTAATTCGTTTCCCGAGGTGTCCTGGCTTTAAGGAACGGAAGCGTGTGATGTGAACCCAGTGTTGTCTTTCGCTTTAATTGTGGTCTTAGCCTCTTCACGTACTTTACTCTGACTTAAAAGAAACTTTTACACTTGGTACTGTTCACACTATTCCGGCCAGAAATCTGAGTCAAGATGACGTTATGCAGGGTTATGGAAAAAGCCAATGCATGTCCCCAGAGTCCACATGTCAAAAAAATTTTCCATACTAAATATTTTCCGTATTTCCCATCTTAAATATGAATTCTGAGAAGAGAACTTTTGCTAAGATGTCAAATGCATTCAGTAGGAACAGCAGTTGTACAAACTGCGTTTTTACACCCTAAAACACTAGGAAGGAATCGGGCAAAACCGTTTTATGCTCCCCTGCATGGGTCGCTCTTGATTAAATTTCACGGATTCAGTCAATTAAGCTTTTTTTTTAACAGGTATAATTTTGACCGAGTTAAGATTTATTCATATAGGAAAATGTTCGTTTGTCAAAAAAGGAAAAGATTATTTTGCTTTCCAGAATTGACCTGACAAAGTCATTGTTTGCATTTTTGTTTTTCGCATTAAAAATATAATACTTTCTAACAGCGTTCCGTGTATTCTTATCTCTTCTGACTCCAGGATTTCATAGAATGAGAAAAGGATTGTTAGGGAAATCGGAAACTTAAATTAAAGGTTTAATTCCCTGAACAGTCGAAACAATCGTGAGTGAGGAAAAGAAAGAATATTTTCCTCTATAAAGGTTTCCTTAGAAAAAGGAAATACAATTTGTATCATTTGATCCCTAACCACTTTGTCTTTCGGAAATTATGCATAAAAAGATTTTGTTTCTTTTCTCTTAATTTCTAAGGCTTACAGAGTAAATGGTTTCAGAAAATAATCTTTCTTGCGATTTAAAAGTAAAAAAAGGGGGAAATGATGAATAAGAAGAGAGACATGGTGACAGAGCAAGCCTTTGATACCATTAAAATCCTCCTTTCTACACTTACTAGTTTTAATCATCAGCAGTAACACATTCATTTCTATAAATACTAAACAGTGAGATAGGGAAAAAGTCGTTTATGGAAACACATACGCCAGCATAAAGCTAGTGTATTATAGGACTAAGCCTGCTTATTGCATAAATAATCGAGAGCTGGTATCTGTCCGGAAGAACTCAAAACGAATACACTGCTACTTGACCTTATATATTGTCCCAAGTAGAACGCCCAGCCACAGGGCAAGAATCCTAGCAAAATAAACCTTCTAAGAACCATTTTTGAAAATACTTTACACTTCTTTTTAGGGAGAGAATGCCTTCGGTGTGAAGGTTAAGAAAAATGATAAAATAACACTTTTTCCTTAAAAGAATCTTAAAGAAGAATGCAGCCTGTACCTCTCTGGGCACTTCTGTAGCGAGAGGCAGCAGTCGCGACTGCCCTTTATGCTGCGGCGCCGGACTCGGAATCATGGCGAATGACCGCCTCCCACAGTCGTTGCCATGAATACAAGCTCTGCTCAAGCTCGCATCTCGGATGACAGTTACACCCGACAATGCAAGCGCCGTGCTCCTTACGAGGCATTTTGTATGTATTGTTTACTTCAATCCTCACAATCTTTACACCAAGGAAGGAGGGTTTTACTCTCCCTATATTCCCAGTGAGGGAGTCACACACCCAGTGAGCTTAATTCGTTTCCCGAGGTGTCCTGGCTTTAAGGAACGGAAGCGTGTGATGTGAACCCAGTGTTGTCTTTCGCTTAAACTGTGGTCTTAGCCTCTTCATGTACTTTACTCTGTCTTAAAAGAAACTTTTACACTTGGTACTGTTCACACTATTCCGGCCAGAAAGCTGAGTCAAGATGACGTTATGCAGGGTTATGGAAAAAGCCAATGCATGTCCCCAGAGTCCACATGTCAAAAAAATTTTCCATACTAAATATTTTCCGTATTTCCCATCTTAAATATGAATTCTGAGAAGAGAACTTTTGCTAAGATGTCAAATGCATTCAGTAGGAACAGCAGTTGTACAAACTGCGTTTTTACACCCTAAAACACTAAGAAGGAATCGGGCAAAACCGTTTTATGCTCCCCTGCATGGGTCGCTTTTGATTAAATTTCACGGATTCCGTCAATTAAGCTTTTTTTTTAACAGGTATAATTTTGAACGAGTTAAGATTTATTCATATAGGAAAATGTTCGTTTGTCAAAAAAGGAAAAGATTATTTTGCTTTCCAGAATTGACCTGACAAAGTCATTGTTTGCATTTTTGTTTTTCGCATTAAAAATATAATACTTTCTAACAGCGTTCCGTGTATTGGGATCTCTTCTCACTCAAGGATTTCATAGAATGAGAAAAGGATTGTTAGGGAAATCGGAAAATTAAATTAAAAGTTTAATTCCCTGAACAGTCGAAACAATTGAGGGTGAGGAAAAGAAAAAATATTTTCCTCTATAAAGGTTTCCTTAGAAAAAGGAAATACAATTTGTATCATTTGATCCCTAACCACTTTGTCTTTCGGAAATTATGCATAAAAAGATTTTGTTTCTTTTCTCTTAATTTCTAAGGTTTACAGAGTAAATGGTTTCAGAAAATAATCTTTCTTGCGATTTAAAAGTAAAAAAAGGGGGAAATGATGAATAAGAAGAGAGACATGGTGACAGAGCAAGCCTTTGATACCATTAAAATCCTCCTTTCTACACTTACTAGTTTTAATCATCAGCAGTAACACATTCATTTCTATAAATACTAAACAGTGAGATAGGGAAAAAGTCGTTTATGGAAACACATACGCCAGCATAAAGCTAGTGTATTATAGGACTAAGCCTGCTTATTGCATAAATAATCGAGAGCTGGTATCTGTCCGGAAGAACTCAAAACGAATACACTGCTACTTGACCTTATATATTGTCCCAAGTAGAACGCCCAGCCACAGGGCAAGAATCCTAGCAAAATAAACCTTCTAAGAACCATTTTTGAAAATACTTTACACTTCTTTTTAGGGAGAGAATGCCTTCGGTGTGAAGGTTAAGAAAAATGATAAAATAACACTTTTTCCTTAAAAGAATCTTAAAGAAGAATGCAGCCTGTACCTCTCTGGGCACTTCTGTAGCGAGAGGCAGCAGTCGCGACTGCCCTTTATGCTGCGGCGCCAGGCTCGGAATCATGGCGAATGACCGCCTCCCACAGTCGTTGCCATGAATACAAGCTCTGCTCAAGCTCGCATCTCGGATGACAGTTACACCCGACAATGCAAGCGCCGTGCTCCTTACGAGGCATTTTGGATGTATTGTTTACTTCAATCCTCACAATCTTTACACCAAGGAAGGAGGGTTTTACTCTCCCTATATTCCCAGTGAGGGAGTCACACACCCAGTGAGCTTAATTCGTTTCCCGAGGTGTCCTGGCTTTAAGGAACGGAAGCGTGTGATGTGAACCCAGTGTTGTCTTTCGCTTTAATTGTGGTCTTAGCCTCTTCACGTACTTTACTCTGACTTAAAAGAAACTTTTACACTTGGTACTGTTCACACTATTCCGGCCAGAAATCTGAGTCAAGATGACGTTATGCAGGGTTATGGAAAAAGCCAATGCATGTCCCCAGAGTCCACATGTCAAAAAAATTTTCCATACTAAATATTTTCCGTATTTCCCATCTTAAATATGAATTCTGAGAAGAGAACTTTTGCTAAGATGTCAAATGCATTCAGTAGGAACAGCAGTTGTACAAACTGCGTTTTTACACCCTAAAACACTAGGAAGGAATCGGGCAAAACCGTTTTATGCTCCCCTGCATGGGTCGCTTTTGAATAAATTTCACGGATTCAGTCAATTAAGCTTTTTTTTTAACAGGTATAATTTTGACCGAGTTAAGATTTATTCATTTAGGAAAATGTTCGTTTGTCAAAAAAGGAAAAGATTATTTTGCTTTCCAGAATTGACCTGACAAAGTCATTGTTTGCATTTTTGTTTTTCGCATTAAAAATATAATACTTTCTAACAGCGTTCCGTGTATTCTTATCTCTTCTGACTCCAGGATTTCATAGAATGAGAAAAGGATTGTTAGGGAAATCGGAAACTTAAATTAAAGGTTTAATTCCCTGAACAGTCGAAACAATCGTGAGTGAGGAAAAGAAAGAATATTTTCCTCTATAAAGGTTTCCTTAGAAAAAGGAAATACAATTTGTATCATTTGATCCCTAACCACTTTGTCTTTCGGAAATTATGCATAAAAAGATTTTGTTTCTTTTCTCTTAATTTCTAAGGCTTACAGAGTAAATGGTTTCAGAAAATAATCTTTCTTGCGATTTAAAAGTAAAAAAAGGGGGAAATGATGAATAAGAAGAGAGACATGGTGACAGAGCAAGCCTTTGATACCATTAAAATCCTCCTTTCTACACTTACTAGTTTTAATCATCAGCAGTAACACATTCATTTCTATAAATACTAAACAGTGAGATAGGGAAAAAGTCGTTTATGGAAACACATACGCCAGCATAAAGCTAGTGTATTATAGGACTAAGCCTGCTTATTGCATAAATAATCGAGAGCTGGTATCTGTCCGGAAGAACTCAAAACGAATACACTGCTACTTGACCTTATATATTGTCCCAAGTAGAACGCCCAGCCACAGGGCAAGAATCCTAGCAAAATAAACCTTCTAAGAACCATTTTTGAAAATACTTTACACTTCTTTTTAGGGAGAGAATGCCTTCGGTGTGAAGGTTAAGAAAAATGATAAAATAACACTTTTTCCTTAAAAGAATCTTAAAGAAGAATGCAGCCTGTACCTCTCTGGGCACTTCTGTAGCGAGAGGCAGCAGTCGCGACTGCCCTTTATGCTGCGGCGCCAGGCTCGGAATCATGGCGAATGACCGCCTCCCACAGTCGTTGCCATGAATACAAGCTCTGCTCAAGCTCGCATCTCGGATGACAGTTACACCCGACAATGCAAGCGCCGTGCTCCTTACGAGGCATTTTGGATGTATTGTTTACTTCAATCCTCACAATCTTTACACCAAGGAAGGAGGGTTTTACTCTCCCTATATTCCCAGTGAGGGAGTCACACACCCAGTGAGCTTAATTCGTTTCCCGAGGTGTCCTGGCTTTAAGGAACGGAAGCGTGTGATGTGAACCCAGTGTTGTCTTTCGCTTTAATTGTGGTCTTAGCCTCTTCATGTACTTTACTCTGACTTAAAAGAAACTTTTACACTTGGTACTGTTCACACTATTCCGGCCAGAAATCTGAGTCAAGATGACGTTATGCAGGGTTATGGAAAAAGCCAATGCATGTCCCCAGAGTCCACATGTCAAAAAAATTTTCCATACTTAATATTTTCCGTATTTCCCATCTTAAATATGAATTCTGAGAAGAGAACTTTTGCTAAGATGTCAAATGCATTCAGTAGGAACAGCAGTTGTACAAACTGCGTTTTTACACCCTAAAACACTAGGAAGGAATCGGGCAAAACCGTTTTATGCTCCCCTGCATGGGTCGCTTTTGATTAAATTTCACGGATTCAGTCAATTAAGCTTTTATTTTAACAGCTATAATTTTGACCGAGTTAAGATTTATTCATATAGGAAAATGTTCGTTTGTCAAAAAAGGAAAAGATTATTTTGCTTTCCAGAATTGACCTGACAAAGTCATTGTTTGCATTTTTGTTTTTCGCATTAAAAATATAATACTTTCTAACAGCGTTCCGTGTATTCTTATCTCTTCTGACTCCAGGATTTCATAGAATGAGAAAAGGATTGTTAGGGAAATCGGAAAATTAAATTAAAAGTTTAATTCCCTGAACAGTCGAAACAATTGAGGGTGAGGAAAAGAAAAAATATTTTCCTCTATAAAGGTTTCCTTAGAAAAAGGAAATACAATTTGTATCATTTGATCCCTAACCACTTTGTCTTTCGGAAATTATGCATAAAAAGATTTTGTTTCTTTTCTCTTAATTTCTAAGGCTTACAGAGTAAATGGTTTCAGAAAATAATCTTTCTTGCGATTTAAAAGTAAAAAAAGGGGGAAATGATGAATAAGAAGAGAGACATGGTGACAGAGCAAGCCTTTGATACCATTAAAATCCTCCTTTCTACACTTACTAGTTTTAATCATCAGCAGTAACACATTCATTTCTATAAATACTAAACAGTGAGATAGGGAAAAAGTCGTTTATGGAAACACATACGCCAGCATAAAGCTAGTGTATTATAGGACTAAGCCTGCTTATTGCATAAATAATCGAGAGCTGGTATCTGTCCGGAAGAACTCAAAACGAATACACTGCTACTTGACCTTATATATTGTCCCAAGTAGAACGCCCAGCCACAGGGCAAGAATCCTAGCAAAATAAACCTTCTAAGAACCATTTTTGAAAATACTTTACACTTCTTTTTAGGGAGAGAATGCCTTCGGTGTGAAGGTTAAGAAAAATGATAAAATAACACTTTTTCCTTAAAAGAATCTTAAAGAAGAATGCAGCCTGTACCTCTCTGGGCACTTCTGTAGCGAGAGGCAGCAGTCGCGACTGCCCTTTATGCTGCGGCGCCAGGCTCGGAATCATGGCGAATGACCGCCTCCCACAGTCGTTGCCATGAATACAAGCTCTGCTCAAGCTCGCATCTCGGATGACAGTTACACCCGACAATGCAAGCGCCGTGCTCCTTACGAGGCATTTTGGATGTATTGTTTACTTCAATCCTCACAATCTTTACACCAAGGAAGGAGGGTTTTACTCTCCCTATATTCCCAGTGAGGGAGTCACACACCCAGTGAGCTTAATTCGTTTCCCGAGGTGTCCTGGCTTTAAGGAACGGAAGCGTGTGATGTGAACCCAGTGTTGTCTTTCGCTCTAATTGTGGTCTTAGCCTCTTCACGTACTTTACTCTGACTTAAAAGAAACTTTTACACTTGGTACTGTTCACACTATTCCGGCCAGAAATCTGAGTCAAGATGACGTTATGCAGGGTTATGGAAAAAGCCAATGCATGTCCCCAGAGTCCACATGTCAAAAAAATTTTCCATACTAAATATTTTCCGTATTTCCCATCTTAAATATGAATTCTGAGAAGAGAACTTTTGCTAAGATGTCAAATGCATTCAGTAGGAACAGCAGTTGTACAAACTGCGTTTTTACACCCTAAAACACTAGGAAGGAATCGGGCAAAACCGTTTTATGCTCCCCTGCATGGGTCGCTCTTGATTAAATTTCACGGATTCAGTCAATTAAGCTTTTTTTTTAACAGGTATAATTTTGACCGAGTTAAGATTTATTCATATAGGAAAATGTTCGTTTGTCAAAAAAGGAAAAGATTATTTTGCTTTCCAGAATTGACCTGACAAAGTCATTGTTTGCATTTTTGTTTTTCGCATTAAAAATATAATACTTTCTAACAGCGTTCCGTGTATTGGGATCTCTTCTCACTCAAGGATTTCATAGAATGAGAAAAGGATTGTTAGGGAAATCGGAAACTTAAATTAAAGGTTTAATTCCCTGAACAGTCGAAACAATCGTGAGTGAGGAAAAGAAAGAATATTTTCCTCTATAAAGGTTTCCTTAGAAAAAGGAAATACAATTTGTATCATTTGATCCCTAACCACTTTGTCTTTCGGAAATTATGCATAAAAAGATTTTGTTTCTTTTCTCTTAATTTCTAAGGCTTACAGAGTAAATGGTTTCAGAAAATAATCTTTCTTGCGATTTAAAAGTAAAAAAAGGGGGAAATGATGAATAAGAAGAGAGACATGGTGACAGAGCAAGCCTTTGATACCATTAAAATCCTCCTTTCTACACTTACTAGTTTTAATCATCAGCAGTAACACATTCATTTCTATAAATACTAAACAGTGAGATAGGGAAAAAGTCGTTTATGGAAACACATACGCCAGCATAAAGCTAGTGTATTATAGGACTAAGCCTGCTTATTGCATAAATAATCGAGAGCTGGTATCTGTCCGGAAGAACTCAAAACGAATACACTGCTACTTGACCTTATATATTGTCCCAAGTAGAACGCCCAGCCACAGGGCAAGAATCCTAGCAAAATAAACCTTCTAAGAACCATTTTTGAAAATACTTTACACTTCTTTTTAGGGAGAGAATGCCTTCGGTGTGAAGGTTAAGAAAAATGATAAAATAACACTTTTTCCTTAAAAGAATCTTAAAGAAGAATGCAGCCTGTACCTCTCTGGGCACTTCTGTAGCGAGAGGCAGCAGTCGCGACTGCCCTTTATGCTGCGGCGCCGGACTCGGAATCATGGCGAATGACCGCCTCCCACAGTCGTTGCCATGAATACAAGCTCTGCTCAAGCTCGCATCTCGGATGACAGTTACACCCGACAATGCAAGCGCCGTGCTCCTTACGAGGCATTTTGTATGTATTGTTTACTTCAATCCTCACAATCTTTACACCAAGGAAGGAGGGTTTTACTCTCCCTATATTCCCAGTGAGGGAGTCACACACCCAGTGAGCTTAATTCGTTTCCCGAGGTGTCCTGGCTTTAAGGAACGGAAGCGTGTGATGTGAACCCAGTGTTGTCTTTCGCTTAAACTGTGGTCTTAGCCTCTTCATGTACTTTACTCTGTCTTAAAAGAAACTTTTACACTTGGTACTGTTCACACTATTCCGGCCAGAAAGCTGAGTCAAGATGACGTTATGCAGGGTTATGGAAAAAGCCAATGCATGTCCCCAGAGTCCACATGTCAAAAAAATTTTCCATACTAAATATTTTCCGTATTTCCCATCTTAAATATGAATTCTGAGAAGAGAACTTTTGCTAAGATGTCAAATGCATTCAGTAGGAACAGCAGTTGTACAAACTGCGTTTTTACACCCTAAAACACTAAGAAGGAATCGGGCAAAACCGTTTTATGCTCCCCTGCATGGGTCGCTTTTGATTAAATTTCACGGATTCCGTCAATTAAGCTTTTTTTTTAACAGGTATAATTTTGAACGAGTTAAGATTTATTCATATAGGAAAATGTTCGTTTGTCAAAAAAGGAAAAGATTATTTTGCTTTCCAGAATTGACCTGACAAAGTCATTGTTTGCATTTTTGTTTTTCGCATTAAAAATATAATACTTTCTAACAGCGTTCCGTGTATTGGGATCTCTTCTCACTCAAGGATTTCATAGAATGAGAAAAGGATTGTTAGGGAAATCGGAAAATTAAATTAAAAGTTTAATTCCCTGAACAGTCGAAACAATTGAGGGTGAGGAAAAGAAAAAATATTTTCCTCTATAAAGGTTTCCTTAGAAAAAGGAAATACAATTTGTATCATTTGATCCCTAACCACTTTGTCTTTCGGAAATTATGCATAAAAAGATTTTGTTTCTTTTCTCTTAATTTCTAAGGTTTACAGAGTAAATGGTTTCAGAAAATAATCTTTCTTGCGATTTAAAAGTAAAAAAAGGGGTAAATGATGAATAAGAAGAGAGACATGGTGACAGAGCAAGCCTTTGATACCATTAAAATCCTCCTTTCTACACTTACTAGTTTTAATCATCAGCAGTAACACATTCATTTCTATAAATACTAAACAGTGAGATAGGGAAAAAGTCGTTTATGGAAACACATACGCCAGCATAAAGCTAGTGTATTATAGGACTAAGCCTGCTTATTGCATAAATAATCGAGAGCTGGTATCTGTCCGGAAGAACTCAAAACGAATACACTGCTACTTGACCTTATATATTGTCCCAAGTAGAACGCCCAGCCACAGGGCAAGAATCCTAGCAAAATAAACCTTCTAAGAACCATTTTTGAAAATACTTTACACTTCTTTTTAGGGAGAGAATGCCTTCGGTGTGAAGGTTAAGAAAAATGATAAAATAACACTTTTTCCTTAAAAGAATCTTAAAGAAGAATGCAGCCTGTACCTCTCTGGGCACTTCTGTAGCGAGAGGCAGCAGTCGCGACTGCCCTTTATGCTGCGGCGCCAGGCTCGGAATCATGGCGAATGACCGCCTCCCACAGTCGTTGCCATGAATACAAGCTCTGCTCAAGCTCGCATCTCGGATGACAGTTACACCCGACAATGCAAGCGCCGTGCTCCTTACGAGGCATTTTGGATGTATTGTTTACTTCAATCCTCACAATCTTTACACCAAGGAAGGAGGGTTTTACTCTCCCTATATTCCCAGTGAGGGAGTCACACACCCAGTGAGCTTAATTCGTTTCCCGAGGTGTCCTGGCTTTAAGGAACGGAAGCGTGTGATGTGAACCCAGTGTTGTCTTTCGCTTTAATTGTGGTCTTAGCCTCTTCATGTACTTTACTCTGACTTAAAAGAAACTTTTACACTTGGTACTGTTCACACTATTCCGGCCAGAAATCTGAGTCAAGATGACGTTATGCAGGGTTATGGAAAAAGCCAATGCATGTCCCCAGAGTCCACATGTCAAAAAAATTTTCCATACTAAATATTTTCCGTATTTCCCATCTTAAATATGAATTCTGAGAAGAGAACTTTTGCTAAGATGTCAAATGCATTCAGTAGGAACAGCAGTTGTACAAACTGCGTTTTTACACCCTAAAACACTAGGAAGGAATCGGGCAAAACCGTTTTATGCTCCCCTGCATGGGTCGCTTTTGATTAAATTTCACGGATTCAGTCAATTAAGCTTTTATTTTAACAGCTATAATTTTGACAGAGTTAAGATTTATTCATATAGGAAAATGTTCGTTTGTCAAAAAAGGAAAAGATTATTTTGCTTTCCAGAATTGACCTGAAAAAGTCATTGTTTGCATTTTTGTTTTTCGCATTAAAAATATAATACTTTCTAACAGCGTTCCGTGTATTCTTATCTCTTCTGACTCCAGGATTTCATAGAATGAGAAAAGGATTTTTAGGGAAATCGGAAAATTAAATTAAAAGTTTAATTCCCTGAACAGTCGAAACAATTGAGGGTGAGGAAAAGAAAAAATATTTTCCTCTATAAAGGTTTCCTTAGAAAAAGGAAATACAATTTGTATCATTTGATCCCTAACCACTTTGTCTTTCGGAAATTATGCATAAAAAGATTTTGTTTCTTTTCTCTTAATTTCTAAGGCTTACAGAGTAAATGGTTTCAGAAAATAATCTTTCTTGCGATTTAAAAGTAAAAAAAGGGGGAAATGATGAATAAGAAGAGAGACATGGTGACAGAGCAAGCCTTTGATACCATTAAAATCCTCCTTTCTACACTTACTAGTTTTAATCATCAGCAGTAACACATTCATTTCTATAAATACTAAACAGTGAGATAGTTAAAAAGTCGTTTATGGAAACACATACGCCAGCATAAAGCTAGTGTATTATAGGACTAAGCCTGCTTATTGCATAAATAATCGAGAGCTGGTATCTGTCCGGAAGAACTCAAAACGAATACACCTCTACTTGACCTTATATGTAGTCCCAAGAAGTATGTCCAGCCTAGGGGAAGCATCTGAGCAAAATAAACCTTCTAAGAACCATTTTTGAAATTACTTTACACTTCTTTTTAGGGAGAGAATGCCTTCGGTGTGAAGGTTAAGAAAAATGATAAAATACCTCTTTTTCCTTAAAAGAATCTTAAAGAAGAATGCAGCCTGTACCTCTCTGGGCACTTCTGTAGCGAGAGGCAGCAGTCGCGACTGCCCTTTATGCTGCGGCGCCGGACTCGGAATCATGGCGAAAGACCGCCTCCCACAATCGTTGCCATGGATACAAGCTCTGCTCTTGCACGCATCTCGGATGACAGTTACACCCGACAATGCAAGCGCCGTGCTCTTTACGAGGCATTTTGTATGTATTGTTTACTTCAATCCTCACAATCTTTACACCAAGGAAGGAGGGTTTTACTCTCCCTATATTCCCAGTGAGGGAGTCACACACCCAGTGAGCTTAACTCGTTTCCGGAGGAGTCCTGGCTTTAAGGAACGGAAGCGTGTGATGTGAACCCACTACTGTCTTTCGCTGAAACTGTGGTCTTAGCCTCTTCATGTACTTTACTCTGTCTTAAAAGAAACTTTTACACTTGGTACTGTTCACACTATTCCGGCCAGAAAGCTGAGTCAAGATGACGTTATGCAGGGTTATGGAAAAAGCCAATGCATGTCCCCAGAGTCCACATGTCAAAAAAATTTTCCATACTGAATATTTTCCGTATTTCCCATCTTAAATATGAATTCTGAGAAGAGAACTTTTGCTAAGATGTCAAATGCATTCAGTAGGAACAGCAGTTGTACAAACTGCGTTTTTACACCCTAAAACACTAGGAAGGAATCGGGCAAAACCGTTTTATGCTCCCCTGCATGGGTCGCTTTTGATTAAATTTCACGGATTCCGTCAATTAAGCTTTTTTTTTAACAGGTATAATTTTGAACCAGTTAAGATTTATTCATATAGGAAAATGTTCGTTTGTCAAAAAAGGAAAAGATTATTTTGCTTTCCAGAATTGACCTGAAAAAGTCATTGTTTGCATTTTTGTTTTTCGCATTAAAAATATAATACTTTCTAACAGCGTTCCGTGTATTGGGATCTCTTCTCACTCAAGGATTTCATAGAATGAGAAAAGGATTGTTAGGGAAATCGGAAAATTAAATTAAAAGTTTAATTCCCTGAACAGTCGAAACAATTGAGGGTGAGGAAAAGAAAAAATATTTTCCTCTATAAAGGTTTCCTTAGAAAAAGGAAATACAATTTGTATCATTTGATCCCTAACCACTTTGTCTTTCGGAAATTATGCATAAAAAGATTTTGTTTCTTTTCTCTTAATTTCTAAGGCTTACAGAGTAAATGGTTTCAGAAAATAATCTTTCTTGCGATTTAAAAGTAAAAAAAGGGGGAAATGATGAATAAGAAGAGAGACATGGTGACAGAGCAAGCCTTTGATACCATTAAAATCCTCCTTTCTACACTTACTAGTTTTAATCATCAGCAGTAACACATTCATTTCTATAAATACTAAACAGTGAGATAGTTAAAAAGTCGTTTATGGAAACACATACGCCAGCATAAAGCTAGTGTATTATAGGACTAAGCCTGCTTATTGCATAAATAATCGAGAGCTGGTATCTGTCCGGAAGAACTCAAAACGAATACACTGCTACTTGACCTTATATATTGTCCCAAGTAGAACGCCCAGCCACAGGGCAAGAATCCTAGCAAAATAAACCTTCTAAGAACCATTTTTGAAAATACTTTACACTTCTTTTTAGGGAGAGAATGCCTTCGGTGTGAAGGTTAAGAAAAATGATAAAATAACACTTTTTCCTTAAAAGAATCTTAAAGAAGAATGCAGCCTGTACCTCTCTGGGCACTTCTGTAGCGAGAGGCAGCAGTCGCGACTGCCCTTTATGCTGCGGCGCCAGGCTCGGAATCATGGCGAATGACCGCCTCCCACAGTCGTTGCCATGAATACAAGCTCTGCTCAAGCTCGCATCTCGGATGACAGTTACACCCGACAATGCAAGCGCCGTGCTCCTTACGAGGCATTTTGGATGTATTGTTTACTTCAATCCTCACAATCTTTACACCAAGGAAGGAGGGTTTTACTCTCCCTATATTCCCAGTGAGGGAGTCACACACCCAGTGAGCTTAATTCGTTTCCCGAGGTGTCCTGGCTTTAAGGAACGGAAGCGTGTGATGTGAACCCAGTGTTGTCTTTCGCTTTAATTGTGGTCTTAGCCTCTTCATGTACTTTACTCTGACTTAAAAGAAACTTTTACACTTGGTACTGTTCACACTATTCCGGCCAGAAATCTGAGTCAAGATGACGTTATGCAGGGTTATGGAAAAAGCCAATGCATGTCCCCAGAGTCCACATGTCAAAAAAATTTTCCATACTAAATATTTTCCGTATTTCCCATCTTAAATATGAATTCTGAGAAGAGAACTTTTGCTAAGATGTCAAATGCATTCAGTAGGAACAGCAGTTGTACAAACTGCGTTTTTACACCCTAAAACACTAGGAAGGAATCTGGCAAAACCGTTTTATGCTCCCCTGCATGGGTCGCTTTTGATTAAATTTCACGGATTCAGTCAATTAAGCTTTTATTTTAACAGCTATAATTTTGACAGAGTTAAGATTTATTCATATAGGAAAATGTTCGTTTGTCAAAAAAGGAAAAGATTATTTTGCTTTCCAGAATTGACCTGAAAAAGTCATTGTTTGCATTTTTGTTTTTCGCATTAAAAATATAATACTTTCTAACAGCGTTCCGTGTATTCTTATCTCTTCTGACTCCAGGATTTCATAGAATGAGAAAAGGATTTTTAGGGAAATCGGAAAATTAAATTAAAAGTTTAATTCCCTGAACAGTCGAAACAATTGAGGGTTAGGAAAAGAAAAAATATTTTCCTCTATAAAGGTTTCCTTAGAAAAAGGAAATACAATTTGTATCATTTGATCCCTAACCACTTTGTCTTTCGGAAATTATGCATAAAAAGATTTTGTTTCTTTTCTCTTAATTTCTAAGGCTTACAGAGTAAATGGTTTCAGAAAATAATCTTTCTTGCGATTTAAAAGTAAAAAAAGGGGGAAATGATGAATAAGAAGAGAGACATGGTGACAGAGCAAGCCTTTGATACCATTAAAATCCTCCTTTCTACACTTACTAGTTTTAATCATCAGCAGTAACACATTCATTTCTATAAATACTAAACAGTGAGATAGGGAAAAAGTCGTTTATGGAAACACATACGCCAGCATAAAGCTAGTGTATTATAGGACTAAGCCTGCTTATTGCATAAATAATCGAGAGCTGGTATCTGTCCGGAAGAACTCAAAACGAATACACTGCTACTTGACCTTATATATTGTCCCAAGTAGAACGCCCAGCCACAGGGCAAGAATCCTAGCAAAATAAACCTTCTAAGAACCATTTTTGAAAATACTTTACACTTCTTTTTAGGGAGAGAATGCCTTCGGTGTGAAGGTTAAGAAAAATGATAAAATAACACTTTTTCCTTAAAAGAATCTTAAAGAAGAATGCAGCCTGTACCTCTCTGGGCACTTCTGTAGCGAGAGGCAGCAGTCGCGACTGCCCTTTATGCTGCGGCGCCAGGCTCGGAATCATGGCGAATGACCGCCTCCCACAGTCGTTGCCATGAATACAAGCTCTGCTCAAGCTCGCATCTCGGATGACAGTTACACCCGACAATGCAAGCGCCGTGCTCCTTACGAGGCATTTTGGATGTATTGTTTACTTCAATCCTCACAATCTTTACACCAAGGAAGGAGGGTTTTACTCTCCCTATATTCCCAGTGAGGGAGTCACACACCCAGTGAGCTTAATTCGTTTCCCGAGGTGTCCTGGCTTTAAGGAACGGAAGCGTGTGATGTGAACCCAGTGTTGTCTTTCGCTTTAATTGTGGTCTTAGCCTCTTCATGTACTTTACTCTGACTTAAAAGAAACTTTTACACTTGGTACTGTTCACACTATTCCGGCCAGAAATCTGAGTCAAGATGACGTTATGCAGGGTTATGGAAAAAGCCAATGCATGTCCCCAGAGTCCACATGTCAAAAAAATTTTCCATACTAAATATTTTCCGTATTTCCCATCTTAAATATGAATTCTGAGAAGAGAACTTTTGCTAAGATGTCAAATGCATTCAGTAGGAACAGCAGTTGTACAAACTGCGTTTTTACACCCTAAAACACTAGGAAGGAATCTGGCAAAACCGTTTTATGCTCCCCTGCATGGGTCGCTTTCGATTAAATTTCACGGATTCAGTCAATTAAGCTTTTATTTTAACAGCTATAATTTTGACAGAGTTAAGATTTATTCATATAGGAAAATGTTCGTTTGTCAAAAAAGGAAAAGATTATTTTGCTTTCCAGAATTGACCTGAAAAAGTCATTGTTTGCATTTTTGTTTTTCGCATTAAAAATATAATACTTTCTAACAGCGTTCCGTGTATTCTTATCTCTTCTGACTCCAGGATTTCATAGAATGAGAAAAGGATTTTTAGGGAAATCGGAAAATTAAATTAAAAGTTTAATTCCCTGAACAGTCGAAACAATTGAGGGTGAGGAAAAGAAAAAATATTTTCCTCTATAAAGGTTTCCTTAGAAAAAGGAAATACAATTTGTATCATTTGATCCCTAACCACTTTGTCTTTCGGAAATTATGCATAAAAAGATTTTGTTTCTTTTCTCTTAATTTCTAAGGCTTACAGAGTAAATGGTTTCAGAAAATAATCTTTCTTGCGATTTAAAAGTAAAAAAAGGGGGAAATGATGAATAAGAAGAGAGACATGGTGACAGAGCAAGCCTTTGATACCATTAAAATCCTCCTTTCTACACTTACTAGTTTTAATCATCAGCAGTAACACATTCATTTCTATAAATACTAAACAGTGAGATAGTTAAAAAGTCGTTTATGGAAACACATACGCCAGCATAAAGCTAGTGTATTATAGGACTAAGCCTGCTTATTGCATAAATAATCGAGAGCTGGTATCTGTCCGGAAGAACTCAAAACGAATACACCTCTACTTGACCTTATATGTAGTCCCAAGAAGTATGTCCAGCCTAGGGGAAGCATCTGAGCAAAATAAACCTTCTAAGAACCATTTTTGAAATTACTTTACACTTCTTTTTAGGGAGAGAATGCCTTCGGTGTGAAGGTTAAGAAAAATGATAAAATACCTCTTTTTCCTTAAAAGAATCTTAAAGAAGAATGCAGCCTGTACCTCTCTGGGCACTTCTGTAGCGAGAGGCAGCAGTCGCGACTGCCCTTTATGCTGCGGCGCCGGACTCGGAATCATGGCGAAAGACCGCCTCCCACAATCGTTGCCATGGATACAAGCTCTGCTCTTGCTCGCATCTCGGATGACAGTTACACCCGACAATGCAAGCGCCGTGCTCTTTACGAGGCATTTTGTATGTATTGTTTACTTCAATCCTCACAATCTTTACACCAAGGAAGGAGGGTTTTACTCTCCCTATATTCCCAGTGAGGGAGTCACACACCCAGTGAGCTTAACTCGTTTCCGGAGGAGTCCTGGCTTTAAGGAACGGAAGCGTGTGATGTGAACCCACTACTGTCTTTCGCTGAAACTGTGGTCTTAGCCTCTTCATGTACTTTACTCTGTCTTAAAAGAAACTTTTACACTTGGTACTGTTCACACTATTCCGGCCAGAAAGCTGAGTCAAGATGACGTTATGCAGGGTTATGGAAAAAGCCAATGCATGTCCCCAGAGTCCACATGTCAAAAAAATTTTCCATACTGAATATTTTCCGTATTTCCCATCTTAAATATGAATTCTGAGAAGAGAACTTTTGCTAAGATGTCAAATGCATTCAGTAGGAACAGCAGTTGTACAAACTGCGTTTTTACACCCTAAAACACTAGGAAGGAATCGGGCAAAACCGTTTTATGCTCCCCTGCATGGGTCGCTTTTGATTAAATTTCACGGATTCCGTCAATTAAGCTTTTTTTTTAACAGGTATAATTTTGAACCAGTTAAGATTTATTCATATAGGAAAATGTTCGTTTGTCAAAAAAGGAAAAGATTATTTTGCTTTCCAGAATTGACCTGAAAAAGTCATTGTTTGCATTTTTGTTTTTCGCATTAAAAATATAATACTTTCTAACAGCGTTCCGTGTATTGGGATCTCTTCTCACTCAAGGATTTCATAGAATGAGAAAAGGATTGTTAGGGAAATCGGAAAATTAAATTAAAAGTTTAATTCCCTGAACAGTCGAAACAATTGAGGGTGAGGAAAAGAAAAAATATTTTCCTCTATAAAGGTTTCCTTAGAAAAAGGAAATACAATTTGTATCATTTGATCCCTAACCACTTTGTCTTTCGGAAATTATGCATAAAAAGATTTTGTTTCTTTTCTCTTAATTTCTAAGGCTTACAGAGTAAATGGTTTCAGAAAATAATCTTTCTTGCGATTTAAAAGTAAAAAAAGGGGGAAATGATGAATAAGAAGAGAGACATGGTGACAGAGCAAGCCTTTGATACCATTAAAATCCTCCTTTCTACACTTACTAGTTTTAATCATCAGCAGTAACACATTCATTTCTATAAATACTAAACAGTGAGATAGGGAAAAAGTCGTTTATGGAAACACATACGCCAGCATAAAGCTAGTGTATTATAGGACTAAGCCTGCTTATTGCATAAATAATCGAGAGCTGGTATCTGTCCGGAAGAACTCAAAACGAATACACTGCTACTTGACCTTATATATTGTCCCAAGTAGAACGCCCAGCCACAGGGCAAGAATCCTAGCAAAATAAACCTTCTAAGAACCATTTTTGAAAATACTTTACACTTCTTTTTAGGGAGAGAATGCCTTCGGTGTGAAGGTTAAGAAAAATGATAAAATAACACTTTTTCCTTAAAAGAATCTTAAAGAAGAATGCAGCCTGTACCTCTCTGGGCACTTCTGTAGCGAGAGGCAGCAGTCGCGACTGCCCTTTATGCTGCGGCGCCAGGCTCGGAATCATGGCGAATGACCGCCTCCCACAGTCGTTGCCATGAATACAAGCTCTGCTCAAGCTCGCATCTCGGATGACAGTTACACCCGACAATGCAAGCGCCGTGCTCCTTACGAGGCATTTTGGATGTATTGTTTACTTCAATCCTCACAATCTTTACACCAAGGAAGGAGGGTTTTACTCTCCCTATATTCCCAGTGAGGGAGTCACACACCCAGTGAGCTTAATTCGTTTCCCGAGGTGTCCTGGCTTTAAGGAACGGAAGCGTGTGATGTGAACCCAGTGTTGTCTTTCGCTTTAATTGTGGTCTTAGCCTCTTCATGTACTTTACTCTGACTTAAAAGAAACTTTTACACTTGGTACTGTTCACACTATTCCGGCCAGAAATCTGAGTCAAGATGACGTTATACAGGGTTATGGAAAAAGCCAATGCATGTCCCCAGAGTCCACATGTCAAAAAAATTTTCCATACTAAATATTTTCCGTATTTCCCATCTTAAATATGAATTCTGAGAAGAGAACTTTTGCTAAGATGTCAAATGCATTCAGTAGGAACAGCAGTTGTACAAACTGCGTTTTTACACCCTAAAACACTAGGAAGGAATCTGGCAAAACCGTTTTATGCTCCCCTGCATGGGTCGCTTTTGATTAAATTTCACGGATTCAGTCAATTAAGCTTTTATTTTAACAGCTATAATTTTGACAGAGTTAAGATTTATTCATATAGGAAAATGTTCGTTTGTCAAAAAAGGAAAAGATTATTTTGCTTTCCAGAATTGACCTGAAAAAGTCATTGTTTGCATTTTTGTTTTTCGCATTAAAAATATAATACTTTCTAACAGCGTTCCGTGTATTGGGATCTCTTCTCACTCAAGGATTTCATAGAATGAGAAAAGGATTGTTAGGGAAATCGGAAAATTAAATTAAAAGTTTAATTCCCTGAACAGTCGAAACAATTGAGGGTGAGGAAAAGAAAAAATATTTTCCTCTATAAAGGTTTCCTTAGAAAAAGGAAATACAATTTGTATCATTTGATCCCTAACCACTTTGTCTTTCGGAAATTATGCATAAAAAGATTTTGTTTCTTTTCTCTTAATTTCTAAGGCTTACAGAGTAAATGGTTTCAGAAAATAATCTTTCTTGCGATTTAAAAGTAAAAAAAGGGGGAAATGATGAATAAGAAGAGAGACATGGTGACAGAGCAAGCCTTTGATACCATTAAAATCCTCCTTTCTACACTTACTAGTTTTAATCATCAGCAGTAACACATTCATTTCTATAAATACTAAACAGTGAGATAGTTAAAAAGTCGTTTATGGAAACACATACGCCAGCATAAAGCTAGTGTATTATAGGACTAAGCCTGCTTATTGCATAAATAATCGAGAGCTGGTATCTGTCCGGAAGAACTCAAAACGAATACACTGCTACTTGACCTTATATATTGTCCCAAGTAGAACGCCCAGCCACAGGGCAAGAATCCTAGCAAAATAAACCTTCTAAGAACCATTTTTGAAAATACTTTACACTTCTTTTTAGGGAGAGAATGCCTTCGGTGTGAAGGTTAAGAAAAATGATAAAATAACACTTTTTCCTTAAAAGAATCTTAAAGAAGAATGCAGCCTGTACCTCTCTGGGCACTTCTGTAGCGAGAGGCAGCAGTCGCGACTGCCCTTTATGCTGCGGCGCCAGGCTCGGAATCATGGCGAATGACCGCCTCCCACAGTCGTTGCCATGAATACAAGCTCTGCTCAAGCTCGCATCTCGGATGACAGTTACACCCGACAATGCAAGCGCCGTGCTCCTTACGAGGCATTTTGGATGTATTGTTTACTTCAATCCTCACAATCTTTACACCAAGGAAGGAGGGTTTTACTCTCCCTATATTCCCAGTGAGGGAGTCACACACCCAGTGAGCTTAATTCGTTTCCCGAGGTGTCCTGGCTTTAAGGAACGGAAGCGTGTGATGTGAACCCAGTGTTGTCTTTCGCTTTAATTGTGGTCTTAGCCTCTTCATGTACTTTACTCTGACTTAAAAGAAACTTTTACACTTGGTACTGTTCACACTATTCCGGCCAGAAATCTGAGTCAAGATGACGTTATGCAGGGTTATGGAAAAAGCCAATGCATGTCCCCAGAGTCCACATGTCAAAAAAATTTTCCATACTAAATATTTTCCGTATTTCCCATCTTAAATATGAATTCTGAGAAGAGAACTTTTGCTAAGATGTCAAATGCATTCAGTAGGAACAGCAGTTGTACAAACTGCGTTTTTACACCCTAAAACACTAGGAAGGAATCTGGCAAAACCGTTTTATGCTCCCCTGCATGGGTCGCTTTTGATTAAATTTCACGGATTCAGTCAATTAAGCTTTTATTTTAACAGCTATAATTTTGACAGAGTTAAGATTTATTCATATAGGAAAATGTTCGTTTGTCAAAAAAGGAAAAGATTATTTTGCTTTCCAGAATTGACCTGAAAAAGTCATTGTTTGCATTTTTGTTTTTCGCATTAAAAATATAATACTTTCTAACAGCGTTCCGTGTATTCTTATCTCTTCTGACTCCAGGATTTCATAGAATGAGAAAAGGATTTTTAGGGAAATCGGAAAATTAAATTAAAAGTTTAATTCCCTGAACAGTCGAAACAATTGAGGGTTAGGAAAAGAAAAAATATTTTCCTCTATAAAGGTTTCCTTAGAAAAAGGAAATACAATTTGTATCATTTGATCCCTAACCACTTTGTCTTTCGGAAATTATGCATAAAAAGATTTTGTTTCTTTTCTCTTAATTTCTAAGGCTTACAGAGTAAATGGTTTCAGAAAATAATCTTTCTTGCGATTTAAAAGTAAAAAAAGGGGGAAATGATGAATAAGAAGAGAGACATGGTGACAGAGCAAGCCTTTGATACCATTAAAATCCTCCTTTCTACACTTACTAGTTTTAATCATCAGCAGTAACACATTCATTTCTATAAATACTAAACAGTGAGATAGGGAAAAAGTCGTTTATGGAAACACATACGCCAGCATAAAGCTAGTGTATTATAGGACTAAGCCTGCTTATTGCATAAATAATCGAGAGCTGGTATCTGTCCGGAAGAACTCAAAACGAATACACTGCTACTTGACCTTATATATTGTCCCAAGTAGAACGCCCAGCCACAGGGCAAGAATCCTAGCAAAATAAACCTTCTAAGAACCATTTTTGAAAATACTTTACACTTCTTTTTAGGGAGAGAATGCCTTCGGTGTGAAGGTTAAGAAAAATGATAAAATAACACTTTTTCCTTAAAAGAATCTTAAAGAAGAATGCAGCCTGTACCTCTCTGGGCACTTCTGTAGCGAGAGGCAGCAGTCGCGACTGCCCTTTATGCTGCGGCGCCAGGCTCGGAATCATGGCGAATGACCGCCTCCCACAGTCGTTGCCATGAATACAAGCTCTGCTCAAGCTCGCATCTCGGATGACAGTTACACCCGACAATGCAAGCGCCGTGCTCCTTACGAGGCATTTTGGATGTATTGTTTACTTCAATCCTCACAATCTTTACACCAAGGAAGGAGGGTTTTACTCTCCCTATATTCCCAGTGAGGGAGTCACACACCCAGTGAGCTTAATTCGTTTCCCGAGGTGTCCTGGCTTTAAGGAACGGAAGCGTGTGATGTGAACCCAGTGTTGTCTTTCGCTTTAATTGTGGTCTTAGCCTCTTCATGTACTTTACTCTGACTTAAAAGAAACTTTTACACTTGGTACTGTTCACACTATTCCGGCCAGAAATCTGAGTCAAGATGACGTTATGCAGGGTTATGGAAAAAGCCAATGCATGTCCCCAGAGTCCACATGTCAAAAAAATTTTCCATACTAAATATTTTCCGTATTTCCCATCTTAAATATGAATTCTGAGAAGAGAACTTTTGCTAAGATGTCAAATGCATTCAGTAGGAACAGCAGTTGTACAAACTGCGTTTTTACACCCTAAAACACTAGGAAGGAATCTGGCAAAACCGTTTTATGCTCCCCTGCATGGGTCGCTTTCGATTAAATTTCACGGATTCAGTCAATTAAGCTTTTATTTTAACAGCTATAATTTTGACAGAGTTAAGATTTATTCATATAGGAAAATGTTCGTTTGTCAAAAAAGGAAAAGATTATTTTGCTTTCCAGAATTGACCTGAAAAAGTCATTGTTTGCATTTTTGTTTTTCGCATTAAAAATATAATACTTTCTAACAGCGTTCCGTGTATTCTTATCTCTTCTGACTCCAGGATTTCATAGAATGAGAAAAGGATTTTTAGGGAAATCGGAAAATTAAATTAAAAGTTTAATTCCCTGAACAGTCGAAACAATTGAGGGTGAGGAAAAGAAAAAATATTTTCCTCTATAAAGGTTTCCTTAGAAAAAGGAAATACAATTTGTATCATTTGATCCCTAACCACTTTGTCTTTCGGAAATTATGCATAAAAAGATTTTGTTTCTTTTCTCTTAATTTCTAAGGCTTACAGAGTAAATGGTTTCAGAAAATAATCTTTCTTGCGATTTAAAAGTAAAAAAAGGGGGAAATGATGAATAAGAAGAGAGACATGGTGACAGAGCAAGCCTTTGATACCATTAAAATCCTCCTTTCTACACTTACTAGTTTTAATCATCAGCAGTAACACATTCATTTCTATAAATACTAAACAGTGAGATAGTTAAAAAGTCGTTTATGGAAACACATACGCCAGCATAAAGCTAGTGTATTATAGGACTAAGCCTGCTTATTGCATAAATAATCGAGAGCTGGTATCTGTCCGGAAGAACTCAAAACGAATACACCTCTACTTGACCTTATATGTAGTCCCAAGAAGTATGTCCAGCCTAGGGGAAGCATCTGAGCAAAATAAACCTTCTAAGAACCATTTTTGAAATTACTTTACACTTCTTTTTAGGGAGAGAATGCCTTCGGTGTGAAGGTTAAGAAAAATGATAAAATACCTCTTTTTCCTTAAAAGAATCTTAAAGAAGAATGCAGCCTGTACCTCTCTGGGCACTTCTGTAGCGAGAGGCAGCAGTCGCGACTGCCCTTTATGCTGCGGCGCCGGACTCGGAATCATGGCGAAAGACCGCCTCCCACAATCGTTGCCATGGATACAAGCTCTGCTCTTGCTCGCATCTCGGATGACAGTTACACCCGACAATGCAAGCGCCGTGCTCTTTACGAGGCATTTTGTATGTATTGTTTACTTCAATCCTCACAATCTTTACACCAAGGAAGGAGGGTTTTACTCTCCCTATATTCCCAGTGAGGGAGTCACACACCCAGTGAGCTTAACTCGTTTCCGGAGGAGTCCTGGCTTTAAGGAACGGAAGCGTGTGATGTGAACCCACTACTGTCTTTCGCTGAAACTGTGGTCTTAGCCTCTTCATGTACTTTACTCTGTCTTAAAAGAAACTTTTACACTTGGTACTGTTCACACTATTCCGGCCAGAAAGCTGAGTCAAGATGACGTTATGCAGGGTTATGGAAAAAGCCAATGCATGTCCCCAGAGTCCACATGTCAAAAAAATTTTCCATACTGAATATTTTCCGTATTTCCCATCTTAAATATGAATTCTGAGAAGAGAACTTTTGCTAAGATGTCAAATGCATTCAGTAGGAACAGCAGTTGTACAAACTGCGTTTTTACACCCTAAAACACTAGGAAGGAATCGGGCAAAACCGTTTTATGCTCCCCTGCATGGGTCGCTTTTGATTAAATTTCACGGATTCCGTCAATTAAGCTTTTTTTTTAACAGGTATAATTTTGAACCAGTTAAGATTTATTCATATAGGAAAATGTTCGTTTGTCAAAAAAGGAAAAGATTATTTTGCTTTCCAGAATTGACCTGAAAAAGTCATTGTTTGCATTTTTGTTTTTCGCATTAAAAATATAATACTTTCTAACAGCGTTCCGTGTATTGGGATCTCTTCTCACTCAAGGATTTCATAGAATGAGAAAAGGATTGTTAGGGAAATCGGAAAATTAAATTAAAAGTTTAATTCCCTGAACAGTCGAAACAATTGAGGGTGAGGAAAAGAAAAAATATTTTCCTCTATAAAGGTTTCCTTAGAAAAAGGAAATACAATTTGTATCATTTGATCCCTAACCACTTTGTCTTTCGGAAATTATGCATAAAAAGATTTTGTTTCTTTTCTCTTAATTTCTAAGGCTTACAGAGTAAATGGTTTCAGAAAATAATCTTTCTTGCGATTTAAAAGTAAAAAAAGGGGGAAATGATGAATAAGAAGAGAGACATGGTGACAGAGCAAGCCTTTGATACCATTAAAATCCTCCTTTCTACACTTACTAGTTTTAATCATCAGCAGTAACACATTCATTTCTATAAATACTAAACAGTGAGATAGGGAAAAAGTCGTTTATGGAAACACATACGCCAGCATAAAGCTAGTGTATTATAGGACTAAGCCTGCTTATTGCATAAATAATCGAGAGCTGGTATCTGTCCGGAAGAACTCAAAACGAATACACTGCTACTTGACCTTATATATTGTCCCAAGTAGAACGCCCAGCCACAGGGCAAGAATCCTAGCAAAATAAACCTTCTAAGAACCATTTTTGAAAATACTTTACACTTCTTTTTAGGGAGAGAATGCCTTCGGTGTGAAGGTTAAGAAAAATGATAAAATAACACTTTTTCCTTAAAAGAATCTTAAAGAAGAATGCAGCCTGTACCTCTCTGGGCACTTCTGTAGCGAGAGGCAGCAGTCGCGACTGCCCTTTATGCTGCGGCGCCAGGCTCGGAATCATGGCGAATGACCGCCTCCCACAGTCGTTGCCATGAATACAAGCTCTGCTCAAGCTCGCATCTCGGATGACAGTTACACCCGACAATGCAAGCGCCGTGCTCCTTACGAGGCATTTTGGATGTATTGTTTACTTCAATCCTCACAATCTTTACACCAAGGAAGGAGGGTTTTACTCTCCCTATATTCCCAGTGAGGGAGTCACACACCCAGTGAGCTTAATTCGTTTCCCGAGGTGTCCTGGCTTTAAGGAACGGAAGCGTGTGATGTGAACCCAGTGTTGTCTTTCGCTTTAATTGTGGTCTTAGCCTCTTCATGTACTTTACTCTGACTTAAAAGAAACTTTTACACTTGGTACTGTTCACACTATTCCGGCCAGAAATCTGAGTCAAGATGACGTTATACAGGGTTATGGAAAAAGCCAATGCATGTCCCCAGAGTCCACATGTCAAAAAAATTTTCCATACTAAATATTTTCCGTATTTCCCATCTTAAATATGAATTCTGAGAAGAGAACTTTTGCTAAGATGTCAAATGCATTCAGTAGGAACAGCAGTTGTACAAACTGCGTTTTTACACCCTAAAACACTAGGAAGGAATCTGGCAAAACCGTTTTATGCTCCCCTGCATGGGTCGCTTTTGATTAAATTTCACGGATTCAGTCAATTAAGCTTTTATTTTAACAGCTATAATTTTGACAGAGTTAAGATTTATTCATATAGGAAAATGTTCGTTTGTCAAAAAAGGAAAAGATTATTTTGCTTTCCAGAATTGACCTGAAAAAGTCATTGTTTGCATTTTTGTTTTTCGCATTAAAAATATAATACTTTCTAACAGCGTTCCGTGTATTGGGATCTCTTCTCACTCAAGGATTTCATAGAATGAGAAAAGGATTGTTAGGGAAATCGGAAAATTAAATTAAAAGTTTAATTCCCTGAACAGTCGAAACAATTGAGGGTGAGGAAAAGAAAAAATATTTTCCTCTATAAAGGTTTCCTTAGAAAAAGGAAATACAATTTGTATCATTTGATCCCTAACCACTTTGTCTTTCGGAAATTATGCATAAAAAGATTTTGTTTCTTTTCTCTTAATTTCTAAGGCTTACAGAGTAAATGGTTTCAGAAAATAATCTTTCTTGCGATTTAAAAGTAAAAAAAGGGGGAAATGATGAATAAGAAGAGAGACATGGTGACAGAGCAAGCCTTTGATACCATTAAAATCCTCCTTTCTACACTTACTAGTTTTAATCATCAGCAGTAACACATTCATTTCTATAAATACTAAACAGTGAGATAGTTAAAAAGTCGTTTATGGAAACACATACGCCAGCATAAAGCTAGTGTATTATAGGACTAAGCCTGCTTATTGCATAAATAATCGAGAGCTGGTATCTGTCCGGAAGAACTCAAAACGAATACACCTCTACTTGACCTTATATGTAGTCCCAAGAAGTATGTCCAGCCTAGGGGAAGCATCTGAGCAAAATAAACCTTCTAAGAACCATTTTTGAAATTACTTTACACTTCTTTTTAGGGAGAGAATGCCTTCGGTGTGAAGGTTAAGAAAAATGATAAAATACCTCTTTTTCCTTAAAAGAATCTTAAAGAAGAATGCAGCCTGTACCTCTCTGGGCACTTCTGTAGCGAGAGGCAGCAGTCGCGACTGCCCTTTATGCTGCGGCGCCGGACTCGGAATCATGGCGAAAGACCGCCTCCCACAATCGTTGCCATGGATACAAGCTCTGCTCTTGCACGCATCTCGGATGACAGTTACACCCGACAATGCAAGCGCCGTGCTCTTTACGAGGCATTTTGTATGTATTGTTTACTTCAATCCTCACAATCTTTACACCAAGGAAGGAGGGTTTTACTCTCCCTATATTCCCAGTGAGGGAGTCACACACCCAGTGAGCTTAACTCGTTTCCGGAGGAGTCCTGGCTTTAAGGAACGGAAGCGTGTGATGTGAACCCACTACTGTCTTTCGCTGAAACTGTGGTCTTAGCCTCTTCATGTACTTTACTCTGTCTTAAAAGAAACTTTTACACTTGGTACTGTTCACACTATTCCGGCCAGAAAGCTGAGTCAAGATGACGTTATGCAGGGTTATGGAAAAAGCCAATGCATGTCCCCAGAGTCCACATGTCAAAAAAATTTTCCATACTGAATATTTTCCGTATTTCCCATCTTAAATATGAATTCTGAGAAGAGAACTTTTGCTAAGATGTCAAATGCATTCAGTAGGAACAGCAGTTGTACAAACTGCGTTTTTACACCCTAAAACACTAGGAAGGAATCGGGCAAAACCGTTTTATGCTCCCCTGCATGGGTCGCTTTTGATTAAATTTCACGGATTCAGTCAATTAAGCTTTTATTTTAACAGGTATAATTTTGACCGAGTTAAGATTTATTCATATAGGAAAATGTTCGTTTGTCAAAAAAGGAAAAGATTATTTTGCTTTCCAGAATTGACCTGACAAAGTCATTGTTTGCATTTTTGTTTTTCGCATTAAAAATATAATACTTTCTAACAGCGTTCCGTGTATTCTTATCTCTTCTGACTCCAGGATTTCATAGAATGAGAAAAGGATTGTTAGGGAAATCGGAAACTTAAATTAAAGGTTTAATTCCCTGAACAGTCGAAACAATCGTGAGTGAGGAAAAGAAAGAATATTTTCCTCTATAAAGGTTTCCTTAGAAAAAGGAAATACAATTTGTATCATTTGATCCCTAACCACTTTGTCTTTCGGAAATTATGCATAAAAAGATTTTGTTTCTTTTCTCTTAATTTCTAAGGCTTACAGAGTAAATGGTTTCAGAAAATAATCTTTCTTGCGATTTAAAAGTAAAAAAAGGGGGAAATGATGAATAAGAAGAGAGACATGGTGACAGAGCAAGCCTTTGATACCATTAAAATCCTCCTTTCTACACTTACTAGTTTTAATCATCAGCAGTAACACATTCATTTCTATAAATACTAAACAGTGAGATAGGGAAAAAGTCGTTTATGGAAACACATACGCCAGCATAAAGCTAGTGTATTATAGGACTAAGCCTGCTTATTGCATAAATAATCGAGAGCTGGTATCTGTCCGGAAGAACTCAAAACGAATACACTGCTACTTGACCTTATATATTGTCCCAAGTAGAACGCCCAGCCACAGGGCAAGAATCCTAGCAAAATAAACCTTCTAAGAACCATTTTTGAAAATACTTTACACTTCTTTTTAGGGACAGAATGCCTTCGGTGTGAAGGTTAAGAAAAATGATAAAATAACACTTTTTCCTTAAAAGAATCTTAAAGAAGAATGCAGCCTGTACCTCTCTGGGCACTTCTGTAGCGAGAGGCAGCAGTCGCGACTGCCCTTTATGCTGCGGCGCCAGGCTCGGAATCATGGCGAATGACCGCCTCCCACAGTCGTTGCCATGAATACAAGCTCTGCTCAAGCTCGCATCTCGGATGACAGTTACACCCGACAATGCAAGCGCCGTGCTCCTTACGAGGCATTTTGGATGTATTGTTTACTTCAATCCTCACAATCTTTACACCAAGGAAGGAGGGTTTTACTCTCCCTATATTCCCAGTGAGGGAGTCACACACCCAGTGAGCTTAATTCGTTTCCCGAGGTGTCCTGGCTTTAAGGAACGGAAGCGTGTGATGTGAACCCAGTGTTGTCTTTCGCTTTAATTGTGGTCTTAGCCTCTTCACGTACTTTACTCTGACTTAAAAGAAACTTTTACACTTGGTACTGTTCACACTATTCCGGCCAGAAATCTGAGTCAAGATGACGTTATGCAGGGTTATGGAAAAAGCCAATGCATGTCCCCAGAGTCCACATGTCAAAAAAATTTTCCATACTAAATATTTTCCGTATTTCCCATCTTAAATATGAATTCTGAGAAGAGAACTTTTGCTAAGATGTCAAATGCATTCAGTAGGAACAGCAGTTGTACAAACTGCGTTTTTACACCCTAAAACACTAGGAAGGAATCGGGCAAAACCGTTTTATGCTCCCCTGCATGGGTCGCTCTTGATTAAATTTCACGGATTCAGTCAATTAAGCTTTTATTTTAACAGGTATAATTTTGACCGAGTTAAGATTTATTCATATAGGAAAATGTTCGTTTGTCAAAAAAGGAAAAGATTATTTTGCTTTCCAGAATTGACCTGACAAAGTCATTGTTTGCATTTTTGTTTTTCGCATTAAAAATATAATACTTTCTAACAGCGTTCCGTGTATTCTTATCTCTTCTGACTCCAGGATTTCATAGAATGAGAAAAGGATTGTTAGGGAAATCGGAAACTTAAATTAAAGGTTTAATTCCCTGAACAGTCGAAACAATCGTGAGTGAGGAAAAGAAAGAATATTTTCCTCTATAAAGGTTTCCTTAGAAAAAGGAAATACAATTTGTATCATTTGATCCCTAACCACTTTGTCTTTCGGAAATTATGCATAAAAAGATTTTGTTTCTTTTCTCTTAATTTCTAAGGCTTACAGAGTAAATGGTTTCAGAAAATAATCTTTCTTGCGATTTAAAAGTAAAAAAAGGGGGAAATGATGAATAAGAAGAGAGACATGGTGACAGAGCAAGCCTTTGATACCATTAAAATCCTCCTTTCTACACTTACTAGTTTTAATCATCAGCAGTAACACATTCATTTCTATAAATACTAAACAGTGAGATAGGGAAAAAGTCGTTTATGGAAACACATACGCCAGCATAAAGCTAGTGTATTATAGGACTAAGCCTGCTTATTGCATAAATAATCGAGAGCTGGTATCTGTCCGGAAGAACTCAAAACGAATACACTGCTACTTGACCTTATATATTGTCCCAAGTAGAACGCCCAGCCACAGGGCAAGAATCCTAGCAAAATAAACCTTCTAAGAACCATTTTTGAAAATACTTTACACTTCTTTTTAGGGACAGAATGCCTTCGGTGTGAAGGTTAAGAAAAATGATAAAATAACACTTTTTCCTTAAAAGAATCTTAAAGAAGAATGCAGCCTGTACCTCTCTGGGCACTTCTGTAGCGAGAGGCAGCAGTCGCGACTGCCCTTTATGCTGCGGCGCCAGGCTCGGAATCATGGCGAATGACCGCCTCCCACAGTCGTTGCCATGAATACAAGCTCTGCTCAAGCTCGCATCTCGGATGACAGTTACACCCGACAATGCAAGCGCCGTGCTCCTTACGAGGCATTTTGGATGTATTGTTTACTTCAATCCTCACAATCTTTACACCAAGGAAGGAGGGTTTTACTCTCCCTATATTCCCAGTGAGGGAGTCACACACCCAGTGAGCTTAATTCGTTTCCCGAGGTGTCCTGGCTTTAAGGAACGGAAGTGTGTGATGTGAACCCAGTGTTGTCTTTCGCTTTAATTGTGGTCTTAGCCTCTTCACGTACTTTACTCTGACTTAAAAGAAACTTTTACACTTGGTACTGTTCACACTATTCCGGCCAGAAATCTGAGTCAAGATGACGTTATGCAGGGTTATGGAAAAAGCCAATGCATGTCCCCAGAGTCCACATGTCAAAAAAATTTTCCATACTAAATATTTTCCGTATTTCCCATCTTAAATATGAATTCTGAGAAGAGAACTTTTGCTAAGATGTCAAATGCATTCAGTAGGAACAGCAGTTGTACAAACTGCGTTTTTACACCCTAAAACACTAGGAAGGAATCGGGCAAAACCGTTTTATGCTCCCCTGCATGGGTCGCTTTTGATTAAATTTCACGGATTCAGTCAATTAAGCTTTTATTTTAACAGGTATAATTTTGACCGAGTTAAGATTTATTCATATAGGAAAATGTTCGTTTGTCAAAAAAGGAAAAGATTATTTTGCTTTCCAGAATTGACCTGACAAAGTCATTGTTTGCATTTTTGTTTTTCGCATTAAAAATATAATACTTTCTAACAGCGTTCCGTGTATTCTTATCTCTTCTGACTCCAGGATTTCATAGAATGAGAAAAGGATTGTTAGGGAAATCGGAAACTTAAATTAAAGGTTTAATTCCCTGAACAGTCGAAACAATCGTGAGTGAGGAAAAGAAAGAATATTTTCCTCTATAAAGGTTTCCTTAGAAAAAGGAAATACAATTTGTATCATTTGATCCCTAACCACTTTGTCTTTCGGAAATTATGCATAAAAAGATTTTGTTTCTTTTCTCTTAATTTCTAAGGCTTACAGAGTAAATGGTTTCAGAAAATAATCTTTCTTGCGATTTAAAAGTAAAAAAAGGGGGAAATGATGAATAAGAAGAGAGACATGGTGACAGAGCAAGCCTTTGATACCATTAAAATCCTCCTTTCTACACTTACTAGTTTTAATCATCAGCAGTAACACATTCATTTCTATAAATACTAAACAGTGAGATAGGGAAAAAGTCGTTTATGGAAACACATACGCCAGCATAAAGCTAGTGTATTATAGGACTAAGCCTGCTTATTGCATAAATAATCGAGAGCTGGTGTCTGTCCGGAAGAACTCAAAACGAATACACTGCTACTTGACCTTATATATTGTCCCAAGTAGAACGCCCAGCCACAGGGCAAGAATCCTAGCAAAATAAACCTTCTAAGAACCATTTTTGAAAATACTTTACACTTCTTTTTAGGGACAGAATGCCTTCGGTGTGAAGGTTAAGAAAAATGATAAAATAACACTTTTTCCTTAAAAGAATCTTAAAGAAGAATGCAGCCTGTACCTCTCTGGGCACTTCTGTAGCGAGAGGCAGCAGTCGCGACTGCCCTTTATGCTGCGGCGCCAGGCTCGGAATCATGGCGAATGACCGCCTCCCACAGTCGTTGCCATGAATACAAGCTCTGCTCAAGCTCGCATCTCGGATGACAGTTACACCCGACAATGCAAGCGCCGTGCTCCTTACGAGGCATTTTGGATGTATTGTTTACTTCAATCCTCACAATCTTTACACCAAGGAAGGAGGGTTTTACTCTCCCTATATTCCCAGTGAGGGAGTCACACACCCAGTGAGCTTAATTCGTTTCCCGAGGTGTCCTGGCTTTAAGGAACGGAAGCGTGTGATGTGAACCCAGTGTTGTCTTTCGCTTTAATTGTGGTCTTAGCCTCTTCACGTACTTTACTCTGACTTAAAAGAAACTTTTACACTTGGTACTGTTCACACTATTCCGGCCAGAAATCTGAGTCAAGATGACGTTATGCAGGGTTATGGAAAAAGCCAATGCATGTCCCCAGAGTCCACATGTCAAAAAAATTTTCCATACTAAATATTTTCCGTATTTCCCATCTTAAATATGAATTCTGAGAAGAGAACTTTTGCTAAGATGTCAAATGCATTCAGTAGGAACAGCAGTTGTACAAACTGCGTTTTTACACCCTAAAACACTAGGAAGGAATCTGGCAAAACCGTTTTATGCTCCCCTGCATGGGTCGCTTTTGATTAAATTTCACGGATTCAGTCAATTAAGCTTTTATTTTAACAGCTATAATTTTGACAGAGTTAAGATTTATTCATATAGGAAAATGTTCGTTTGTCAAAAAAGGAAAAGATTATTTTGCTTTCCAGAATTGACCTGAAAAAGTCATTGTTTGCATTTTTGTTTTTCGCATTAAAAATATAATACTTTCTAACAGCGTTCCGTGTATTCTTATCTCTTCTGACTCCAGGATTTCATAGAATGAGAAAAGGATTTTTAGGGAAATCGGAAAATTAAATTAAAAGTTTAATTCCCTGAACAGTCGAAACAATTGAGGGTTAGGAAAAGAAAAAATATTTTCCTCTATAAAGGTTTCCTTAGAAAAAGGAAATACAATTTGTATCATTTGATCCCTAACCACTTTGTCTTTCGGAAATTATGCATAAAAAGATTTTGTTTCTTTTCTCTTAATTTCTAAGGCTTACAGAGTAAATGGTTTCAGAAAATAATCTTTCTTGCGATTTAAAAGTAAAAAAAGGGGGAAATGATGAATAAGAAGAGAGACATGGTGACAGAGCAAGCCTTTGATACCATTAAAATCCTCCTTTCTACACTTACTAGTTTTAATCATCAGCAGTAACACATTCATTTCTATAAATACTAAACAGTGAGATAGGGAAAAAGTCGTTTATGGAAACACATACGCCAGCATAAAGCTAGTGTATTATAGGACTAAGCCTGCTTATTGCATAAATAATCGAGAGCTGGTATCTGTCCGGAAGAACTCAAAACGAATACACTGCTACTTGACCTTATATATTGTCCCAAGTAGAACGCCCAGCCACAGGGCAAGAATCCTAGCAAAATAAACCTTCTAAGAACCATTTTTGAAAATACTTTACACTTCTTTTTAGGGAGAGAATGCCTTCGGTGTGAAGGTTAAGAAAAATGATAAAATAACACTTTTTCCTTAAAAGAATCTTAAAGAAGAATGCAGCCTGTACCTCTCTGGGCACTTCTGTAGCGAGAGGCAGCAGTCGCGACTGCCCTTTATGCTGCGGCGCCAGGCTCGGAATCATGGCGAATGACCGCCTCCCACAGTCGTTGCCATGAATACAAGCTCTGCTCAAGCTCGCATCTCGGATGACAGTTACACCCGACAATGCAAGCGCCGTGCTCCTTACGAGGCATTTTGGATGTATTGTTTACTTCAATCCTCACAATCTTTACACCAAGGAAGGAGGGTTTTACTCTCCCTATATTCCCAGTGAGGGAGTCACACACCCAGTGAGCTTAATTCGTTTCCCGAGGTGTCCTGGCTTTAAGGAACGGAAGCGTGTGATGTGAACCCAGTGTTGTCTTTCGCTTTAATTGTGGTCTTAGCCTCTTCATGTACTTTACTCTGACTTAAAAGAAACTTTTACACTTGGTACTGTTCACACTATTCCGGCCAGAAATCTGAGTCAAGATGACGTTATGCAGGGTTATGGAAAAAGCCAATGCATGTCCCCAGAGTCCACATGTCAAAAAAATTTTCCATACTAAATATTTTCCGTATTTCCCATCTTAAATATGAATTCTGAGAAGAGAACTTTTGCTAAGATGTCAAATGCATTCAGTAGGAACAGCAGTTGTACAAACTGCGTTTTTACACCCTAAAACACTAGGAAGGAATCTGGCAAAACCGTTTTATGCTCCCCTGCATGGGTCGCTTTTGATTAAATTTCACGGATTCAGTCAATTAAGCTTTTATTTTAACAGCTATAATTTTGACAGAGTTAAGATTTATTCATATAGGAAAATGTTCGTTTGTCAAAAAAGGAAAAGATTATTTTGCTTTCCAGAATTGACCTGAAAAAGTCATTGTTTGCATTTTTGTTTTTCGCATTAAAAATATAATACTTTCTAACAGCGTTCCGTGTATTCTTATCTCTTCTGACTCCAGGATTTCATAGAATGAGAAAAGGATTTTTAGGGAAATCGGAAAATTAAATTAAAAGTTTAATTCCCTGAACAGTCGAAACAATTGAGGGTGAGGAAAAGAAAAAATATTTTCCTCTATAAAGGTTTCCTTAGAAAAAGGAAATACAATTTGTATCATTTGATCCCTAACCACTTTGTCTTTCGGAAATTATGCATAAAAAGATTTTGTTTCTTTTCTCTTAATTTCTAAGGCTTACAGAGTAAATGGTTTCAGAAAATAATCTTTCTTGCGATTTAAAAGTAAAAAAAGGGGGAAATGATGAATAAGAAGAGAGACATGGTGACAGAGCAAGCCTTTGATACCATTAAAATCCTCCTTTCTACACTTACTAGTTTTAATCATCAGCAGTAACACATTCATTTCTATAAATACTAAACAGTGAGATAGTTAAAAAGTCGTTTATGGAAACACATACGCCAGCATAAAGCTAGTGTATTATAGGACTAAGCCTGCTTATTGCATAAATAATCGAGAGCTGGTATCTGTCCGGAAGAACTCAAAACGAATACACCTCTACTTGACCTTATATGTAGTCCCAAGAAGTATGTCCAGCCTAGGGGAAGCATCTGAGCAAAATAAACCTTCTAAGAACCATTTTTGAAATTACTTTACACTTCTTTTTAGGGAGAGAATGCCTTCGGTGTGAAGGTTAAGAAAAATGATAAAATACCTCTTTTTCCTTAAAAGAATCTTAAAGAAGAATGCAGCCTGTACCTCTCTGGGCACTTCTGTAGCGAGAGGCAGCAGTCGCGACTGCCCTTTATGCTGCGGCGCCGGACTCGGAATCATGGCGAAAGACCGCCTCCCACAATCGTTGCCATGGATACAAGCTCTGCTCTTGCTCGCATCTCGGATGACAGTTACACCCGACAATGCAAGCGCCGTGCTCTTTACGAGGCATTTTGTATGTATTGTTTACTTCAATCCTCACAATCTTTACACCAAGGAAGGAGGGTTTTACTCTCCCTATATTCCCAGTGAGGGAGTCACACACCCAGTGAGCTTAACTCGTTTCCGGAGGAGTCCTGGCTTTAAGGAACGGAAGCGTGTGATGTGAACCCACTACTGTCTTTCGCTGAAACTGTGGTCTTAGCCTCTTCATGTACTTTACTCTGTCTTAAAAGAAACTTTTACACTTGGTACTGTTCACACTATTCCGGCCAGAAAGCTGAGTCAAGATGACGTTATGCAGGGTTATGGAAAAAGCCAATGCATGTCCCCAGAGTCCACATGTCAAAAAAATTTTCCATACTGAATATTTTCCGTATTTCCCATCTTAAATATGAATTCTGAGAAGAGAACTTTTGCTAAGATGTCAAATGCATTCAGTAGGAACAGCAGTTGTACAAACTGCGTTTTTACACCCTAAAACACTAGGAAGGAATCGGGCAAAACCGTTTTATGCTCCCCTGCATGGGTCGCTTTTGATTAAATTTCACGGATTCCGTCAATTAAGCTTTTTTTTTAACAGGTATAATTTTGAACCAGTTAAGATTTATTCATATAGGAAAATGTTCGTTTGTCAAAAAAGGAAAAGATTATTTTGCTTTCCAGAATTGACCTGAAAAAGTCATTGTTTGCATTTTTGTTTTTCGCATTAAAAATATAATACTTTCTAACAGCGTTCCGTGTATTGGGATCTCTTCTCACTCAAGGATTTCATAGAATGAGAAAAGGATTGTTAGGGAAATCGGAAAATTAAATTAAAAGTTTAATTCCCTGAACAGTCGAAACAATTGAGGGTGAGGAAAAGAAAAAATATTTTCCTCTATAAAGGTTTCCTTAGAAAAAGGAAATACAATTTGTATCATTTGATCCCTAACCACTTTGTCTTTCGGAAATTATGCATAAAAAGATTTTGTTTCTTTTCTCTTAATTTCTAAGGCTTACAGAGTAAATGGTTTCAGAAAATAATCTTTCTTGCGATTTAAAAGTAAAAAAAGGGGGAAATGATGAATAAGAAGAGAGACATGGTGACAGAGCAAGCCTTTGATACCATTAAAATCCTCCTTTCTACACTTACTAGTTTTAATCATCAGCAGTAACACATTCATTTCTATAAATACTAAACAGTGAGATAGGGAAAAAGTCGTTTATGGAAACACATACGCCAGCATAAAGCTAGTGTATTATAGGACTAAGCCTGCTTATTGCATAAATAATCGAGAGCTGGTATCTGTCCGGAAGAACTCAAAACGAATACACTGCTACTTGACCTTATATATTGTCCCAAGTAGAACGCCCAGCCACAGGGCAAGAATCCTAGCAAAATAAACCTTCTAAGAACCATTTTTGAAAATACTTTACACTTCTTTTTAGGGAGAGAATGCCTTCGGTGTGAAGGTTAAGAAAAATGATAAAATAACACTTTTTCCTTAAAAGAATCTTAAAGAAGAATGCAGCCTGTACCTCTCTGGGCACTTCTGTAGCGAGAGGCAGCAGTCGCGACTGCCCTTTATGCTGCGGCGCCAGGCTCGGAATCATGGCGAATGACCGCCTCCCACAGTCGTTGCCATGAATACAAGCTCTGCTCAAGCTCGCATCTCGGATGACAGTTACACCCGACAATGCAAGCGCCGTGCTCCTTACGAGGCATTTTGGATGTATTGTTTACTTCAATCCTCACAATCTTTACACCAAGGAAGGAGGGTTTTACTCTCCCTATATTCCCAGTGAGGGAGTCACACACCCAGTGAGCTTAATTCGTTTCCCGAGGTGTCCTGGCTTTAAGGAACGGAAGCGTGTGATGTGAACCCAGTGTTGTCTTTCGCTTTAATTGTGGTCTTAGCCTCTTCATGTACTTTACTCTGACTTAAAAGAAACTTTTACACTTGGTACTGTTCACACTATTCCGGCCAGAAATCTGAGTCAAGATGACGTTATACAGGGTTATGGAAAAAGCCAATGCATGTCCCCAGAGTCCACATGTCAAAAAAATTTTCCATACTAAATATTTTCCGTATTTCCCATCTTAAATATGAATTCTGAGAAGAGAACTTTTGCTAAGATGTCAAATGCATTCAGTAGGAACAGCAGTTGTACAAACTGCGTTTTTACACCCTAAAACACTAGGAAGGAATCTGGCAAAACCGTTTTATGCTCCCCTGCATGGGTCGCTTTTGATTAAATTTCACGGATTCAGTCAATTAAGCTTTTATTTTAACAGCTATAATTTTGACAGAGTTAAGATTTATTCATATAGGAAAATGTTCGTTTGTCAAAAAAGGAAAAGATTATTTTGCTTTCCAGAATTGACCTGAAAAAGTCATTGTTTGCATTTTTGTTTTTCGCATTAAAAATATAATACTTTCTAACAGCGTTCCGTGTATTGGGATCTCTTCTCACTCAAGGATTTCATAGAATGAGAAAAGGATTGTTAGGGAAATCGGAAAATTAAATTAAAAGTTTAATTCCCTGAACAGTCGAAACAATTGAGGGTGAGGAAAAGAAAAAATATTTTCCTCTATAAAGGTTTCCTTAGAAAAAGGAAATACAATTTGTATCATTTGATCCCTAACCACTTTGTCTTTCGGAAATTATGCATAAAAAGATTTTGTTTCTTTTCTCTTAATTTCTAAGGCTTACAGAGTAAATGGTTTCAGAAAATAATCTTTCTTGCGATTTAAAAGTAAAAAAAGGGGGAAATGATGAATAAGAAGAGAGACATGGTGACAGAGCAAGCCTTTGATACCATTAAAATCCTCCTTTCTACACTTACTAGTTTTAATCATCAGCAGTAACACATTCATTTCTATAAATACTAAACAGTGAGATAGTTAAAAAGTCGTTTATGGAAACACATACGCCAGCATAAAGCTAGTGTATTATAGGACTAAGCCTGCTTATTGCATAAATAATCGAGAGCTGGTATCTGTCCGGAAGAACTCAAAACGAATACACCTCTACTTGACCTTATATGTAGTCCCAAGAAGTATGTCCAGCCTAGGGGAAGCATCTGAGCAAAATAAACCTTCTAAGAACCATTTTTGAAATTACTTTACACTTCTTTTTAGGGAGAGAATGCCTTCGGTGTGAAGGTTAAGAAAAATGATAAAATACCTCTTTTTCCTTAAAAGAATCTTAAAGAAGAATGCAGCCTGTACCTCTCTGGGCACTTCTGTAGCGAGAGGCAGCAGTCGCGACTGCCCTTTATGCTGCGGCGCCGGACTCGGAATCATGGCGAAAGACCGCCTCCCACAATCGTTGCCATGGATACAAGCTCTGCTCTTGCACGCATCTCGGATGACAGTTACACCCGACAATGCAAGCGCCGTGCTCTTTACGAGGCATTTTGTATGTATTGTTTACTTCAATCCTCACAATCTTTACACCAAGGAAGGAGGGTTTTACTCTCCCTATATTCCCAGTGAGGGAGTCACACACCCAGTGAGCTTAACTCGTTTCCGGAGGAGTCCTGGCTTTAAGGAACGGAAGCGTGTGATGTGAACCCACTACTGTCTTTCGCTGAAACTGTGGTCTTAGCCTCTTCATGTACTTTACTCTGTCTTAAAAGAAACTTTTACACTTGGTACTGTTCACACTATTCCGGCCAGAAAGCTGAGTCAAGATGACGTTATGCAGGGTTATGGAAAAAGCCAATGCATGTCCCCAGAGTCCACATGTCAAAAAAATTTTCCATACTGAATATTTTCCGTATTTCCCATCTTAAATATGAATTCTGAGAAGAGAACTTTTGCTAAGATGTCAAATGCATTCAGTAGGAACAGCAGTTGTACAAACTGCGTTTTTACACCCTAAAACACTAGGAAGGAATCGGGCAAAACCGTTTTATGCTCCCCTGCATGGGTCGCTTTTGATTAAATTTCACGGATTCAGTCAATTAAGCTTTTATTTTAACAGGTATAATTTTGACCGAGTTAAGATTTATTCATATAGGAAAATGTTCGTTTGTCAAAAAAGGAAAAGATTATTTTGCTTTCCAGAATTGACCTGACAAAGTCATTGTTTGCATTTTTGTTTTTCGCATTAAAAATATAATACTTTCTAACAGCGTTCCGTGTATTCTTATCTCTTCTGACTCCAGGATTTCATAGAATGAGAAAAGGATTGTTAGGGAAATCGGAAACTTAAATTAAAGGTTTAATTCCCTGAACAGTCGAAACAATCGTGAGTGAGGAAAAGAAAGAATATTTTCCTCTATAAAGGTTTCCTTAGAAAAAGGAAATACAATTTGTATCATTTGATCCCTAACCACTTTGTCTTTCGGAAATTATGCATAAAAAGATTTTGTTTCTTTTCTCTTAATTTCTAAGGCTTACAGAGTAAATGGTTTCAGAAAATAATCTTTCTTGCGATTTAAAAGTAAAAAAAGGGGGAAATGATGAATAAGAAGAGAGACATGGTGACAGAGCAAGCCTTTGATACCATTAAAATCCTCCTTTCTACACTTACTAGTTTTAATCATCAGCAGTAACACATTCATTTCTATAAATACTAAACAGTGAGATAGGGAAAAAGTCGTTTATGGAAACACATACGCCAGCATAAAGCTAGTGTATTATAGGACTAAGCCTGCTTATTGCATAAATAATCGAGAGCTGGTATCTGTCCGGAAGAACTCAAAACGAATACACTGCTACTTGACCTTATATATTGTCCCAAGTAGAACGCCCAGCCACAGGGCAAGAATCCTAGCAAAATAAACCTTCTAAGAACCATTTTTGAAAATACTTTACACTTCTTTTTAGGGACAGAATGCCTTCGGTGTGAAGGTTAAGAAAAATGATAAAATAACACTTTTTCCTTAAAAGAATCTTAAAGAAGAATGCAGCCTGTACCTCTCTGGGCACTTCTGTAGCGAGAGGCAGCAGTCGCGACTGCCCTTTATGCTGCGGCGCCAGGCTCGGAATCATGGCGAATGACCGCCTCCCACAGTCGTTGCCATGAATACAAGCTCTGCTCAAGCTCGCATCTCGGATGACAGTTACACCCGACAATGCAAGCGCCGTGCTCCTTACGAGGCATTTTGGATGTATTGTTTACTTCAATCCTCACAATCTTTACACCAAGGAAGGAGGGTTTTACTCTCCCTATATTCCCAGTGAGGGAGTCACACACCCAGTGAGCTTAATTCGTTTCCCGAGGTGTCCTGGCTTTAAGGAACGGAAGCGTGTGATGTGAACCCAGTGTTGTCTTTCGCTTTAATTGTGGTCTTAGCCTCTTCACGTACTTTACTCTGACTTAAAAGAAACTTTTACACTTGGTACTGTTCACACTATTCCGGCCAGAAATCTGAGTCAAGATGACGTTATGCAGGGTTATGGAAAAAGCCAATGCATGTCCCCAGAGTCCACATGTCAAAAAAATTTTCCATACTAAATATTTTCCGTATTTCCCATCTTAAATATGAATTCTGAGAAGAGAACTTTTGCTAAGATGTCAAATGCATTCAGTAGGAACAGCAGTTGTACAAACTGCGTTTTTACACCCTAAAACACTAGGAAGGAATCGGGCAAAACCGTTTTATGCTCCCCTGCATGGGTCGCTCTTGATTAAATTTCACGGATTCAGTCAATTAAGCTTTTATTTTAACAGGTATAATTTTGACCGAGTTAAGATTTATTCATATAGGAAAATGTTCGTTTGTCAAAAAAGGAAAAGATTATTTTGCTTTCCAGAATTGACCTGACAAAGTCATTGTTTGCATTTTTGTTTTTCGCATTAAAAATATAATACTTTCTAACAGCGTTCCGTGTATTCTTATCTCTTCTGACTCCAGGATTTCATAGAATGAGAAAAGGATTGTTAGGGAAATCGGAAACTTAAATTAAAGGTTTAATTCCCTGAACAGTCGAAACAATCGTGAGTGAGGAAAAGAAAGAATATTTTCCTCTATAAAGGTTTCCTTAGAAAAAGGAAATACAATTTGTATCATTTGATCCCTAACCACTTTGTCTTTCGGAAATTATGCATAAAAAGATTTTGTTTCTTTTCTCTTAATTTCTAAGGCTTACAGAGTAAATGGTTTCAGAAAATAATCTTTCTTGCGATTTAAAAGTAAAAAAAGGGGGAAATGATGAATAAGAAGAGAGACATGGTGACAGAGCAAGCCTTTGATACCATTAAAATCCTCCTTTCTACACTTACTAGTTTTAATCATCAGCAGTAACACATTCATTTCTATAAATACTAAACAGTGAGATAGGGAAAAAGTCGTTTATGGAAACACATACGCCAGCATAAAGCTAGTGTATTATAGGACTAAGCCTGCTTATTGCATAAATAATCGAGAGCTGGTATCTGTCCGGAAGAACTCAAAACGAATACACTGCTACTTGACCTTATATATTGTCCCAAGTAGAACGCCCAGCCACAGGGCAAGAATCCTAGCAAAATAAACCTTCTAAGAACCATTTTTGAAAATACTTTACACTTCTTTTTAGGGACAGAATGCCTTCGGTGTGAAGGTTAAGAAAAATGATAAAATAACACTTTTTCCTTAAAAGAATCTTAAAGAAGAATGCAGCCTGTACCTCTCTGGGCACTTCTGTAGCGAGAGGCAGCAGTCGCGACTGCCCTTTATGCTGCGGCGCCAGGCTCGGAATCATGGCGAATGACCGCCTCCCACAGTCGTTGCCATGAATACAAGCTCTGCTCAAGCTCGCATCTCGGATGACAGTTACACCCGACAATGCAAGCGCCGTGCTCCTTACGAGGCATTTTGGATGTATTGTTTACTTCAATCCTCACAATCTTTACACCAAGGAAGGAGGGTTTTACTCTCCCTATATTCCCAGTGAGGGAGTCACACACCCAGTGAGCTTAATTCGTTTCCCGAGGTGTCCTGGCTTTAAGGAACGGAAGTGTGTGATGTGAACCCAGTGTTGTCTTTCGCTTTAATTGTGGTCTTAGCCTCTTCACGTACTTTACTCTGACTTAAAAGAAACTTTTACACTTGGTACTGTTCACACTATTCCGGCCAGAAATCTGAGTCAAGATGACGTTATGCAGGGTTATGGAAAAAGCCAATGCATGTCCCCAGAGTCCACATGTCAAAAAAATTTTCCATACTAAATATTTTCCGTATTTCCCATCTTAAATATGAATTCTGAGAAGAGAACTTTTGCTAAGATGTCAAATGCATTCAGTAGGAACAGCAGTTGTACAAACTGCGTTTTTACACCCTAAAACACTAGGAAGGAATCGGGCAAAACCGTTTTATGCTCCCCTGCATGGGTCGCTTTTGATTAAATTTCACGGATTCAGTCAATTAAGCTTTTATTTTAACAGGTATAATTTTGACCGAGTTAAGATTTATTCATATAGGAAAATGTTCGTTTGTCAAAAAAGGAAAAGATTATTTTGCTTTCCAGAATTGACCTGACAAAGTCATTGTTTGCATTTTTGTTTTTCGCATTAAAAATATAATACTTTCTAACAGCGTTCCGTGTATTCTTATCTCTTCTGACTCCAGGATTTCATAGAATGAGAAAAGGATTGTTAGGGAAATCGGAAACTTAAATTAAAGGTTTAATTCCCTGAACAGTCGAAACAATCGTGAGTGAGGAAAAGAAAGAATATTTTCCTCTATAAAGGTTTCCTTAGAAAAAGGAAATACAATTTGTATCATTTGATCCCTAACCACTTTGTCTTTCGGAAATTATGCATAAAAAGATTTTGTTTCTTTTCTCTTAATTTCTAAGGCTTACAGAGTAAATGGTTTCAGAAAATAATCTTTCTTGCGATTTAAAAGTAAAAAAAGGGGGAAATGATGAATAAGAAGAGAGACATGGTGACAGAGCAAGCCTTTGATACCATTAAAATCCTCCTTTCTACACTTACTAGTTTTAATCATCAGCAGTAACACATTCATTTCTATAAATACTAAACAGTGAGATAGGGAAAAAGTCGTTTATGGAAACACATACGCCAGCATAAAGCTAGTGTATTATAGGACTAAGCCTGCTTATTGCATAAATAATCGAGAGCTGGTGTCTGTCCGGAAGAACTCAAAACGAATACACTGCTACTTGACCTTATATATTGTCCCAAGTAGAACGCCCAGCCACAGGGCAAGAATCCTAGCAAAATAAACCTTCTAAGAACCATTTTTGAAAATACTTTACACTTCTTTTTAGGGACAGAATGCCTTCGGTGTGAAGGTTAAGAAAAATGATAAAATAACACTTTTTCCTTAAAAGAATCTTAAAGAAGAATGCAGCCTGTACCTCTCTGGGCACTTCTGTAGCGAGAGGCAGCAGTCGCGACTGCCCTTTATGCTGCGGCGCCAGGCTCGGAATCATGGCGAATGACCGCCTCCCACAGTCGTTGCCATGAATACAAGCTCTGCTCAAGCTCGCATCTCGGATGACAGTTACACCCGACAATGCAAGCGCCGTGCTCCTTACGAGGCATTTTGGATGTATTGTTTACTTCAATCCTCACAATCTTTACACCAAGGAAGGAGGGTTTTACTCTCCCTATATTCCCAGTGAGGGAGTCACACACCCAGTGAGCTTAATTCGTTTCCCGAGGTGTCCTGGCTTTAAGGAACGGAAGCGTGTGATGTGAACCCAGTGTTGTCTTTCGCTTTAATTGTGGTCTTAGCCTCTTCACGTACTTTACTCTGACTTAAAAGAAACTTTTACACTTGGTACTGTTCACACTATTCCGGCCAGAAATCTGAGTCAAGATGACGTTATGCAGGGTTATGGAAAAAGCCAATGCATGTCCCCAGAGTCCACATGTCAAAAAAATTTTCCATACTAAATATTTTCCGTATTTCCCATCTTAAATATGAATTCTGAGAAGAGAACTTTTGCTAAGATGTCAAATGCATTCAGTAGGAACAGCAGTTGTACAAACTGCGTTTTTACACCCTAAAACACTAGGAAGGAATCGGGCAAAACCGTTTTATGCTCCCCTGCATGGGTCGCTCTTGATTAAATTTCACGGATTCAGTCAATTAAGCTTTTATTTTAACAGGTATAATTTTGACCGAGTTAAGATTTATTCATATAGGAAAATGTTCGTTTGTCAAAAAAGGAAAAGATTATTTTGCTTTCCAGAATTGACCTGACAAAGTCATTGTTTGCATTTTTGTTTTTCGCATTAAAAATATAATACTTTCTAACAGCGTTCCGTGTATTCTTATCTCTTCTGACTCCAGGATTTCATAGAATGAGAAAAGGATTGTTAGGGAAATCGGAAACTTAAATTAAAGGTTTAATTCCCTGAACAGTCGAAACAATCGTGAGTGAGGAAAAGAAAGAATATTTTCCTCTATAAAGGTTTCCTTAGAAAAAGGAAATACAATTTGTATCATTTGATCCCTAACCACTTTGTCTTTCGGAAATTATGCATAAAAAGATTTTGTTTCTTTTCTCTTAATTTCTAAGGCTTACAGAGTAAATGGTTTCAGAAAATAATCTTTCTTGCGATTTAAAAGTAAAAAAAGGGGGAAATGATGAATAAGAAGAGAGACATGGTGACAGAGCAAGCCTTTGATACCATTAAAATCCTCCTTTCTACACTTACTAGTTTTAATCATCAGCAGTAACACATTCATTTCTATAAATACTAAACAGTGAGATAGGGAAAAAGTCGTTTATGGAAACACATACGCCAGCATAAAGCTAGTGTATTATAGGACTAAGCCTGCTTATTGCATAAATAATCGAGAGCTGGTATCTGTCCGGAAGAACTCAAAACGAATACACTGCTACTTGACCTTATATATTGTCCCAAGTAGAACGCCCAGCCACAGGGCAAGAATCCTAGCAAAATAAACCTTCTAAGAACCATTTTTGAAAATACTTTACACTTCTTTTTAGGGACAGAATGCCTTCGGTGTGAAGGTTAAGAAAAATGATAAAATAACACTTTTTCCTTAAAAGAATCTTAAAGAAGAATGCAGCCTGTACCTCTCTGGGCACTTCTGTAGCGAGAGGCAGCAGTCGCGACTGCCCTTTATGCTGCGGCGCCAGGCTCGGAATCATGGCGAATGACCGCCTCCCACAGTCGTTGCCATGAATACAAGCTCTGCTCAAGCTCGCATCTCGGATGACAGTTACACCCGACAATGCAAGCGCCGTGCTCCTTACGAGGCATTTTGGATGTATTGTTTACTTCAATCCTCACAATCTTTACACCAAGGAAGGAGGGTTTTACTCTCCCTATATTCCCAGTGAGGGAGTCACACACCCAGTGAGCTTAATTCGTTTCCCGAGGTGTCCTGGCTTTAAGGAACGGAAGCGTGTGATGTGAACCCAGTGTTGTCTTTCGCTTTAATTGTGGTCTTAGCCTCTTCACGTACTTTACTCTGACTTAAAAGAAACTTTTACACTTGGTACTGTTCACACTATTCCGGCCAGAAATCTGAGTCAAGATGACGTTATGCAGGGTTATGGAAAAAGCCAATGCATGTCCCCAGAGTCCACATGTCAAAAAAATTTTCCATACTAAATATTTTCCGTATTTCCCATCTTAAATATGAATTCTGAGAAGAGAACTTTTGCTAAGATGTCAAATGCATTCAGTAGGAACAGCAGTTGTACAAACTGTGTTTTTACACCCTAAAACACTAGGAAGGAATCGGGCAAAACCGTTTTATGCTCCCCTGCATGGGTCGCTCTTGATTAAATTTCACGGATTCAGTCAATTAAGCTTTTTTTTTAACAGGTATAATTTTGACCGAGTTAAGATTTATTCATATAGGAAAATGTTCGTTTGTCAAAAAAGGAAAAGATTATTTTGCTTTCCAGAATTGACCTGACAAAGTCATTGTTTGCATTTTTGTTTTTCGCATTAAAAATATAATACTTTCTAACAGCGTTCCGTGTATTCTTATCTCTTCTGACTCCAGGATTTCATAGAATGAGAAAAGGATTGTTAGGGAAATCGGAAACTTAAATTAAAGGTTTAATTCCCTGAACAGTCGAAACAATCGTGAGTGAGGAAAAGAAAGAATATTTTCCTCTATAAAGGTTTCCTTAGAAAAAGGAAATACAATTTGTATCATTTGATCCCTAACCACTTTGTCTTTCGGAAATTATGCATAAAAAGATTTTGTTTCTTTTCTCTTAATTTCTAAGGCTTACAGAGTAAATGGTTTCAGAAAATAATCTTTCTTGCGATTTAAAAGTAAAAAAAGGGGGAAATGATGAATAAGAAGAGAGACATGGTGACAGAGCAAGCCTTTGATACCATTAAAATCCTCCTTTCTACACTTACTAGTTTTAATCATCAGCAGTAACACATTCATTTCTATAAATACTAAACAGTGAGATAGGGAAAAAGTCGTTTATGGAAACACATACGCCAGCATAAAGCTAGTGTATTATAGGACTAAGCCTGCTTATTGCATAAATAATCGAGAGCTGGTGTCTGTCCGGAAGAACTCAAAACGAATACACTGCTACTTGACCTTATATATTGTCCCAAGTAGAACGCCCAGCCACAGGGCAAGAATCCTAGCAAAATAAACCTTCTAAGAACCATTTTTGAAAATACTTTACACTTCTTTTTAGGGACAGAATGCCTTCGGTGTGAAGGTTAAGAAAAATGATAAAATAACACTTTTTCCTTAAAAGAATCTTAAAGAAGAATGCAGCCTGTACCTCTCTGGGCACTTCTGTAGCGAGAGGCAGCAGTCGCGACTGCCCTTTATGCTGCGGCGCCAGGCTCGGAATCATGGCGAATGACCGCCTCCCACAGTCGTTGCCATGAATACAAGCTCTGCTCAAGCTCGCATCTCGGATGACAGTTACACCCGACAATGCAAGCGCCGTGCTCCTTACGAGGCATTTTGGATGTATTGTTTACTTCAATCCTCACAATCTTTACACCAAGGAAGGAGGGTTTTACTCTCCCTATATTCCCAGTGAGGGAGTCACACACCCAGTGAGCTTAATTCGTTTCCCGAGGTGTCCTGGCTTTAAGGAACGGAAGCGTGTGATGTGAACCCAGTGTTGTCTTTCGCTTTAATTGTGGTCTTAGCCTCTTCACGTACTTTACTCTGACTTAAAAGAAACTTTTACACTTGGTACTGTTCACACTATTCCGGCCAGAAATCTGAGTCAAGATGACGTTATGCAGGGTTATGGAAAAAGCCAATGCATGTCCCCAGAGTCCACATGTCAAAAAAATTTTCCATACTAAATATTTTCCGTATTTCCCATCTTAAATATGAATTCTGAGAAGAGAACTTTTGCTAAGATGTCAAATGCATTCAGTAGGAACAGCAGTTGTACAAACTGCGTTTTTACACCCTAAAACACTAGGAAGGAATCGGGCAAAACCGTTTTATGCTCCCCTGCATGGGTCGCTCTTGATTAAATTTCACGGATTCAGTCAATTAAGCTTTTTTTTTAACAGGTATAATTTTGACCGAGTTAAGATTTATTCATATAGGAAAATGTTCGTTTGTCAAAAAAGGAAAAGATTATTTTGCTTTCCAGAATTGACCTGACAAAGTCATTGTTTGCATTTTTGTTTTTCGCATTAAAAATATAATACTTTCTAACAGCGTTCCGTGTATTCTTATCTCTTCTGACTCCAGGATTTCATAGAATGAGAAAAGGATTGTTAGGGAAATCGGAAACTTAAATTAAAGGTTTAATTCCCTGAACAGTCGAAACAATCGTGAGTGAGGAAAAGAAAGAATATTTTCCTCTATAAAGGTTTCCTTAGAAAAAGGAAATACAATTTGTATCATTTGATCCCTAACCACTTTGTCTTTCGGAAATTATGCATAAAAAGATTTTGTTTCTTTTCTCTTAATTTCTAAGGCTTACAGAGTAAATGGTTTCAGAAAATAATCTTTCTTGCGATTTAAAAGTAAAAAAAGGGGGAAATGATGAATAAGAAGAGAGACATGGTGACAGAGCAAGCCTTTGATACCATTAAAATCCTCCTTTCTACACTTACTAGTTTTAATCATCAGCAGTAACACATTCATTTCTATAAATACTAAACAGTGAGATAGGGAAAAAGTCGTTTATGGAAACACATACGCCAGCATAAAGCTAGTGTATTATAGGACTAAGCCTGCTTATTGCATAAATAATCGAGAGCTGGTATCTGTCCGGAAGAACTCAAAACGAATACACTGCTACTTGACCTTATATATTGTCCCAAGTAGAACGCCCAGCCACAGGGCAAGAATCCTAGCAAAATAAACCTTCTAAGAACCATTTTTGAAAATACTTTACACTTCTTTTTAGGGAGAGAATGCCTTCGGTGTGAAGGTTAAGAAAAATGATAAAATAACACTTTTTCCTTAAAAGAATCTTAAAGAAGAATGCAGCCTGTACCTCTCTGGGCACTTCTGTAGCGAGAGGCAGCAGTCGCGACTGCCCTTTATGCTGCGGCGCCAGGCTCGGAATCATGGCGAATGACCGCCTCCCACAGTCGTTGCCATGAATACAAGCTCTGCTCAAGCTCGCATCTCGGATGACAGTTACACCCGACAATGCAAGCGCCGTGCTCCTTACGAGGCATTTTGGATGTATTGTTTACTTCAATCCTCACAATCTTTACACCAAGGAAGGAGGGTTTTACTCTCCCTATATTCCCAGTGAGGGAGTCACACACCCAGTGAGCTTAATTCGTTTCCCGAGGTGTCCTGGCTTTAAGGAACGGAAGTGTGTGATGTGAACCCAGTGTTGTCTTTCGCTTTAATTGTGGTCTTAGCCTCTTCACGTACTTTACTCTGACTTAAAAGAAACTTTTACACTTGGTACTGTTCACACTATTCCGGCCAGAAATCTGAGTCAAGATGACGTTATGCAGGGTTATGGAAAAAGCCAATGCATGTCCCCAGAGTCCACATGTCAAAAAAATTTTCCATACTAAATATTTTCCGTATTTCCCATCTTAAATATGAATTCTGAGAAGAGAACTTTTGCTAAGATGTCAAATGCATTCAGTAGGAACAGCAGTTGTACAAACTGCGTTTTTACACCCTAAAACACTAGGAAGGAATCGGGCAAAACCGTTTTATGCTCCCCTGCATGGGTCGCTTTTGATTAAATTTCACGGATTCAGTCAATTAAGCTTTTATTTTAACAGGTATAATTTTGACCGAGTTAAGATTTATTCATATAGGAAAATGTTCGTTTGTCAAAAAAGGAAAAGATTATTTTGCTTTCCAGAATTGACCTGACAAAGTCATTGTTTGCATTTTTGTTTTTCGCATTAAAAATATAATACTTTCTAACAGCGTTCCGTGTATTCTTATCTCTTCTGACTCCAGGATTTCATAGAATGAGAAAAGGATTGTTAGGGAAATCGGAAACTTAAATTAAAGGTTTAATTCCCTGAACAGTCGAAACAATCGTGAGTGAGGAAAAGAAAGAATATTTTCCTCTATAAAGGTTTCCTTAGAAAAAGGAAATACAATTTGTATCATTTGATCCCTAACCACTTTGTCTTTCGGAAATTATGCATAAAAAGATTTTGTTTCTTTTCTCTTAATTTCTAAGGCTTACAGAGTAAATGGTTTCAGAAAATAATCTTTCTTGCGATTTAAAAGTAAAAAAAGGGGGAAATGATGAATAAGAAGAGAGACATGGTGACAGAGCAAGCCTTTGATACCATTAAAATCCTCCTTTCTACACTTACTAGTTTTAATCATCAGCAGTAACACATTCATTTCTATAAATACTAAACAGTGAGATAGGGAAAAAGTCGTTTATGGAAACACATACGCCAGCATAAAGCTAGTGTATTATAGGACTAAGCCTGCTTATTGCATAAATAATCGAGAGCTGGTGTCTGTCCGGAAGAACTCAAAACGAATACACTGCTACTTGACCTTATATATTGTCCCAAGTAGAACGCCCAGCCACAGGGCAAGAATCCTAGCAAAATAAACCTTCTAAGAACCATTTTTGAAAATACTTTACACTTCTTTTTAGGGACAGAATGCCTTCGGTGTGAAGGTTAAGAAAAATGATAAAATAACACTTTTTCCTTAAAAGAATCTTAAAGAAGAATGCAGCCTGTACCTCTCTGGGCACTTCTGTAGCGAGAGGCAGCAGTCGCGACTGCCCTTTATGCTGCGGCGCCAGGCTCGGAATCATGGCGAATGACCGCCTCCCACAGTCGTTGCCATGAATACAAGCTCTGCTCAAGCTCGCATCTCGGATGACAGTTACACCCGACAATGCAAGCGCCGTGCTCCTTACGAGGCATTTTGGATGTATTGTTTACTTCAATCCTCACAATCTTTACACCAAGGAAGGAGGGTTTTACTCTCCCTATATTCCCAGTGAGGGAGTCACACACCCAGTGAGCTTAATTCGTTTCCCGAGGTGTCCTGGCTTTAAGGAACGGAAGCGTGTGATGTGAACCCAGTGTTGTCTTTCGCTTTAATTGTGGTCTTAGCCTCTTCACGTACTTTACTCTGACTTAAAAGAAACTTTTACACTTGGTACTGTTCACACTATTCCGGCCAGAAATCTGAGTCAAGATGACGTTATGCAGGGTTATGGAAAAAGCCAATGCATGTCCCCAGAGTCCACATGTCAAAAAAATTTTCCATACTAAATATTTTCCGTATTTCCCATCTTAAATATGAATTCTGAGAAGAGAACTTTTGCTAAGATGTCAAATGCATTCAGTAGGAACAGCAGTTGTACAAACTGCGTTTTTACACCCTAAAACACTAGGAAGGAATCGGGCAAAACCGTTTTATGCTCCCCTGCATGGGTCGCTCTTGATTAAATTTCACGGATTCAGTCAATTAAGCTTTTATTTTAACAGGTATAATTTTGACCGAGTTAAGATTTATTCATATAGGAAAATGTTCGTTTGTCAAAAAAGGAAAAGATTATTTTGCTTTCCAGAATTGACCTGACAAAGTCATTGTTTGCATTTTTGTTTTTCGCATTAAAAATATAATACTTTCTAACAGCGTTCCGTGTATTCTTATCTCTTCTGACTCCAGGATTTCATAGAATGAGAAAAGGATTGTTAGGGAAATCGGAAACTTAAATTAAAGGTTTAATTCCCTGAACAGTCGAAACAATCGTGAGTGAGGAAAAGAAAGAATATTTTCCTCTATAAAGGTTTCCTTAGAAAAAGGAAATACAATTTGTATCATTTGATCCCTAACCACTTTGTCTTTCGGAAATTATGCATAAAAAGATTTTGTTTCTTTTCTCTTAATTTCTAAGGCTTACAGAGTAAATGGTTTCAGAAAATAATCTTTCTTGCGATTTAAAAGTAAAAAAAGGGGGAAATGATGAATAAGAAGAGAGACATGGTGACAGAGCAAGCCTTTGATACCATTAAAATCCTCCTTTCTACACTTACTAGTTTTAATCATCAGCAGTAACACATTCATTTCTATAAATACTAAACAGTGAGATAGGGAAAAAGTCGTTTATGGAAACACATACGCCAGCATAAAGCTAGTGTATTATAGGACTAAGCCTGCTTATTGCATAAATAATCGAGAGCTGGTATCTGTCCGGAAGAACTCAAAACGAATACACTGCTACTTGACCTTATATATTGTCCCAAGTAGAACGCCCAGCCACAGGGCAAGAATCCTAGCAAAATAAACCTTCTAAGAACCATTTTTGAAAATACTTTACACTTCTTTTTAGGGACAGAATGCCTTCGGTGTGAAGGTTAAGAAAAATGATAAAATAACACTTTTTCCTTAAAAGAATCTTAAAGAAGAATGCAGCCTGTACCTCTCTGGGCACTTCTGTAGCGAGAGGCAGCAGTCGCGACTGCCCTTTATGCTGCGGCGCCAGGCTCGGAATCATGGCGAATGACCGCCTCCCACAGTCGTTGCCATGAATACAAGCTCTGCTCAAGCTCGCATCTCGGATGACAGTTACACCCGACAATGCAAGCGCCGTGCTCCTTACGAGGCATTTTGGATGTATTGTTTACTTCAATCCTCACAATCTTTACACCAAGGAAGGAGGGTTTTACTCTCCCTATATTCCCAGTGAGGGAGTCACACACCCAGTGAGCTTAATTCGTTTCCCGAGGTGTCCTGGCTTTAAGGAACGGAAGCGTGTGATGTGAACCCAGTGTTGTCTTTCGCTTTAATTGTGGTCTTAGCCTCTTCACGTACTTTACTCTGACTTAAAAGAAACTTTTACACTTGGTACTGTTCACACTATTCCGGCCAGAAATCTGAGTCAAGATGACGTTATGCAGGGTTATGGAAAAAGCCAATGCATGTCCCCAGAGTCCACATGTCAAAAAAATTTTCCATACTAAATATTTTCCGTATTTCCCATCTTAAATATGAATTCTGAGAAGAGAACTTTTGCTAAGATGTCAAATGCATTCAGTAGGAACAGCAGTTGTACAAACTGTGTTTTTACACCCTAAAACACTAGGAAGGAATCGGGCAAAACCGTTTTATGCTCCCCTGCATGGGTCGCTCTTGATTAAATTTCACGGATTCAGTCAATTAAGCTTTTTTTTTAACAGGTATAATTTTGACCGAGTTAAGATTTATTCATATAGGAAAATGTTCGTTTGTCAAAAAAGGAAAAGATTATTTTGCTTTCCAGAATTGACCTGACAAAGTCATTGTTTGCATTTTTGTTTTTCGCATTAAAAATATAATACTTTCTAACAGCGTTCCGTGTATTCTTATCTCTTCTGACTCCAGGATTTCATAGAATGAGAAAAGGATTGTTAGGGAAATCGGAAACTTAAATTAAAGGTTTAATTCCCTGAACAGTCGAAACAATCGTGAGTGAGGAAAAGAAAGAATATTTTCCTCTATAAAGGTTTCCTTAGAAAAAGGAAATACAATTTGTATCATTTGATCCCTAACCACTTTGTCTTTCGGAAATTATGCATAAAAAGATTTTGTTTCTTTTCTCTTAATTTCTAAGGCTTACAGAGTAAATGGTTTCAGAAAATAATCTTTCTTGCGATTTAAAAGTAAAAAAAGGGGGAAATGATGAATAAGAAGAGAGACATGGTGACAGAGCAAGCCTTTGATACCATTAAAATCCTCCTTTCTACACTTACTAGTTTTAATCATCAGCAGTAACACATTCATTTCTATAAATACTAAACAGTGAGATAGGGAAAAAGTCGTTTATGGAAACACATACGCCAGCATAAAGCTAGTGTATTATAGGACTAAGCCTGCTTATTGCATAAATAATCGAGAGCTGGTGTCTGTCCGGAAGAACTCAAAACGAATACACTGCTACTTGACCTTATATATTGTCCCAAGTAGAACGCCCAGCCACAGGGCAAGAATCCTAGCAAAATAAACCTTCTAAGAACCATTTTTGAAAATACTTTACACTTCTTTTTAGGGACAGAATGCCTTCGGTGTGAAGGTTAAGAAAAATGATAAAATAACACTTTTTCCTTAAAAGAATCTTAAAGAAGAATGCAGCCTGTACCTCTCTGGGCACTTCTGTAGCGAGAGGCAGCAGTCGCGACTGCCCTTTATGCTGCGGCGCCAGGCTCGGAATCATGGCGAATGACCGCCTCCCACAGTCGTTGCCATGAATACAAGCTCTGCTCAAGCTCGCATCTCGGATGACAGTTACACCCGACAATGCAAGCGCCGTGCTCCTTACGAGGCATTTTGGATGTATTGTTTACTTCAATCCTCACAATCTTTACACCAAGGAAGGAGGGTTTTACTCTCCCTATATTCCCAGTGAGGGAGTCACACACCCAGTGAGCTTAATTCGTTTCCCGAGGTGTCCTGGCTTTAAGGAACGGAAGCGTGTGATGTGAACCCAGTGTTGTCTTTCGCTTTAATTGTGGTCTTAGCCTCTTCACGTACTTTACTCTGACTTAAAAGAAACTTTTACACTTGGTACTGTTCACACTATTCCGGCCAGAAATCTGAGTCAAGATGACGTTATGCAGGGTTATGGAAAAAGCCAATGCATGTCCCCAGAGTCCACATGTCAAAAAAATTTTCCATACTAAATATTTTCCGTATTTCCCATCTTAAATATGAATTCTGAGAAGAGAACTTTTGCTAAGATGTCAAATGCATTCAGTAGGAACAGCAGTTGTACAAACTGCGTTTTTACACCCTAAAACACTAGGAAGGAATCGGGCAAAACCGTTTTATGCTCCCCTGCATGGGTCGCTCTTGATTAAATTTCACGGATTCAGTCAATTAAGCTTTTTTTTTAACAGGTATAATTTTGACCGAGTTAAGATTTATTCATATAGGAAAATGTTCGTTTGTCAAAAAAGGAAAAGATTATTTTGCTTTCCAGAATTGACCTGACAAAGTCATTGTTTGCATTTTTGTTTTTCGCATTAAAAATATAATACTTTCTAACAGCGTTCCGTGTATTCTTATCTCTTCTGACTCCAGGATTTCATAGAATGAGAAAAGGATTGTTAGGGAAATCGGAAACTTAAATTAAAGGTTTAATTCCCTGAACAGTCGAAACAATCGTGAGTGAGGAAAAGAAAGAATATTTTCCTCTATAAAGGTTTCCTTAGAAAAAGGAAATACAATTTGTATCATTTGATCCCTAACCACTTTGTCTTTCGGAAATTATGCATAAAAAGATTTTGTTTCTTTTCTCTTAATTTCTAAGGCTTACAGAGTAAATGGTTTCAGAAAATAATCTTTCTTGCGATTTAAAAGTAAAAAAAGGGGGAAATGATGAATAAGAAGAGAGACATGGTGACAGAGCAAGCCTTTGATACCATTAAAATCCTCCTTTCTACACTTACTAGTTTTAATCATCAGCAGTAACACATTCATTTCTATAAATACTAAACAGTGAGATAGGGAAAAAGTCGTTTATGGAAACACATACGCCAGCATAAAGCTAGTGTATTATAGGACTAAGCCTGCTTATTGCATAAATAATCGAGAGCTGGTATCTGTCCGGAAGAACTCAAAACGAATACACTGCTACTTGACCTTATATATTGTCCCAAGTAGAACGCCCAGCCACAGGGCAAGAATCCTAGCAAAATAAACCTTCTAAGAACCATTTTTGAAAATACTTTACACTTCTTTTTAGGGACAGAATGCCTTCGGTGTGAAGGTTAAGAAAAATGATAAAATAACACTTTTTCCTTAAAAGAATCTTAAAGAAGAATGCAGCCTGTACCTCTCTGGGCACTTCTGTAGCGAGAGGCAGCAGTCGCGACTGCCCTTTATGCTGCGGCGCCAGGCTCGGAATCATGGCGAATGACCGCCTCCCACAGTCGTTGCCATGAATACAAGCTCTGCTCAAGCTCGCATCTCGGATGACAGTTACACCCGACAATGCAAGCGCCGTGCTCCTTACGAGGCATTTTGGATGTATTGTTTACTTCAATCCTCACAATCTTTACACCAAGGAAGGAGGGTTTTACTCTCCCTATATTCCCAGTGAGGGAGTCACACACCCAGTGAGCTTAATTCGTTTCCCGAGGTGTCCTGGCTTTAAGGAACGGAAGCGTGTGATGTGAACCCAGTGTTGTCTTTCGCTTTAATTGTGGTCTTAGCCTCTTCACGTACTTTACTCTGACTTAAAAGAAACTTTTACACTTGGTACTGTTCACACTATTCCGGCCAGAAATCTGAGTCAAGATGACGTTATGCAGGGTTATGGAAAAAGCCAATGCATGTCCCCAGAGTCCACATGTCAAAAAAATTTTCCATACTAAATATTTTCCGTATTTCCCATCTTAAATATGAATTCTGAGAAGAGAACTTTTGCTAAGATGTCAAATGCATTCAGTAGGAACAGCAGTTGTACAAACTGTGTTTTTACACCCTAAAACACTAGGAAGGAATCGGGCAAAACCGTTTTATGCTCCCCTGCATGGGTCGCTCTTGATTAAATTTCACGGATTCAGTCAATTAAGCTTTTTTTTTAACAGGTATAATTTTGACCGAGTTAAGATTTATTCATATAGGAAAATGTTCGTTTGTCAAAAAAGGAAAAGATTATTTTGCTTTCCAGAATTGACCTGACAAAGTCATTGTTTGCATTTTTGTTTTTCGCATTAAAAATATAATACTTTCTAACAGCGTTCCGTGTATTCTTATCTCTTCTGACTCCAGGATTTCATAGAATGAGAAAAGGATTGTTAGGGAAATCGGAAACTTAAATTAAAGGTTTAATTCCCTGAACAGTCGAAACAATCGTGAGTGAGGAAAAGAAAGAATATTTTCCTCTATAAAGGTTTCCTTAGAAAAAGGAAATACAATTTGTATCATTTGATCCCTAACCACTTTGTCTTTCGGAAATTATGCATAAAAAGATTTTGTTTCTTTTCTCTTAATTTCTAAGGCTTACAGAGTAAATGGTTTCAGAAAATAATCTTTCTTGCGATTTAAAAGTAAAAAAAGGGGGAAATGATGAATAAGAAGAGAGACATGGTGACAGAGCAAGCCTTTGATACCATTAAAATCCTCCTTTCTACACTTACTAGTTTTAATCATCAGCAGTAACACATTCATTTCTATAAATACTAAACAGTGAGATAGGGAAAAAGTCGTTTATGGAAACACATACGCCAGCATAAAGCTAGTGTATTATAGGACTAAGCCTGCTTATTGCATAAATAATCGAGAGCTGGTATCTGTCCGGAAGAACTCAAAACGAATACACTGCTACTTGACCTTATATATTGTCCCAAGTAGAACGCCCAGCCACAGGGCAAGAATCCTAGCAAAATAAACCTTCTAAGAACCATTTTTGAAAATACTTTACACTTCTTTTTAGGGACAGAATGCCTTCGGTGTGAAGGTTAAGAAAAATGATAAAATAACACTTTTTCCTTAAAAGAATCTTAAAGAAGAATGCAGCCTGTACCTCTCTGGGCACTTCTGTAGCGAGAGGCAGCAGTCGCGACTGCCCTTTATGCTGCGGCGCCAGGCTCGGAATCATGGCGAATGACCGCCTCCCACAGTCGTTGCCATGAATACAAGCTCTGCTCAAGCTCGCATCTCGGATGACAGTTACACCCGACAATGCAAGCGCCGTGCTCCTTACGAGGCATTTTGGATGTATTGTTTACTTCAATCCTCACAATCTTTACACCAAGGAAGGAGGGTTTTACTCTCCCTATATTCCCAGTGAGGGAGTCACACACCCAGTGAGCTTAACTCGTTTCCGGAGGAGTCCTGGCTTTAAGGAACGGAAGCGTGTGATGTGAACCCACTACTGTCTTTCGCTGAAACTGTGGTCTTAGCCTCTTCATGTACTTTACTCTGTCTTAAAAGAAACTTTTACACTTGGTACTGTTCACACTATTCCGGCCAGAAAGCTGAGTCAAGATGACGTTATGCAGGGTTATGGAAAAAGCCAATGCATGTCCCCAGAGTCCACATGTCAAAAAAATTTTCCATACTGAATATTTTCCGTATTTCCCATCTTAAATATGAATTCTGAGAAGAGAACTTTTGCTAAGATGTCAAATGCATTCAGTAGGAACAGCAGTTGTACAAACTGCGTTTTTACACCCTAAAACACTAGGAAGGAATCGGGCAAAACCGTTTTATGCTCCCCTGCATGGGTCGCTTTTGATTAAATTTCACGGATTCCGTCAATTAAGCTTTTTTTTTAACAGGTATAATTTTGAACCAGTTAAGATTTATTCATATAGGAAAATGTTCGTTTGTCAAAAAAGGAAAAGATTATTTTGCTTTCCAGAATTGACCTGAAAAAGTCATTGTTTGCATTTTTGTTTTTCGCATTAAAAATATAATACTTTCTAACAGCGTTCCGTGTATTGGGATCTCTTCTCACTCAAGGATTTCATAGAATGAGAAAAGGATTGTTAGGGAAATCGGAAAATTAAATTAAAAGTTTAATTCCCTGAACAGTCGAAACAATTGAGGGTGAGGAAAAGAAAAAATATTTTCCTCTATAAAGGTTTCCTTAGAAAAAGGAAATACAATTTGTATCATTTGATCCCTAACCACTTTGTCTTTCGGAAATTATGCATAAAAAGATTTTGTTTCTTTTCTCTTAATTTCTAAGGCTTACAGAGTAAATGGTTTCAGAAAATAATCTTTCTTGCGATTTAAAAGTAAAAAAAGGGGGAAATGATGAATAAGAAGAGAGACATGGTGACAGAGCAAGCCTTTGATACCATTAAAATCCTCCTTTCTACACTTACTAGTTTTAATCATCAGCAGTAACACATTCATTTCTATAAATACTAAACAGTGAGATAGGGAAAAAGTCGTTTATGGAAACACATACGCCAGCATAAAGCTAGTGTATTATAGGACTAAGCCTGCTTATTGCATAAATAATCGAGAGCTGGTATCTGTCCGGAAGAACTCAAAACGAATACACTGCTACTTGACCTTATATATTGTCCCAAGTAGAACGCCCAGCCACAGGGCAAGAATCCTAGCAAAATAAACCTTCTAAGAACCATTTTTGAAAATACTTTACACTTCTTTTTAGGGAGAGAATGCCTTCGGTGTGAAGGTTAAGAAAAATGATAAAATAACACTTTTTCCTTAAAAGAATCTTAAAGAAGAATGCAGCCTGTACCTCTCTGGGCACTTCTGTAGCGAGAGGCAGCAGTCGCGACTGCCCTTTATGCTGCGGCGCCAGGCTCGGAATCATGGCGAATGACCGCCTCCCACAGTCGTTGCCATGAATACAAGCTCTGCTCAAGCTCGCATCTCGGATGACAGTTACACCCGACAATGCAAGCGCCGTGCTCCTTACGAGGCATTTTGGATGTATTGTTTACTTCAATCCTCACAATCTTTACACCAAGGAAGGAGGGTTTTACTCTCCCTATATTCCCAGTGAGGGAGTCACACACCCAGTGAGCTTAATTCGTTTCCCGAGGTGTCCTGGCTTTAAGGAACGGAAGCGTGTGATGTGAACCCAGTGTTGTCTTTCGCTTTAATTGTGGTCTTAGCCTCTTCATGTACTTTACTCTGACTTAAAAGAAACTTTTACACTTGGTACTGTTCACACTATTCCGGCCAGAAATCTGAGTCAAGATGACGTTATGCAGGGTTATGGAAAAAGCCAATGCATGTCCCCAGAGTCCACATGTCAAAAAAATTTTCCATACTAAATATTTTCCGTATTTCCCATCTTAAATATGAATTCTGAGAAGAGAACTTTTGCTAAGATGTCAAATGCATTCAGTAGGAACAGCAGTTGTACAAACTGCGTTTTTACACCCTAAAACACTAGGAAGGAATCTGGCAAAACCGTTTTATGCTCCCCTGCATGGGTCGCTTTTGATTAAATTTCACGGATTCAGTCAATTAAGCTTTTATTTTAACAGCTATAATTTTGACAGAGTTAAGATTTATTCATATAGGAAAATGTTCGTTTGTCAAAAAAGGAAAAGATTATTTTGCTTTCCAGAATTGACCTGAAAAAGTCATTGTTTGCATTTTTGTTTTTCGCATTAAAAATATAATACTTTCTAACAGCGTTCCGTGTATTGGGATCTCTTCTCACTCAAGGATTTCATAGAATGAGAAAAGGATTGTTAGGGAAATCGGAAAATTAAATTAAAAGTTTAATTCCCTGAACAGTCGAAACAATTGAGGGTGAGGAAAAGAAAAAATATTTTCCTCTATAAAGGTTTCCTTAGAAAAAGGAAATACAATTTGTATCATTTGATCCCTAACCACTTTGTCTTTCGGAAATTATGCATAAAAAGATTTTGTTTCTTTTCTCTTAATTTCTAAGGCTTACAGAGTAAATGGTTTCAGAAAATAATCTTTCTTGCGATTTAAAAGTAAAAAAAGGGGGAAATGATGAATAAGAAGAGAGACATGGTGACAGAGCAAGCCTTTGATACCATTAAAATCCTCCTTTCTACACTTACTAGTTTTAATCATCAGCAGTAACACATTCATTTCTATAAATACTAAACAGTGAGATAGTTAAAAAGTCGTTTATGGAAACACATACGCCAGCATAAAGCTAGTGTATTATAGGACTAAGCCTGCTTATTGCATAAATAATCGAGAGCTGGTATCTGTCCGGAAGAACTCAAAACGAATACACCTCTACTTGACCTTATATGTAGTCCCAAGAAGTATGTCCAGCCTAGGGGAAGCATCTGAGCAAAATAAACCTTCTAAGAACCATTTTTGAAATTACTTTACACTTCTTTTTAGGGAGAGAATGCCTTCGGTGTGAAGGTTAAGAAAAATGATAAAATACCTCTTTTTCCTTAAAAGAATCTTAAAGAAGAATGCAGCCTGTACCTCTCTGGGCACTTCTGTAGCGAGAGGCAGCAGTCGCGACTGCCCTTTATGCTGCGGCGCCGGACTCGGAATCATGGCGAAAGACCGCCTCCCACAATCGTTGCCATGGATACAAGCTCTGCTCTTGCACGCATCTCGGATGACAGTTACACCCGACAATGCAAGCGCCGTGCTCTTTACGAGGCATTTTGTATGTATTGTTTACTTCAATCCTCACAATCTTTACACCAAGGAAGGAGGGTTTTACTCTCCCTATATTCCCAGTGAGGGAGTCACACACCCAGTGAGCTTAACTCGTTTCCGGAGGAGTCCTGGCTTTAAGGAACGGAAGCGTGTGATGTGAACCCACTACTGTCTTTCGCTGAAACTGTGGTCTTAGCCTCTTCATGTACTTTACTCTGTCTTAAAAGAAACTTTTACACTTGGTACTGTTCACACTATTCCGGCCAGAAAGCTGAGTCAAGATGACGTTATGCAGGGTTATGGAAAAAGCCAATGCATGTCCCCAGAGTCCACATGTCAAAAAAATTTTCCATACTGAATATTTTCCGTATTTCCCATCTTAAATATGAATTCTGAGAAGAGAACTTTTGCTAAGATGTCAAATGCATTCAGTAGGAACAGCAGTTGTACAAACTGCGTTTTTACACCCTAAAACACTAGGAAGGAATCGGGCAAAACCGTTTTATGCTCCCCTGCATGGGTCGCTTTTGATTAAATTTCACGGATTCAGTCAATTAAGCTTTTATTTTAACAGGTATAATTTTGACCGAGTTAAGATTTATTCATATAGGAAAATGTTCGTTTGTCAAAAAAGGAAAAGATTATTTTGCTTTCCAGAATTGACCTGACAAAGTCATTGTTTGCATTTTTGTTTTTCGCATTAAAAATATAATACTTTCTAACAGCGTTCCGTGTATTCTTATCTCTTCTGACTCCAGGATTTCATAGAATGAGAAAAGGATTGTTAGGGAAATCGGAAACTTAAATTAAAGGTTTAATTCCCTGAACAGTCGAAACAATCGTGAGTGAGGAAAAGAAAGAATATTTTCCTCTATAAAGGTTTCCTTAGAAAAAGGAAATACAATTTGTATCATTTGATCCCTAACCACTTTGTCTTTCGGAAATTATGCATAAAAAGATTTTGTTTCTTTTCTCTTAATTTCTAAGGCTTACAGAGTAAATGGTTTCAGAAAATAATCTTTCTTGCGATTTAAAAGTAAAAAAAGGGGGAAATGATGAATAAGAAGAGAGACATGGTGACAGAGCAAGCCTTTGATACCATTAAAATCCTCCTTTCTACACTTACTAGTTTTAATCATCAGCAGTAACACATTCATTTCTATAAATACTAAACAGTGAGATAGGGAAAAAGTCGTTTATGGAAACACATACGCCAGCATAAAGCTAGTGTATTATAGGACTAAGCCTGCTTATTGCATAAATAATCGAGAGCTGGTATCTGTCCGGAAGAACTCAAAACGAATACACTGCTACTTGACCTTATATATTGTCCCAAGTAGAACGCCCAGCCACAGGGCAAGAATCCTAGCAAAATAAACCTTCTAAGAACCATTTTTGAAAATACTTTACACTTCTTTTTAGGGACAGAATGCCTTCGGTGTGAAGGTTAAGAAAAATGATAAAATAACACTTTTTCCTTAAAAGAATCTTAAAGAAGAATGCAGCCTGTACCTCTCTGGGCACTTCTGTAGCGAGAGGCAGCAGTCGCGACTGCCCTTTATGCTGCGGCGCCAGGCTCGGAATCATGGCGAATGACCGCCTCCCACAGTCGTTGCCATGAATACAAGCTCTGCTCAAGCTCGCATCTCGGATGACAGTTACACCCGACAATGCAAGCGCCGTGCTCCTTACGAGGCATTTTGGATGTATTGTTTACTTCAATCCTCACAATCTTTACACCAAGGAAGGAGGGTTTTACTCTCCCTATATTCCCAGTGAGGGAGTCACACACCCAGTGAGCTTAATTCGTTTCCCGAGGTGTCCTGGCTTTAAGGAACGGAAGCGTGTGATGTGAACCCAGTGTTGTCTTTCGCTTTAATTGTGGTCTTAGCCTCTTCACGTACTTTACTCTGACTTAAAAGAAACTTTTACACTTGGTACTGTTCACACTATTCCGGCCAGAAATCTGAGTCAAGATGACGTTATGCAGGGTTATGGAAAAAGCCAATGCATGTCCCCAGAGTCCACATGTCAAAAAAATTTTCCATACTAAATATTTTCCGTATTTCCCATCTTAAATATGAATTCTGAGAAGAGAACTTTTGCTAAGATGTCAAATGCATTCAGTAGGAACAGCAGTTGTACAAACTGCGTTTTTACACCCTAAAACACTAGGAAGGAATCGGGCAAAACCGTTTTATGCTCCCCTGCATGGGTCGCTTTTGATTAAATTTCACGGATTCAGTCAATTAAGCTTTTATTTTAACAGGTATAATTTTGACCGAGTTAAGATTTATTCATATAGGAAAATGTTCGTTTGTCAAAAAAGGAAAAGATTATTTTGCTTTCCAGAATTGACCTGACAAAGTCATTGTTTGCATTTTTGTTTTTCGCATTAAAAATATAATACTTTCTAACAGCGTTCCGTGTATTCTTATCTCTTCTGACTCCAGGATTTCATAGAATGAGAAAAGGATTGTTAGGGAAATCGGAAACTTAAATTAAAGGTTTAATTCCCTGAACAGTCGAAACAATCGTGAGTGAGGAAAAGAAAGAATATTTTCCTCTATAAAGGTTTCCTTAGAAAAAGGAAATACAATTTGTATCATTTGATCCCTAACCACTTTGTCTTTCGGAAATTATGCATAAAAAGATTTTGTTTCTTTTCTCTTAATTTCTAAGGCTTACAGAGTAAATGGTTTCAGAAAATAATCTTTCTTGCGATTTAAAAGTAAAAAAAGGGGGAAATGATGAATAAGAAGAGAGACATGGTGACAGAGCAAGCCTTTGATACCATTAAAATCCTCCTTTCTACACTTACTAGTTTTAATCATCAGCAGTAACACATTCATTTCTATAAATACTAAACAGTGAGATAGGGAAAAAGTCGTTTATGGAAACACATACGCCAGCATAAAGCTAGTGTATTATAGGACTAAGCCTGCTTATTGCATAAATAATCGAGAGCTGGTGTCTGTCCGGAAGAACTCAAAACGAATACACTGCTACTTGACCTTATATATTGTCCCAAGTAGAACGCCCAGCCACAGGGCAAGAATCCTAGCAAAATAAACCTTCTAAGAACCATTTTTGAAAATACTTTACACTTCTTTTTAGGGACAGAATGCCTTCGGTGTGAAGGTTAAGAAAAATGATAAAATAACACTTTTTCCTTAAAAGAATCTTAAAGAAGAATGCAGCCTGTACCTCTCTGGGCACTTCTGTAGCGAGAGGCAGCAGTCGCGACTGCCCTTTATGCTGCGGCGCCAGGCTCGGAATCATGGCGAATGACCGCCTCCCACAGTCGTTGCCATGAATACAAGCTCTGCTCAAGCTCGCATCTCGGATGACAGTTACACCCGACAATGCAAGCGCCGTGCTCCTTACGAGGCATTTTGGATGTATTGTTTACTTCAATCCTCACAATCTTTACACCAAGGAAGGAGGGTTTTACTCTCCCTATATTCCCAGTGAGGGAGTCACACACCCAGTGAGCTTAATTCGTTTCCCGAGGTGTCCTGGCTTTAAGGAACGGAAGCGTGTGATGTGAACCCAGTGTTGTCTTTCGCTTTAATTGTGGTCTTAGCCTCTTCACGTACTTTACTCTGACTTAAAAGAAACTTTTACACTTGGTACTGTTCACACTATTCCGGCCAGAAATCTGAGTCAAGATGACGTTATGCAGGGTTATGGAAAAAGCCAATGCATGTCCCCAGAGTCCACATGTCAAAAAAATTTTCCATACTAAATATTTTCCGTATTTCCCATCTTAAATATGAATTCTGAGAAGAGAACTTTTGCTAAGATGTCAAATGCATTCAGTAGGAACAGCAGTTGTACAAACTGCGTTTTTACACCCTAAAACACTAGGAAGGAATCGGGCAAAACCGTTTTATGCTCCCCTGCATGGGTCGCTCTTGATTAAATTTCACGGATTCAGTCAATTAAGCTTTTTTTTTAACAGGTATAATTTTGACCGAGTTAAGATTTATTCATATAGGAAAATGTTCGTTTGTCAAAAAAGGAAAAGATTATTTTGCTTTCCAGAATTGACCTGACAAAGTCATTGTTTGCATTTTTGTTTTTCGCATTAAAAATATAATACTTTCTAACAGCGTTCCGTGTATTCTTATCTCTTCTGACTCCAGGATTTCATAGAATGAGAAAAGGATTGTTAGGGAAATCGGAAACTTAAATTAAAGGTTTAATTCCCTGAACAGTCGAAACAATCGTGAGTGAGGAAAAGAAAGAATATTTTCCTCTATAAAGGTTTCCTTAGAAAAAGGAAATACAATTTGTATCATTTGATCCCTAACCACTTTGTCTTTCGGAAATTATGCATAAAAAGATTTTGTTTCTTTTCTCTTAATTTCTAAGGCTTACAGAGTAAATGGTTTCAGAAAATAATCTTTCTTGCGATTTAAAAGTAAAAAAAGGGGGAAATGATGAATAAGAAGAGAGACATGGTGACAGAGCAAGCCTTTGATACCATTAAAATCCTCCTTTCTACACTTACTAGTTTTAATCATCAGCAGTAACACATTCATTTCTATAAATACTAAACAGTGAGATAGGGAAAAAGTCGTTTATGGAAACACATACGCCAGCATAAAGCTAGTGTATTATAGGACTAAGCCTGCTTATTGCATAAATAATCGAGAGCTGGTATCTGTCCGGAAGAACTCAAAACGAATACACTGCTACTTGACCTTATATATTGTCCCAAGTAGAACGCCCAGCCACAGGGCAAGAATCCTAGCAAAATAAACCTTCTAAGAACCATTTTTGAAAATACTTTACACTTCTTTTTAGGGAGAGAATGCCTTCGGTGTGAAGGTTAAGAAAAATGATAAAATAACACTTTTTCCTTAAAAGAATCTTAAAGAAGAATGCAGCCTGTACCTCTCTGGGCACTTCTGTAGCGAGAGGCAGCAGTCGCGACTGCCCTTTATGCTGCGGCGCCAGGCTCGGAATCATGGCGAATGACCGCCTCCCACAGTCGTTGCCATGAATACAAGCTCTGCTCAAGCTCGCATCTCGGATGACAGTTACACCCGACAATGCAAGCGCCGTGCTCCTTACGAGGCATTTTGGATGTATTGTTTACTTCAATCCTCACAATCTTTACACCAAGGAAGGAGGGTTTTACTCTCCCTATATTCCCAGTGAGGGAGTCACACACCCAGTGAGCTTAATTCGTTTCCCGAGGTGTCCTGGCTTTAAGGAACGGAAGCGTGTGATGTGAACCCAGTGTTGTCTTTCGCTTTAATTGTGGTCTTAGCCTCTTCACGTACTTTACTCTGACTTAAAAGAAACTTTTACACTTGGTACTGTTCACACTATTCCGGCCAGAAATCTGAGTCAAGATGACGTTATGCAGGGTTATGGAAAAAGCCAATGCATGTCCCCAGAGTCTACATGTCAAAAAAATTTTCCATACTAAATATTTTCCGTATTTCCCATCTTAAATATGAATTCTGAGAAGAGAACTTTTGCTAAGATGTCAAATGCATTCAGTAGGAACAGCAGTTGTACAAACTGCGTTTTTACACCCTAAAACACTAGGAAGGAATCGGGCAAAACCGTTTTATGCTCCCCTGCATGGGTCGCTTTTGATTAAATTTCACGGATTCAGTCAATTAAGCTTTTATTTTAACAGGTATAATTTTGAGCGAGTTAAGATTTATTCATATAGGAAAATGTTCGTTTGTCAAAAAAGGAAAAGATTATTTTGCTTTCCAGAATTGACCTGACAAAGTCATTGTTTGCATTTTTGTTTTTCGCATTAAAAATATAATACTTTCTAACAGCGTTCCGTGTATTCTTATCTCTTCTGACTCCAGGATTTCATAGAATGAGAAAAGGATTGTTAGGGAAATCGGAAACTTAAATTAAAGGTTTAATTCCCTGAACAGTCGAAACAATCGTGAGTGAGGAAAAGAAAGAATATTTTCCTCTATAAAGGTTTCCTTAGAAAAAGGAAATACAATTTGTATCATTTGATCCCTAACCACTTTGTCTTTCGGAAATTATGCATAAAAAGATTTTGTTTCTTTTCTCTTAATTTCTAAGGCTTACAGAGTAAATGGTTTCAGAAAATAATCTTTCTTGCGATTTAAAAGTAAAAAAAGGGGGAAATGATGAATAAGAAGAGAGACATGGTGACAGAGCAAGCCTTTGATACCATTAAAATCCTCCTTTCTACACTTACTAGTTTTAATCATCAGCAGTAACACATTCATTTCTATAAATACTAAACAGTGAGATAGGGAAAAAGTCGTTTATGGAAACACATACGCCAGCATAAAGCTAGTGTATTATAGGACTAAGCCTGCTTATTGCATAAATAATCGAGAGCTGGTGTCTGTCCGGAAGAACTCAAAACGAATACACTGCTACTTGACCTTATATATTGTCCCAAGTAGAACGCCCAGCCACAGGGCAAGAATCCTAGCAAAATAAACCTTCTAAGAACCATTTTTGAAAATACTTTACACTTCTTTTTAGGGACAGAATGCCTTCGGTGTGAAGGTTAAGAAAAATGATAAAATAACACTTTTTCCTTAAAAGAATCTTAAAGAAGAATGCAGCCTGTACCTCTCTGGGCACTTCTGTAGCGAGAGGCAGCAGTCGCGACTGCCCTTTATGCTGCGGCGCCAGGCTCGGAATCATGGCGAATGACCGCCTCCCACAGTCGTTGCCATGAATACAAGCTCTGCTCAAGCTCGCATCTCGGATGACAGTTACACCCGACAATGCAAGCGCCGTGCTCCTTACGAGGCATTTTGGATGTATTGTTTACTTCAATCCTCACAATCTTTACACCAAGGAAGGAGGGTTTTACTCTCCCTATATTCCCAGTGAGGGAGTCACACACCCAGTGAGCTTAATTCGTTTCCCGAGGTGTCCTGGCTTTAAGGAACGGAAGCGTGTGATGTGAACCCAGTGTTGTCTTTCGCTTTAATTGTGGTCTTAGCCTCTTCACGTACTTTACTCTGACTTAAAAGAAACTTTTACACTTGGTACTGTTCACACTATTCCGGCCAGAAATCTGAGTCAAGATGACGTTATGCAGGGTTATGGAAAAAGCCAATGCATGTCCCCAGAGTCCACATGTCAAAAAAATTTTCCATACTAAATATTTTCCGTATTTCCCATCTTAAATATGAATTCTGAGAAGAGAACTTTTGCTAAGATGTCAAATGCATTCAGTAGGAACAGCAGTTGTACAAACTGCGTTTTTACACCCTAAAACACTAGGAAGGAATCGGGCAAAACCGTTTTATGCTCCCCTGCATGGGTCGCTCTTGATTAAATTTCACGGATTCAGTCAATTAAGCTTTTTTTTTAACAGGTATAATTTTGACCGAGTTAAGATTTATTCATATAGGAAAATGTTCGTTTGTCAAAAAAGGAAAAGATTATTTTGCTTTCCAGAATTGACCTGACAAAGTCATTGTTTGCATTTTTGTTTTTCGCATTAAAAATATAATACTTTCTAACAGCGTTCCGTGTATTCTTATCTCTTCTGACTCCAGGATTTCATAGAATGAGAAAAGGATTGTTAGGGAAATCGGAAACTTAAATTAAAGGTTTAATTCCCTGAACAGTCGAAACAATCGTGAGTGAGGAAAAGAAAGAATATTTTCCTCTATAAAGGTTTCCTTAGAAAAAGGAAATACAATTTGTATCATTTGATCCCTAACCACTTTGTCTTTCGGAAATTATGCATAAAAAGATTTTGTTTCTTTTCTCTTAATTTCTAAGGCTTACAGAGTAAATGGTTTCAGAAAATAATCTTTCTTGCGATTTAAAAGTAAAAAAAGGGGGAAATGATGAATAAGAAGAGAGACATGGTGACAGAGCAAGCCTTTGATACCATTAAAATCCTCCTTTCTACACTTACTAGTTTTAATCATCAGCAGTAACACATTCATTTCTATAAATACTAAACAGTGAGATAGGGAAAAAGTCGTTTATGGAAACACATACGCCAGCATAAAGCTAGTGTATTATAGGACTAAGCCTGCTTATTGCATAAATAATCGAGAGCTGGTATCTGTCCGGAAGAACTCAAAACGAATACACTGCTACTTGACCTTATATATTGTCCCAAGTAGAACGCCCAGCCACAGGGCAAGAATCCTAGCAAAATAAACCTTCTAAGAACCATTTTTGAAAATACTTTACACTTCTTTTTAGGGAGAGAATGCCTTCGGTGTGAAGGTTAAGAAAAATGATAAAATAACACTTTTTCCTTAAAAGAATCTTAAAGAAGAATGCAGCCTGTACCTCTCTGGGCACTTCTGTAGCGAGAGGCAGCAGTCGCGACTGCCCTTTATGCTGCGGCGCCAGGCTCGGAATCATGGCGAATGACCGCCTCCCACAGTCGTTGCCATGAATACAAGCTCTGCTCAAGCTCGCATCTCGGATGACAGTTACACCCGACAATGCAAGCGCCGTGCTCCTTACGAGGCATTTTGGATGTATTGTTTACTTCAATCCTCACAATCTTTACACCAAGGAAGGAGGGTTTTACTCTCCCTATATTCCCAGTGAGGGAGTCACACACCCAGTGAGCTTAATTCGTTTCCCGAGGTGTCCTGGCTTTAAGGAACGGAAGCGTGTGATGTGAACCCAGTGTTGTCTTTCGCTTTAATTGTGGTCTTAGCCTCTTCACGTACTTTACTCTGACTTAAAAGAAACTTTTACACTTGGTACTGTTCACACTATTCCGGCCAGAAATCTGAGTCAAGATGACGTTATGCAGGGTTATGGAAAAAGCCAATGCATGTCCCCAGAGTCCACATGTCAAAAAAATTTTCCATACTAAATATTTTCCGTATTTCCCATCTTAAATATGAATTCTGAGAAGAGAACTTTTGCTAAGATGTCAAATGCATTCAGTAGGAACAGCAGTTGTACAAACTGCGTTTTTACACCCTAAAACACTAGGAAGGAATCGGGCAAAACCGTTTTATGCTCCCCTGCATGGGTCGCTCTTGATTAAATTTCACGGATTCAGTCAATTAAGCTTTTTTTTTAACAGGTATAATTTTGACCGAGTTAAGATTTATTCATATAGGAAAATGTTCGTTTGTCAAAAAAGGAAAAGATTATTTTGCTTTCCAGAATTGACCTGACAAAGTCATTGTTTGCATTTTTGTTTTTCGCATTAAAAATATAATACTTTCTAACAGCGTTCCGTGTATTCTTATCTCTTCTGACTCCAGGATTTCATAGAATGAGAAAAGGATTGTTAGGGAAATCGGAAACTTAAATTAAAGGTTTAATTCCCTGAACAGTCGAAACAATCGTGAGTGAGGAAAAGAAAGAATATTTTCCTCTATAAAGGTTTCCTTAGAAAAAGGAAATACAATTTGTATCATTTGATCCCTAACCACTTTGTCTTTCGGAAATTATGCATAAAAAGATTTTGTTTCTTTTCTCTTAATTTCTAAGGCTTACAGAGTAAATGGTTTCAGAAAATAATCTTTCTTGCGATTTAAAAGTAAAAAAAGGGGGAAATGATGAATAAGAAGAGAGACATGGTGACAGAGCAAGCCTTTGATACCATTAAAATCCTCCTTTCTACACTTACTAGTTTTAATCATCAGCAGTAACACATTCATTTCTATAAATACTAAACAGTGAGATAGGGAAAAAGTCGTTTATGGAAACACATACGCCAGCATAAAGCTAGTGTATTATAGGACTAAGCCTGCTTATTGCATAAATAATCGAGAGCTGGTATCTGTCCGGAAGAACTCAAAACGAATACACTGCTACTTGACCTTATATATTGTCCCAAGTAGAACGCCCAGCCACAGGGCAAGAATCCTAGCAAAATAAACCTTCTAAGAACCATTTTTGAAAATACTTTACACTTCTTTTTAGGGAGAGAATGCCTTCGGTGTGAAGGTTAAGAAAAATGATAAAATAACACTTTTTCCTTAAAAGAATCTTAAAGAAGAATGCAGCCTGTACCTCTCTGGGCACTTCTGTAGCGAGAGGCAGCAGTCGCGACTGCCCTTTATGCTGCGGCGCCAGGCTCGGAATCATGGCGAATGACCGCCTCCCACAGTCGTTGCCATGAATACAAGCTCTGCTCAAGCTCGCATCTCGGATGACAGTTACACCCGACAATGCAAGCGCCGTGCTCCTTACGAGGCATTTTGGATGTATTGTTTACTTCAATCCTCACAATCTTTACACCAAGGAAGGAGGGTTTTACTCTCCCTATATTCCCAGTGAGGGAGTCACACACCCAGTGAGCTTAATTCGTTTCCCGAGGTGTCCTGGCTTTAAGGAACGGAAGCGTGTGATGTGAACCCAGTGTTGTCTTTCGCTTTAATTGTGGTCTTAGCCTCTTCACGTACTTTACTCTGACTTAAAAGAAACTTTTACACTTGGTACTGTTCACACTATTCCGGCCAGAAATCTGAGTCAAGATGACGTTATGCAGGGTTATGGAAAAAGCCAATGCATGTCCCCAGAGTCTACATGTCAAAAAAATTTTCCATACTAAATATTTTCCGTATTTCCCATCTTAAATATGAATTCTGAGAAGAGAACTTTTGCTAAGATGTCAAATGCATTCAGTAGGAACAGCAGTTGTACAAACTGCGTTTTTACACCCTAAAACACTAGGAAGGAATCGGGCAAAACCGTTTTATGCTCCCCTGCATGGGTCGCTTTTGATTAAATTTCACGGATTCAGTCAATTAAGCTTTTATTTTAACAGGTATAATTTTGACCGAGTTAAGATTTATTCATATAGGAAAATGTTCGTTTGTCAAAAAAGGAAAAGATTATTTTGCTTTCCAGAATTGACCTGACAAAGTCATTGTTTGCATTTTTGTTTTTCGCATTAAAAATATAATACTTTCTAACAGCGTTCCGTGTATTCTTATCTCTTCTGACTCCAGGATTTCATAGAATGAGAAAAGGATTGTTAGGGAAATCGGAAACTTAAATTAAAGGTTTAATTCCCTGAACAGTCGAAACAATCCTGAGTGAGGAAAAGAAAGAATATTTTCCTGTATAAAGGTTTCCTTAGAAAAAGGAAATACAATTTGTATCATTTGATCCCTAACCACTTTGTCTTTCGGAAATTATGCATAAAAAGATTTTGTTTCTTTTCTCTTAATTTCTAAGGCTTACAGAGTAAATGGTTTCAGAAAATAATCTTTCTTGCGATTTAAAAGTAAAAAGAGGGGGAAATGATGAATAAGAAGAGAGACATGGTGACAGAGCAAGCCTTTGATACCATTAAAATCCTCCTTTCTACACTTACTAGTTTTAATCATCAGCAGTAACACATTCATTTCTATAAATACTAAACAGTGAGATAGGGAAAAAGTCGTTTATGGAAACACATACGCCAGCATAAAGCTAGTGTATTATAGGACTAAGCCTGCTTATTGCATAAATAATCGAGAGCTGGTATCTGTCCGGAAGAACTCAAAACGAATACACTGCTACTTGACCTTATATATTGTCCCAAGTAGAACGCCCAGCCACAGGGCAAGAATCCTAGCAAAATAAACCTTCTAAGAACCATTTTTGAAAATACTTTACACTTCTTTTTAGGGACAGAATGCCTTCGGTGTGAAGGTTAAGAAAAATGATAAAATAACACTTTTTCCTTAAAAGAATCTTAAAGAAGAATGCAGCCTGTACCTCTCTGGGCACTTCTGTAGCGAGAGGCAGCAGTCGCGACTGCCCTTTATGCTGCGGCGCCAGGCTCGGAATCATGGCGAATGACCGCCTCCCACAGTCGTTGCCATGAATACAAGCTCTGCTCAAGCTCGCATCTCGGATGACAGTTACACCCGACAATGCAAGCGCCGTGCTCCTTACGAGGCATTTTGGATGTATTGTTTACTTCAATCCTCACAATCTTTACACCAAGGAAGGAGGGTTTTACTCTCCCTATATTCCCAGTGAGGGAGTCACACACCCAGTGAGCTTAATTCGTTTCCCGAGGTGTCCTGGCTTTAAGGAACGGAAGCGTGTGATGTGAACCCAGTGTTGTCTTTCGCTTTAATTGTGGTCTTAGCCTCTTCACGTACTTTACTCTGACTTAAAAGAAACTTTTACACTTGGTACTGTTCACACTATTCCGGCCAGAAATCTGAGTCAAGATGACGTTATGCAGGGTTATGGAAAAAGCCAATGCATGTCCCCAGAGTCCACATGTCAAAAAAATTTTCCATACTAAATATTTTCCGTATTTCCCATCTTAAATATGAATTCTGAGAAGAGAACTTTTGCTAAGATGTCAAATGCATTCAGTAGGAACAGCAGTTGTACAAACTGTGTTTTTACACCCTAAAACACTAGGAAGGAATCGGGCAAAACCGTTTTATGCTCCCCTGCATGGGTCGCTCTTGATTAAATTTCACGGATTCAGTCAATTAAGCTTTTTTTTTAACAGGTATAATTTTGACCGAGTTAAGATTTATTCATATAGGAAAATGTTCGTTTGTCAAAAAAGGAAAAGATTATTTTGCTTTCCAGAATTGACCTGACAAAGTCATTGTTTGCATTTTTGTTTTTCGCATTAAAAATATAATACTTTCTAACAGCGTTCCGTGTATTCTTATCTCTTCTGACTCCAGGATTTCATAGAATGAGAAAAGGATTGTTAGGGAAATCGGAAACTTAAATTAAAGGTTTAATTCCCTGAACAGTCGAAACAATCGTGAGTGAGGAAAAGAAAGAATATTTTCCTCTATAAAGGTTTCCTTAGAAAAAGGAAATACAATTTGTATCATTTGATCCCTAACCACTTTGTCTTTCGGAAATTATGCATAAAAAGATTTTGTTTCTTTTCTCTTAATTTCTAAGGCTTACAGAGTAAATGGTTTCAGAAAATAATCTTTCTTGCGATTTAAAAGTAAAAAAAGGGGGAAATGATGAATAAGAAGAGAGACATGGTGACAGAGCAAGCCTTTGATACCATTAAAATCCTCCTTTCTACACTTACTAGTTTTAATCATCAGCAGTAACACATTCATTTCTATAAATACTAAACAGTGAGATAGGGAAAAAGTCGTTTATGGAAACACATACGCCAGCATAAAGCTAGTGTATTATAGGACTAAGCCTGCTTATTGCATAAATAATCGAGAGCTGGTATCTGTCCGGAAGAACTCAAAACGAATACACTGCTACTTGACCTTATATATTGTCCCAAGTAGAACGCCCAGCCACAGGGCAAGAATCCTAGCAAAATAAACCTTCTAAGAACCATTTTTGAAAATACTTTACACTTCTTTTTAGGGAGAGAATGCCTTCGGTGTGAAGGTTAAGAAAAATGATAAAATAACACTTTTTCCTTAAAAGAATCTTAAAGAAGAATGCAGCCTGTACCTCTCTGGGCACTTCTGTAGCGAGAGGCAGCAGTCGCGACTGCCCTTTATGCTGCGGCGCCAGGCTCGGAATCATGGCGAATGACCGCCTCCCACAGTCGTTGCCATGAATACAAGCTCTGCTCAAGCTCGCATCTCGGATGACAGTTACACCCGACAATGCAAGCGCCGTGCTCCTTACGAGGCATTTTGGATGTATTGTTTACTTCAATCCTCACAATCTTTACACCAAGGAAGGAGGGTTTTACTCTCCCTATATTCCCAGTGAGGGAGTCACACACCCAGTGAGCTTAATTCGTTTCCCGAGGTGTCCTGGCTTTAAGGAACGGAAGCGTGTGATGTGAACCCAGTGTTGTCTTTCGCTTTAATTGTGGTCTTAGCCTCTTCACGTACTTTACTCTGACTTAAAAGAAACTTTTACACTTGGTACTGTTCACACTATTCCGGCCAGAAATCTGAGTCAAGATGACGTTATGCAGGGTTATGGAAAAAGCCAATGCATGTCCCCAGAGTCTACATGTCAAAAAAATTTTCCATACTAAATATTTTCCGTATTTCCCATCTTAAATATGAATTCTGAGAAGAGAACTTTTGCTAAGATGTCAAATGCATTCAGTAGGAACAGCAGTTGTACAAACTGCGTTTTTACACCCTAAAACACTAGGAAGGAATCGGGCAAAACCGTTTTATGCTCCCCTGCATGGGTCGCTTTTGATTAAATTTCACGGATTCAGTCAATTAAGCTTTTATTTTAACAGGTATAATTTTGAGCGAGTTAAGATTTATTCATATAGGAAAATGTTCGTTTGTCAAAAAAGGAAAAGATTATTTTGCTTTCCAGAATTGACCTGACAAAGTCATTGTTTGCATTTTTGTTTTTCGCATTAAAAATATAATACTTTCTAACAGCGTTCCGTGTATTCTTATCTCTTCTGACTCCAGGATTTCATAGAATGAGAAAAGGATTGTTAGGGAAATCGGAAACTTAAATTAAAGGTTTAATTCCCTGAACAGTCGAAACAATCCTGAGTGAGGAAAAGAAAGAATATTTTCCTGTATAAAGGTTTCCTTAGAAAAAGGAAATACAATTTGTATCATTTGATCCCTAACCACTTTGTCTTTCGGAAATTATGCATAAAAAGATTTTGTTTCTTTTCTCTTAATTTCTAAGGCTTACAGAGTAAATGGTTTCAGAAAATAATCTTTCTTGCGATTTAAAAGTAAAAAGAGGGGGAAATGATGAATAAGAAGAGAGACATGGTGACAGAGCAAGCCTTTGATACCATTAAAATCCTCCTTTCTACACTTACTAGTTTTAATCATCAGCAGTAACACATTCATTTCTATAAATACTAAACAGTGAGATAGGGAAAAAGTCGTTTATGGAAACACATACGCCAGCATAAAGCTAGTGTATTATAGGACTAAGCCTGCTTATTGCATAAATAATCGAGAGCTGGTATCTGTCCGGAAGAACTCAAAACGAATACACTGCTACTTGACCTTATATATTGTCCCAAGTAGAACGCCCAGCCACAGGGCAAGAATCCTAGCAAAATAAACCTTCTAAGAACCATTTTTGAAAATACTTTACACTTCTTTTTAGGGAGAGAATGCCTTCGGTGTGAAGGTTAAGAAAAATGATAAAATAACACTTTTTCCTTAAAAGAATCTTAAAGAAGAATGCAGCCTGTACCTCTCTGGGCACTTCTGTAGCGAGAGGCAGCAGTCGCGACTGCCCTTTATGCTGCGGCGCCAGGCTCGGAATCATGGCGAATGACCGCCTCCCACAGTCGTTGCCATGAATACAAGCTCTGCTCAAGCTCGCATCTCGGATGACAGTTACACCCGACAATGCAAGCGCCGTGCTCCTTACGAGGCATTTTGGATGTATTGTTTACTTCAATCCTCACAATCTTTACACCAAGGAAGGAGGGTTTTACTCTCCCTATATTCCCAGTGAGGGAGTCACACACCCAGTGAGCTTAATTCGTTTCCCGAGGTGTCCTGGCTTTAAGGAACGGAAGCGTGTGATGTGAACCCAGTGTTGTCTTTCGCTTTAATTGTGGTCTTAGCCTCTTCATGTACTTTACTCTGACTTAAAAGAAACTTTTACACTTGGTACTGTTCACACTATTCCGGCCAGAAATCTGAGTCAAGATGACGTTATGCAGGGTTATGGAAAAAGCCAATGCATGTCCCCAGAGTCCACATGTCAAAAAAATTTTCCATACTAAATATTTTCCGTATTTCCCATCTTAAATATGAATTCTGAGAAGAGAACTTTTGCTAAGATATCAAATGCATTCAGTAGGAACAGCAGTTGTACAAACTGCGTTTTTACACCCTAAAACACTAGGAAGGAATCGGGCAAAACCGTTTTATGCTCCCCTGCATGGGTCGCTTTTGATTAAATTTCACGGATTCAGTCAATTAAGCTTTTATTTTAACAGGTATAATTTTGAGCGAGTTAAGATTTATTCATATAGGAAAATGTTCGTTTGTCAAAAAAGGAAAAGATTATTTTGCTTTCCAGAATTGACCTGACAAAGTCATTGTTTGCATTTTTGTTTTTCGCATTAAAAATATAATACTTTCTAACAGCGTTCCGTGTATTCTTATCTCTTCTGACTCCAGGATTTCATAGAATGAGAAAAGGATTGTTAGGGAAATCGGAAACTTAAATTAAAGGTTTAATTCCCTGAACAGTCGAAACAATCGTGAGTGAGGAAAAGAAAGAATATTTTCCTCTATAAAGGTTTCCTTAGAAAAAGGAAATACAATTTGTATCATTTGATCCCTAACCACTTTGTCTTTCGGAAATTATGCATAAAAAGATTTTGTTTCTTTTCTCTTAATTTCTAAGGCTTACAGAGTAAATGGTTTCAGAAAATAATCTTTCTTGCGATTTAAAAGTAAAAAAAGGGGGAAATGATGAATAAGAAGAGAGACATGGTGACAGAGCAAGCCTTTGATACCATTAAAATCCTCCTTTCTACACTTACTAGTTTTAATCATCAGCAGTAACACATTCATTTCTATAAATACTAAACAGTGAGATAGGGAAAAAGTCGTTTATGGAAACACATACGCCAGCATAAAGCTAGTGTATTATAGGACTAAGCCTGCTTATTGCATAAATAATCGAGAGCTGGTATCTGTCCGGAAGAACTCAAAACGAATACACTGCTACTTGACCTTATATATTGTCCCAAGTAGAACGCCCAGCCACAGGGCAAGAATCCTAGCAAAATAAACCTTCTAAGAACCATTTTTGAAAATACTTTACACTTCTTTTTAGGGACAGAATGCCTTCGGTGTGAAGGTTAAGAAAAATGATAAAATAACACTTTTTCCTTAAAAGAATCTTAAAGAAGAATGCAGCCTGTACCTCTCTGGGCACTTCTGTAGCGAGAGGCAGCAGTCGCGACTGCCCTTTATGCTGCGGCGCCAGGCTCGGAATCATGGCGAATGACCGCCTCCCACAGTCGTTGCCATGAATACAAGCTCTGCTCAAGCTCGCATCTCGGATGACAGTTACACCCGACAATGCAAGCGCCGTGCTCCTTACGAGGCATTTTGGATGTATTGTTTACTTCAATCCTCACAATCTTTACACCAAGGAAGGAGGGTTTTACTCTCCCTATATTCCCAGTGAGGGAGTCACACACCCAGTGAGCTTAATTCGTTTCCCGAGGTGTCCTGGCTTTAAGGAACGGAAGCGTGTGATGTGAACCCAGTGTTGTCTTTCGCTTTAATTGTGGTCTTAGCCTCTTCACGTACTTTACTCTGACTTAAAAGAAACTTTTACACTTGGTACTGTTCACACTATTCCGGCCAGAAATCTGAGTCAAGATGACGTTATGCAGGGTTATGGAAAAAGCCAATGCATGTCCCCAGAGTCCACATGTCAAAAAAATTTTCCATACTAAATATTTTCCGTATTTCCCATCTTAAATATGAATTCTGAGAAGAGAACTTTTGCTAAGATGTCAAATGCATTCAGTAGGAACAGCAGTTGTACAAACTGCGTTTTTACACCCTAAAACACTAGGAAGGAATCGGGCAAAACCGTTTTATGCTCCCCTGCATGGGTCGCTCTTGATTAAATTTCACGGATTCAGTCAATTAAGCTTTTTTTTTAACAGGTATAATTTTGACCGAGTTAAGATTTATTCATATAGGAAAATGTTCGTTTGTCAAAAAAGGAAAAGATTATTTTGCTTTCCAGAATTGACCTGACAAAGTCATTGTTTGCATTTTTGTTTTTCGCATTAAAAATATAATACTTTCTAACAGCGTTCCGTGTATTCTTATCTCTTCTGACTCCAGGATTTCATAGAATGAGAAAAGGATTGTTAGGGAAATCGGAAACTTAAATTAAAGGTTTAATTCCCTGAACAGTCGAAACAATCGTGAGTGAGGAAAAGAAAGAATATTTTCCTCTATAAAGGTTTCCTTAGAAAAAGGAAATACAATTTGTATCATTTGATCCCTAACCACTTTGTCTTTCGGAAATTATGCATAAAAAGATTTTGTTTCTTTTCTCTTAATTTCTAAGGCTTACAGAGTAAATGGTTTCAGAAAATAATCTTTCTTGCGATTTAAAAGTAAAAAAAGGGGGAAATGATGAATAAGAAGAGAGACATGGTGACAGAGCAAGCCTTTGATACCATTAAAATCCTCCTTTCTACACTTACTAGTTTTAATCATCAGCAGTAACACATTCATTTCTATAAATACTAAACAGTGAGATAGGGAAAAAGTCGTTTATGGAAACACATACGCCAGCATAAAGCTAGTGTATTATAGGACTAAGCCTGCTTATTGCATAAATAATCGAGAGCTGGTATCTGTCCGGAAGAACTCAAAACGAATACACTGCTACTTGACCTTATATATTGTCCCAAGTAGAACGCCCAGCCACAGGGCAAGAATCCTAGCAAAATAAACCTTCTAAGAACCATTTTTGAAAATACTTTACACTTCTTTTTAGGGAGAGAATGCCTTCGGTGTGAAGGTTAAGAAAAATGATAAAATAACACTTTTTCCTTAAAAGAATCTTAAAGAAGAATGCAGCCTGTACCTCTCTGGGCACTTCTGTAGCGAGAGGCAGCAGTCGCGACTGCCCTTTATGCTGCGGCGCCAGGCTCGGAATCATGGCGAATGACCGCCTCCCACAGTCGTTGCCATGAATACAAGCTCTGCTCAAGCTCGCATCTCGGATGACAGTTACACCCGACAATGCAAGCGCCGTGCTCCTTACGAGGCATTTTGGATGTATTGTTTACTTCAATCCTCACAATCTTTACACCAAGGAAGGAGGGTTTTACTCTCCCTATATTCCCAGTGAGGGAGTCACACACCCAGTGAGCTTAATTCGTTTCCCGAGGTGTCCTGGCTTTAAGGAACGGAAGCGTGTGATGTGAACCCAGTGTTGTCTTTCGCTTTAATTGTGGTCTTAGCCTCTTCACGTACTTTACTCTGACTTAAAAGAAACTTTTACACTTGGTACTGTTCACACTATTCCGGCCAGAAATCTGAGTCAAGATGACGTTATGCAGGGTTATGGAAAAAGCCAATGCATGTCCCCAGAGTCTACATGTCAAAAAAATTTTCCATACTAAATATTTTCCGTATTTCCCATCTTAAATATGAATTCTGAGAAGAGAACTTTTGCTAAGATGTCAAATGCATTCAGTAGGAACAGCAGTTGTACAAACTGCGTTTTTACACCCTAAAACACTAGGAAGGAATCGGGCAAAACCGTTTTATGCTCCCCTGCATGGGTCGCTTTTGATTAAATTTCACGGATTCAGTCAATTAAGCTTTTATTTTAACAGGTATAATTTTGACCGAGTTAAGATTTATTCATATAGGAAAATGTTCGTTTGTCAAAAAAGGAAAAGATTATTTTGCTTTCCAGAATTGACCTGACAAAGTCATTGTTTGCATTTTTGTTTTTCGCATTAAAAATATAATACTTTCTAACAGCGTTCCGTGTATTCTTATCTCTTCTGACTCCAGGATTTCATAGAATGAGAAAAGGATTGTTAGGGAAATCGGAAACTTAAATTAAAGGTTTAATTCCCTGAACAGTCGAAACAATCCTGAGTGAGGAAAAGAAAGAATATTTTCCTGTATAAAGGTTTCCTTAGAAAAAGGAAATACAATTTGTATCATTTGATCCCTAACCACTTTGTCTTTCGGAAATTATGCATAAAAAGATTTTGTTTCTTTTCTCTTAATTTCTAAGGCTTACAGAGTAAATGGTTTCAGAAAATAATCTTTCTTGCGATTTAAAAGTAAAAAGAGGGGGAAATGATGAATAAGAAGAGAGACATGGTGACAGAGCAAGCCTTTGATACCATTAAAATCCTCCTTTCTACACTTACTAGTTTTAATCATCAGCAGTAACACATTCATTTCTATAAATACTAAACAGTGAGATAGGGAAAAAGTCGTTTATGGAAACACATACGCCAGCATAAAGCTAGTGTATTATAGGACTAAGCCTGCTTATTGCATAAATAATCGAGAGCTGGTATCTGTCCGGAAGAACTCAAAACGAATACACTGCTACTTGACCTTATATATTGTCCCAAGTAGAACGCCCAGCCACAGGGCAAGAATCCTAGCAAAATAAACCTTCTAAGAACCATTTTTGAAAATACTTTACACTTCTTTTTAGGGACAGAATGCCTTCGGTGTGAAGGTTAAGAAAAATGATAAAATAACACTTTTTCCTTAAAAGAATCTTAAAGAAGAATGCAGCCTGTACCTCTCTGGGCACTTCTGTAGCGAGAGGCAGCAGTCGCGACTGCCCTTTATGCTGCGGCGCCAGGCTCGGAATCATGGCGAATGACCGCCTCTCACAGTCGTTGCCATGAATACAAGCTCTGCTCAAGCTCGCATCTCGGATGACAGTTACACCCGACAATGCAAGCGCCGTGCTCCTTACGAGGCATTTTGGATGTATTGTTTACTTCAATCCTCACAATCTTTACACCAAGGAAGGAGGGTTTTACTCTCCCTATATTCCCAGTGAGGGAGTCACACACCCAGTGAGCTTAATTCGTTTCCCGAGGTGTCCTGGCTTTAAGGAACGGAAGCGTGTGATGTGAACCCAGTGTTGTCTTTCGCTTTAATTGTGGTCTTAGCCTCTTCATGTACTTTACTCTGACTTAAAAGAAACTTTTACACTTGGTACTGTTCACACTATTCCGGCCAGAAATCTGAGTCAAGATGACGTTATGCAGGGTTATGGAAAAAGCCAATGCATGTCCCCAGAGTCCACATGTCAAAAAAATTTTCCATACTAAATATTTTCCGTATTTCCCATCTTAAATATGAATTCTGAGAAGAGAACTTTTGCTAAGATATCAAATGCATTCAGTAGGAACAGCAGTTGTACAAACTGCGTTTTTACACCCTAAAACACTAGGAAGGAATCGGGCAAAACCGTTTTATGCTCCCCTGCATGGGTCGCTTTTGATTAAATTTCACGGATTCAGTCAATTAAGCTTTTATTTTAACAGGTATAATTTTGAGCGAGTTAAGATTTATTCATATAGGAAAATGTTCGTTTGTCAAAAAAGGAAAAGATTATTTTGCTTTCCAGAATTGACCTGACAAAGTCATTGTTTGCATTTTTGTTTTTCGCATTAAAAATATAATACTTTCTAACAGCGTTCCGTGTATTCTAATCTCTTCTGACTCCAGGATTTCATAGAATGAGAAAAGGATTGTTAGGGAAATCGGAAACTTAAATTAAAGGTTTAATTCCCTGAACAGTCGAAACAGTCGTGAGTGAGTAAAAGAAAGAATATTTTCCTCTATAAAGGTTTCCTTAGAAAAAGGAAATACAATTTGTATCATTTGATCCCTAACCACTTTGTCTTTCGGAAATTATGCATAAAAAGATTTTGTTTCTTTTCTCTTAATTTCTAAGGCTTACAGAGTAAATGGTTTCAGAAAATAATCTTTCTTGCGATTTAAAAGTAAAAAAAGGGGGAAATGATGAATAAGAAGAGAGACATGGTGACAGAGCAAGCCTTTGATACCATTAAAATCCTCCTTTCTACACTTACTAGTTTTAATCATCAGCAGTAACACATTCATTTCTATAAATACTAAACAGTGAGATAGGGAAAAAGTCGTTTATGGAAACACATACGCCAGCATAAAGCTAGTGTATTATAGGACTAAGCCTGCTTATTGCATAAATAATCGAGAGCTGGTATCTGTCCGGAAGAACTCAAAACGAATACACTGCTACTTGACCTTATATATTGTCCCAAGTAGAACGCCCAGCCACAGGGCAAGAATCCTAGCAAAATAAACCTTCTAAGAACCATTTTTGAAAATACTTTACACTTCTTTTTAGGGAGAGAATGCCTTCGGTGTGAAGGTTAAGAAAAATGATAAAATAACACTTTTTCCTTAAAAGAATCTTAAAGAAGAATGCAGCCTGTACCTCTCTGGGCACTTCTGTAGCGAGAGGCAGCAGTCGCGACTGCCCTTTATGCTGCGGCGCCAGGCTCGGAATCATGGCGAATGACCGCCTCCCACAGTCGTTGCCATGAATACAAGCTCTGCTCAAGCTCGCATCTCGGATGACAGTTACACCCGACAATGCAAGCGCCGTGCTCCTTACGAGGCATTTTGGATGTATTGTTTACTTCAATCCTCACAATCTTTACACCAAGGAAGGAGGGTTTTACTCTCCCTATATTCCCAGTGAGGGAGTCACACACCCAGTGAGCTTAATTCGTTTCCCGAGGTGTCCTGGCTTTAAGGAACGGAAGCGTGTGATGTGAACCCAGTGTTGTCTTTCGCTTTAATTGTGGTCTTAGCCTCTTCATGTACTTTACTCTGACTTAAAAGAAACTTTTACACTTGGTACTGTTCACACTATTCCGGCCAGAAATCTGAGTCAAGATGACGTTATGCAGGGTTATGGAAAAAGCCAATGCATGTCCCCAGAGTCCACATGTCAAAAAAATTTTCCATACTAAATATTTTCCGTATTTCCCATCTTAAATATGAATTCTGAGAAGAGAACTTTTGCTAAGATGTCAAATGCATTCAGTAGGAACAGCAGTTGTACAAACTGCGTTTTTACACCCTAAAACACTAGGAAGGAATCGGGCAAAACCGTTTTATGCTCCCCTGCATGGGTCGCTTTTGATTAAATTTCACGGATTCAGTCAATTAAGCTTTTATTTTAACAGGTATAATTTTGACCGAGTTAAGATTTATTCATATAGGAAAATGTTCGTTTGTCAAAAAAGGAAAAGATTATTTTGCTTTCCAGAATTGACCTGACAAAGTCATTGTTTGCATTTTTGTTTTTCGCATTAAAAATATAATACTTTCTAACAGCGTTCCGTGTATTCTTATCTCTTCTGACTCCAGGATTTCATAGAATGAGAAAAGGATTGTTAGGGAAATCGGAAACTTAAATTAAAGGTTTAATTCCCTGAACAGTCGAAACAATCGTGAGTGAGGAAAAGAAAGAATATTTTCCTCTATAAAGGTTTCCTTAGAAAAAGGAAATACAATTTGTATCATTTGATCCCTAACCACTTTGTCTTTCGGAAATTATGCATAAAAAGATTTTGTTTCTTTTCTCTTAATTTCTAAGGCTTACAGAGTAAATGGTTTCAGAAAATAATCTTTCTTGCGATTTAAAAGTAAAAAAAGGGGGAAATGATGAATAAGAAGAGAGACATGGTGACAGAGCAAGCCTTTGATACCATTAAAATCCTCCTTTCTACACTTACTAGTTTTAATCATCAGCAGTAACACATTCATTTCTATAAATACTAAACAGTGAGATAGGGAAAAAGTCGTTTATGGAAACACATACGCCAGCATAAAGCTAGTGTATTATAGGACTAAGCCTGCTTATTGCATAAATAATCGAGAGCTGGTATCTGTCCGGAAGAACTCAAAACGAATACACTGCTACTTGACCTTATATATTGTCCCAAGTAGAACGCCCAGCCACAGGGCAAGAATCCTAGCAAAATAAACCTTCTAAGAACCATTTTTGAAAATACTTTACACTTCTTTTTAGGGAGAGAATGCCTTCGGTGTGAAGGTTAAGAAAAATGATAAAATAACACTTTTTCCTTAAAAGAATCTTAAAGAAGAATGCAGCCTGTACCTCTCTGGGCACTTCTGTAGCGAGAGGCAGCAGTCGCGACTGCCCTTTATGCTGCGGCGCCAGGCTCGGAATCATGGCGAATGACCGCCTCCCACAGTCGTTGCCATGAATACAAGCTCTGCTCAAGCTCGCATCTCGGATGACAGTTACACCCGACAATGCAAGCGCCGTGCTCCTTACGAGGCATTTTGGATGTATTGTTTACTTCAATCCTCACAATCTTTACACCAAGGAAGGAGGGTTTTACTCTCCCTATATTCCCAGTGAGGGAGTCACACACCCAGTGAGCTTAATTCGTTTCCCGAGGTGTCCTGGCTTTAAGGAACGGAAGCGTGTGATGTGAACCCAGTGTTGTCTTTCGCTTTAATTGTGGTCTTAGCCTCTTCACGTACTTTACTCTGACTTAAAAGAAACTTTTACACTTGGTACTGTTCACACTATTCCGGCCAGAAATCTGAGTCAAGATGACGTTATGCAGGGTTATGGAAAAAGCCAATGCATGTCCCCAGAGTCCACATGTCAAAAAAATTTTCCATACTAAATATTTTCCGTATTTCCCATCTTAAATATGAATTCTGAGAAGAGAACTTTTGCTAAGATGTCAAATGCATTCAGTAGGAACAGCAGTTGTACAAACTGCGTTTTTACACCCTAAAACACTAGGAAGGAATCGGGCAAAACCGTTTTATGCTCCCCTGCATGGGTCGCTCTTGATTAAATTTCACGGATTCAGTCAATTAAGCTTTTTTTTTAACAGGTATAATTTTGACCGAGTTAAGATTTATTCATATAGGAAAATGTTCGTTTGTCAAAAAAGGAAAAGATTATTTTGCTTTCCAGAATTGACCTGACAAAGTCATTGTTTGCATTTTTGTTTTTCGCATTAAAAATATAATACTTTCTAACAGCGTTCCGTGTATTCTTATCTCTTCTGACTCCAGGATTTCATAGAATGAGAAAAGGATTGTTAGGGAAATCGGAAACTTAAATTAAAGGTTTAATTCCCTGAACAGTCGAAACAATCGTGAGTGAGGAAAAGAAAGAATATTTTCCTCTATAAAGGTTTCCTTAGAAAAAGGAAATACAATTTGTATCATTTGATCCCTAACCACTTTGTCTTTCGGAAATTATGCATAAAAAGATTTTGTTTCTTTTCTCTTAATTTCTAAGGCTTACAGAGTAAATGGTTTCAGAAAATAATCTTTCTTGCGATTTAAAAGTAAAAAAAGGGGGAAATGATGAATAAGAAGAGAGACATGGTGACAGAGCAAGCCTTTGATACCATTAAAATCCTCCTTTCTACACTTACTAGTTTTAATCATCAGCAGTAACACATTCATTTCTATAAATACTAAACAGTGAGATAGGGAAAAAGTCGTTTATGGAAACACATACGCCAGCATAAAGCTAGTGTATTATAGGACTAAGCCTGCTTATTGCATAAATAATCGAGAGCTGGTATCTGTCCGGAAGAACTCAAAACGAATACACTGCTACTTGACCTTATATATTGTCCCAAGTAGAACGCCCAGCCACAGGGCAAGAATCCTAGCAAAATAAACCTTCTAAGAACCATTTTTGAAAATACTTTACACTTCTTTTTAGGGAGAGAATGCCTTCGGTGTGAAGGTTAAGAAAAATGATAAAATAACACTTTTTCCTTAAAAGAATCTTAAAGAAGAATGCAGCCTGTACCTCTCTGGGCACTTCTGTAGCGAGAGGCAGCAGTCGCGACTGCCCTTTATGCTGCGGCGCCAGGCTCGGAATCATGGCGAATGACCGCCTCCCACAGTCGTTGCCATGAATACAAGCTCTGCTCAAGCTCGCATCTCGGATGACAGTTACACCCGACAATGCAAGCGCCGTGCTCCTTACGAGGCATTTTGGATGTATTGTTTACTTCAATCCTCACAATCTTTACACCAAGGAAGGAGGGTTTTACTCTCCCTATATTCCCAGTGAGGGAGTCACACACCCAGTGAGCTTAATTCGTTTCCCGAGGTGTCCTGGCTTTAAGGAACGGAAGCGTGTGATGTGAACCCAGTGTTGTCTTTCGCTTTAATTGTGGTCTTAGCCTCTTCACGTACTTTACTCTGACTTAAAAGAAACTTTTACACTTGGTACTGTTCACACTATTCCGGCCAGAAATCTGAGTCAAGATGACGTTATGCAGGGTTATGGAAAAAGCCAATGCATGTCCCCAGAGTCCACATGTCAAAAAAATTTTCCATACTAAATATTTTCCGTATTTCCCATCTTAAATATGAATTCTGAGAAGAGAACTTTTGCTAAGATGTCAAATGCATTCAGTAGGAACAGCAGTTGTACAAACTGCGTTTTTACACCCTAAAACACTAGGAAGGAATCGGGCAAAACCGTTTTATGCTCCCCTGCATGGGTCGCTTTTGATTAAATTTCACGGATTCAGTCAATTAAGCTTTTATTTTAACAGGTATAATTTTGACCGAGTTAAGATTTATTCATATAGGAAAATGTTCGTTTGTCAAAAAAGGAAAAGATTATTTTGCTTTCCAGAATTGACCTGACAAAGTCATTGTTTGCATTTTTGTTTTTCGCATTAAAAATATAATACTTTCTAACAGCGTTCCGTGTATTCTTATCTCTTCTGACTCCAGGATTTCATAGAATGAGAAAAGGATTGTTAGGGAAATCGGAAACTTAAATTAAAGGTTTAATTCCCTGAACAGTCGAAACAATCCTGAGTGAGGAAAAGAAAGAATATTTTCCTGTATAAAGGTTTCCTTAGAAAAAGGAAATACAATTTGTATCATTTGATCCCTAACCACTTTGTCTTTCGGAAATTATGCATAAAAAGATTTTGTTTCTTTTCTCTTAATTTCTAAGGCTTACAGAGTAAATGGTTTCAGAAAATAATCTTTTTTGCGATTTAAAAGTAAAAAGAGGGGGAAATGATGAATAAGAAGAGAGACATGGTGACAGAGCAAGCCTTTGATACCATTAAAATCCTCCTTTCTACACTTACTAGTTTTAATCATCAGCAGTAACACATTCATTTCTATAAATACTAAACAGTGAGATAGGGAAAAAGTCGTTTATGGAAACACATACGCCAGCATAAAGCTAGTGTATTATAGGACTAAGCCTGCTTATTGCATAAATAATCGAGAGCTGGTATCTGTCCGGAAGAACTCAAAACGAATACACTGCTACTTGACCTTATATATTGTCCCAAGTAGAACGCCCAGCCACAGGGCAAGAATCCTAGCAAAATAAACCTTCTAAGAACCATTTTTGAAAATACTTTACACTTCTTTTTAGGGAGAGAATGCCTTCGGTGTGAAGGTTAAGAAAAATGATAAAATAACACTTTTTCCTTAAAAGAATCTTAAAGAAGAATGCAGCCTGTACCTCTCTGGGCACTTCTGTAGCGAGAGGCAGCAGTCGCGACTGCCCTTTATGCTGCGGCGCCAGGCTCGGAATCATGGCGAATGACCGCCTCTCACAGTCGTTGCCATGAATACAAGCTCTGCTCAAGCTCGCATCTCGGATGACAGTTACACCCGACAATGCAAGCGCCGTGCTCCTTACGAGGCATTTTGGATGTATTGTTTACTTCAATCCTCACAATCTTTACACCAAGGAAGGAGGGTTTTACTCTCCCTATATTCCCAGTGAGGGAGTCACACACCCAGTGAGCTTAATTCGTTTCCCGAGGTGTCCTGGCTTTAAGGAACGGAAGCGTGTGATGTGAACCCAGTGTTGTCTTTCGCTTTAATTGTTGTCTTAGCCTCTTCATGTACTTTACTCTGACTTAAAAGAAACTTTTACACTTGGTACTGTTCACACTATTCCGGCCAGAAATCTGAGTCAAGATGACGTTATGCAGGGTTATGGAAAAAGCCAATGCATGTCCCCAGAGTCCACATGTCAAAAAAATTTTCCATACTAAATATTTTCCGTATTTCCCATCTTAAATATGAATTCTGAGAAGAGAACTTTTGCTAAGATATCAAATGCATTCAGTAGGAACAGCAGTTGTACAAACTGCGTTTTTACACCCTAAAACACTAGGAAGGAATCGGGCAAAACCGTTTTATGCTCCCCTGCATGGGTCGCTTTTGATTAAATTTCACGGATTCAGTCAATTAAGCTTTTATTTTAACAGGTATAATTTTGACCGAGTTAAGATTTATTCATATAGGAAAATGTTCGTTTGTCAAAAAAGGAAAAGATTATTTTGCTTTCCAGAATTGACCTGACAAAGTCATTGTTTGCATTTTTGTTTTTCGCATTAAAAATATAATACTTTCTAACAGCGTTCCGTGTATTCTTATCTCTTCTGACTCCAGGATTTCATAGAATGAGAAAAGGATTGTTAGGGAAATCGGAAACTTAAATTAAAGGTTTAATTCCCTGAACAGTCGAAACAATCGTGAGTGAGTAAAAGAAAGAATATTTTCCTCTATAAAGGTTTCCTTAGAAAAAGGAAATACAATTTGTATCATTTGATCCCTAACCACTTTGTCTTTCGGAAATTATGCATAAAAAGATTTTGTTTCTTTTCTCTTAATTTCTAAGGCTTACAGAGTAAATGGTTTCAGAAAATAATCTTTCTTGCGATTTAAAAGTAAAAAAAGGGGGAAATGATGAATAAGAAGAGAGACATGGTGACAGAGCAAGCCTTTGATACCATTAAAATCCTCCTTTCTACACTTACTAGTTTTAATCATCAGCAGTAACACATTCATTTCTATAAATACTAAACAGTGAGATAGGGAAAAAGTCGTTTATGGAAACACATACGCCAGCATAAAGCTAGTGTATTATAGGACTAAGCCTGCTTATTGCATAAATAATCGAGAGCTGGTATCTGTCCGGAAGAACTCAAAACGAATACACTGCTACTTGACCTTATATATTGTCCCAAGTAGAACGCCCAGCCACAGGGCAAGAATCCTAGCAAAATAAACCTTCTAAGAACCATTTTTGAAAATACTTTACACTTCTTTTTAGGGAGAGAATGCCTTCGGTGTGAAGGTTAAGAAAAATGATAAAATAACACTTTTTCCTTAAAAGAATCTTAAAGAAGAATGCAGCCTGTACCTCTCTGGGCACTTCTGTAGCGAGAGGCAGCAGTCGCGACTGCCCTTTATGCTGCGGCGCCAGGCTCGGAATCATGGCGAATGACCGCCTCCCACAGTCGTTGCCATGAATACAAGCTCTGCTCAAGCTCGCATCTCGGATGACAGTTACACCCGACAATGCAAGCGCCGTGCTCCTTACGAGGCATTTTGGATGTATTGTTTACTTCAATCCTCACAATCTTTACACCAAGGAAGGAGGGTTTTACTCTCCCTATATTCCCAGTGAGGGAGTCACACACCCAGTGAGCTTAATTCGTTTCCCGAGGTGTCCTGGCTTTAAGGAACGGAAGCGTGTGATGTGAACCCAGTGTTGTCTTTCGCTTTAATTGTGGTCTTAGCCTCTTCATGTACTTTACTCTGACTTAAAAGAAACTTTTACACTTGGTACTGTTCACACTATTCCGGCCAGAAATCTGAGTCAAGATGACGTTATGCAGGGTTATGGAAAAAGCCAATGCATGTCCCCAGAGTCCACATGTCAAAAAAATTTTCCATACTAAATATTTTCCGTATTTCCCATCTTAAATATGAATTCTGAGAAGAGAACTTTTGCTAAGATATCAAATGCATTCAGTAGGAACAGCAGTTGTACAAACTGCGTTTTTACACCCTAAAACACTAGGAAGGAATCGGGCAAAACCGTTTTATGCTCCCCTGCATGGGTCGCTTTTGATTAAATTTCACGGATTCAGTCAATTAAGCTTTTATTTTAACAGGTATAATTTTGACCGAGTTAAGATTTATTCATATAGGAAAATGTTCGTTTGTCAAAAAAGGAAAAGATTATTTTGCTTTCCAGAATTGACCTGACAAAGTCATTGTTTGCATTTTTGTTTTTCGCATTAAAAATATAATACTTTCTAACAGCGTTCCGTGTATTCTTATCTCTTCTGACTCCAGGATTTCATAGAATGAGAAAAGGATTGTTAGGGAAATCGGAAACTTAAATTAAAGGTTTAATTCCCTGAACAGTCGAAACAATCGTGAGTGAGTAAAAGAAAGAATATTTTCCTCTATAAAGGTTTCCTTAGAAAAAGGAAATACAATTTGTATCATTTGATCCCTAACCACTTTGTCTTTCGGAAATTATGCATAAAAAGATTTTGTTTCTTTTCTCTTAATTTCTAAGGCTTACAGAGTAAATGGTTTCAGAAAATAATCTTTCTTGCGATTTAAAAGTAAAAAAAGGGGGAAATGATGAATAAGAAGAGAGACATGGTGACAGAGCAAGCCTTTGATACCATTAAAATCCTCCTTTCTACACTTACTAGTTTTAATCATCAGCAGTAACACATTCATTTCTATAAATACTAAACAGTGAGATAGGGAAAAAGTCGTTTATGGAAACACATACGCCAGCATAAAGCTAGTGTATTATAGGACTAAGCCTGCTTATTGCATAAATAATCGAGAGCTGGTATCTGTCCGGAAGAACTCAAAACGAATACACTGCTACTTGACCTTATATATTGTCTCAAGTAGAACGCCCAGCCACAGGGCAAGAATCCTAGCAAAATAAACCTTCTAAGAACCATTTTTGAAAATACTTTACACTTCTTTTTAGGGAGAGAATGCCTTCGGTGTGAAGGTTAAGAAAAATGATAAAATAACACTTTTTCCTTAAAAGAATCTTAAAGAAGAATGCAGCCTGTACCTCTCTGGGCACTTCTGTAGCGAGAGGCAGCAGTCGCGACTGCCCTTTATGCTGCGGCGCCAGGCTCGGAATCATGGCGAATGACCGCCTCCCACAGTCGTTGCCATGAATACAAGCTCTGCTCAAGCTCGCATCTCGGATGACAGTTACACCCGACAATGCAAGCGCCGTGCTCCTTACGAGGCATTTTGGATGTATTGTTTACTTCAATCCTCACAATCTTTACACCAAGGAAGGAGGGTTTTACTCTCCCTATATTCCCAGTGAGGGAGTCACACACCCAGTGAGCTTAATTCGTTTCCCGAGGTGTCCTGGCTTTAAGGAACGGAAGCGTGTGATGTGAACCCAGTGTTGTCTTTCGCTTTAATTGTGGTCTTAGCCTCTTCATGTACTTTACTCTGACTTAAAAGAAACTTTTACACTTGGTACTGTTCACACTATTCCGGCCAGAAATCTGAGTCAAGATGACGTTATGCAGGGTTATGGAAAAAGCCAATGCATGTCCCCAGAGTCCACATGTCAAAAAAATTTTCCATACTAAATATTTTCCGTATTTCCCATCTTAAATATGAATTCTGAGAAGAGAACTTTTGCTAAGATGTCAAATGCATTCAGTAGGAACAGCAGTTGTACAAACTGCGTTTTTACACCCTAAAACACTAGGAAGGAATCGGGCAAAACCGTTTTATGCTCCCCTGCATGGGTCGCTCTTGATTAAATTTCACGGATTCAGTCAATTAAGCTTTTTTTTTAACAGGTATAATTTTGACCGAGTTAAGATTTATTCATATAGGAAAATGTTCGTTTGTCAAAAAAGGAAAAGATTATTTTGCTTTCCAGAATTGACCTGACAAAGTCATTGTTTGCATTTTTGTTTTTCGCATTAAAAATATAATACTTTCTAACAGCGTTCCGTGTATTCTTATCTCTTCTGACTCCAGGATTTCATAGAATGAGAAAAGGATTGTTAGGGAAATCGGAAACTTAAATTAAAGGTTTAATTCCCTGAACAGTCGAAACAATCGTGAGTGAGGAAAAGAAAGAATATTTTCCTCTATAAAGGTTTCCTTAGAAAAAGGAAATACAATTTGTATCATTTGATCCCTAACCACTTTGTCTTTCGGAAATTATGCATAAAAAGATTTTGTTTCTTTTCTCTTAATTTCTAAGGCTTACAGAGTAAATGGTTTCAGAAAATAATCTTTCTTGCGATTTAAAAGTAAAAAAAGGGGGAAATGATGAATAAGAAGAGAGACATGGTGACAGAGCAAGCCTTTGATACCATTAAAATCCTCCTTTCTACACTTACTAGTTTTAATCATCAGCAGTAACACATTCATTTCTATAAATACTAAACAGTGAGATAGGGAAAAAGTCGTTTATGGAAACACATACGCCAGCATAAAGCTAGTGTATTATAGGACTAAGCCTGCTTATTGCATAAATAATCGAGAGCTGGTATCTGTCCGGAAGAACTCAAAACGAATACACTGCTACTTGACCTTATATATTGTCCCAAGTAGAACGCCCAGCCACAGGGCAAGAATCCTAGCAAAATAAACCTTCTAAGAACCATTTTTGAAAATACTTTACACTTCTTTTTAGGGAGAGAATGCCTTCGGTGTGAAGGTTAAGAAAAATGATAAAATAACACTTTTTCCTTAAAAGAATCTTAAAGAAGAATGCAGCCTGTACCTCTCTGGGCACTTCTGTAGCGAGAGGCAGCAGTCGCGACTGCCCTTTATGCTGCGGCGCCAGGCTCGGAATCATGGCGAATGACCGCCTCCCACAGTCGTTGCCATGAATACAAGCTCTGCTCAAGCTCGCATCTCGGATGACAGTTACACCCGACAATGCAAGCGCCGTGCTCCTTACGAGGCATTTTGTATGTATTGTTTACTTCAATCCTCACAATCTTTACACCAAGGAAGGAGGGTTTTACTCTCCCTATATTCCCAGTGAGGGAGTCACACACCCAGTGAGCTTAATTCGTTTCCCGAGGTGTCCTGGCTTTAAGGAACGGAAGCGTGTGATGTGAACCCAGTGTTGTCTTTCGCTTTAATTGTGGTCTTAGCCTCTTCACGTACTTTACTCTGACTTAAAAGAAACTTTTACACTTGGTACTGTTCACACTATTCCGGCCAGAAATCTGAGTCAAGATGACGTTATGCAGGGTTATGGAAAAAGCCAATGCATGTCCCCAGAGTCCACATGTCAAAAAAATTTTCCATACTAAATATTTTCCGTATTTCCCATCTTAAATATGAATTCTGAGAAGAGAACTTTTGCTAAGATGTCAAATGCATTCAGTAGGAACAGCAGTTGTACAAACTGCGTTTTTACACCCTAAAACACTAGGAAGGAATCGGGCAAAACCGTTTTATGCTCCCCTGCATGGGTCGCTTTTGATTAAATTTCACGGATTCAGTCAATTAAGCTTTTATTTTAACAGGTATAATTTTGACCGAGTTAAGATTTATTCATATAGGAAAATGTTCGTTTGTCAAAAAAGGAAAAGATTATTTTGCTTTCCAGAATTGACCTGACAAAGTCATTGTTTGCATTTTTGTTTTTCGCATTAAAAATATAATATTTTCTAACAGCGTTCCGTGTATTGGGATCTCTTCTCACTCAAGGATTTCATAGAATGAGAAAAGGATTATTAGGGAAATCAGAAACATAAATTAAAAGTTTAATTCCCTGAACAGTCGAAACAATTGTGGGTGAGGAAAAGAAAAAATATTTTCCTCTATAAAGGTTTCCTTAGAAAAAGGAAATACAATTTGTATCATTTGATCCCTAACCACTTTGTCTTTCGGAAATTATGCATAAAAAGATTTTGTTTCTTTTCTCTTAATTTCTAAGGCTTACAGAGTAAATGGTTTCAGAAAATAATCTTTCTTGCGATTTAAAAGTAAAAAAAGGGGGAAATGATGAATAAGAAGAGAGACATGGTGACAGAGCAAGCCTTTGATACCATTAAAATCCTCCTTTCTACACTTACTAGTTTTAATCATCAGCAGTAACACATTCATTTCTATAAATACTAAACTGTGAGATAGGGAAAAAGTCGTTTATGGAAACACATACGCCAGCATAAAGCTAGTGTATTATAGGACTAAGGCTGCTTATTGCATAAATAATCGAGAGCTGGTATCTGTCCGGAAGAACTCAAAACGAATACACTGCTACTTGACTTTATATGTAGTCCCAAAAAGTATGTCCAGCCTCAGGGGAAGCATCTGAGCAAAATAAACCTTCTAAGAACAATTTTTGAAATTACTTTACACTTCTTTTTAGGGAGAGAATGCCTTCGGTGTGAAGGTTAAGAAAAATGATAAAATAACACTTTTTCCTTAAAAGAATCTTAAAGAAGAATGCAGCCTGTACCTCTCTGGGCACTTCTGTAGCGAGAGGCAGCAGTCGCGACTGCCCTTTATGCTGCGGCGCCAGGCTCGGAATCATGGCGAATGACCGCCTCCCACAGTCGTTGCCATGAATACAAGCTCTGCTCAAGCTCGCATCTCGGATGACAGTTACACCCGACAATGCAAGCGCCGTGCTCCTTACGAGGCATTTTGGATGTATTGTTTACTTCAATCCTCACAATCTTTACACCAAGGAAGGAGGGTTTTACTCTCCCTATATTCCCAGTGAGGGAGTCACACACCCAGTGAGCTTAATTCGTTTCCCGAGGTGTCCTGGCTTTAAGGAACGGAAGCGTGTGATGTGAACCCAGTGTTGTCTTTCGCTTTAATTGTGGTCTTAGCCTCTTCATGTACTTTACTCTGACTTAAAAGAAACTTTTACACTTGGTACTGTTCACACTATTCCGGCCAGAAAGCCGAGTCAAGATGACGTTATGCAGGGTTATGGAAAAAGCCAATGCATGTCCCCAGAGTCCACATGTCAAAAAAATTTTCCATACTTAATATTTTCCGTATTTCCCATCTTAAATATGAATTCTGAGAAGAGAACTTTTGCTAAGATGTCAAATGCATTCAGTAGGAACAGCAGTTGTACAAACTGCGTTTTTACACCCTAAAACACTAGGAAGGAATCGGGCAAAACCGTTTTATGCTCCCCTGCATGGGTCGCTTTTGATTAAATTTCACGGATTCAGTCAATTAAGCTTTTATTTTAACAGCTATAATTTTGACCGAGTTAAGATTTATTCATATAGGAAAATGTTCGTTTGTCAAAAAAGGAAAAGATTATTTTGCTTTCCAGAATTGACCTGACAAAGTCATTGTTTGCATTTTTGTTTTTCGCATTAAAAATATAATACTTTCTAACAGCGTTCCGTGTATTCTTATCTCTTCTGACTCCAGGATTTCATAGAATGAGAAAAGGATTGTTAGGGAAATGGGAAACTTAAATTAAAGGTTTAATTCCCTGAACAGTCGAAACAATCGTGAGTGAGGAAAAGAAAGAATATTTTCCTCTATAAAGGTTTCCTTAGAAAAAGGAAATACAATTTGTATCATTTGATCCCTAACCACTTTGTCTTTCGGAAATTATGCATAAAAAGATTTTGTTTCTTTTCTCTTAATTTCTAAGGATTACAGAGTAAATGGTTTCAGAAAATAATCTTTCTTGCGATTTAAAAGTAAAAAAAGGGGGAAATGATGAATAAGAAGAGAGACATGGTGACAGAGCAAGCCTTTGATACCATTAAAATCCTCCTTTCTACACTTACTAGTTTTAATCATCAGCAGTAACACATTCATTTCTATAAATACTAAACAGTGAGATAGGGAAAAAGTCGTTTATGGAAACACATACGCCAGCATAAAGCTACTGTATTATAGGACTAAGCCTGCTTATTGCATAAATAATCGAGAGCTGGTATCTGTCCGGAAGAACTCAAAACGAATACACTGCTACTTGACCTTATATATTGTCCCAAGTAGAACGCCCAGCCACAGGGCAAGAATCCTAGCAAAATAAACCTTCTAAGAACCATTTTAGAAAATACTTTACACTTCTTTTTAGGGAGAGAATGCCTTCGGTGTGAAGGTTAAGAAAAATGATAAAATAACACTTTTTCCTTAAAAGAATCTTAAAGAAGAATGCAGCCTGTACCTCTCTGGGCACTTCTGTAGCGAGAGGCAGCAGTCGCGACTGCCTTTTATGCTGCGGCGCCAGGCTCGGAATCATGGCGAATGACCGCCTCCCACAGTCGTTGCCATGAATACAAGCTCTGCTCAAGCTCGCATCTCGGATGACAGTTACACCCGACAATGCAAGCGCCGTGCTCCTTACGAGGCATTTTGGATGTATTGTTTACTTCAATCCTCACAATCTTTACACCAAGGAAGGAGGGTTTTACTCTCCCTATATTCCCAGTGAGGGAGTCACACACCCAGTGAGCTTAATTCGTTTCCCGAGGTGTCCTGGCTTTAAGGAACGGAAGCGTGTGATGTGAACCCAGTGTTGTCTTTCGCTTTAATTGTGGTCTTAGCCTCTTCATGTACTTTACTCTGACTTAAAAGAAACTTTTACACTTGGTACTGTTCACACTATTCCGGCCAGAAAGCCGAGTCAAGATGACGTTATGCAGGGTTATGGAAAAAGCCAATGCATGTCCCCAGAGTCCACATGTCAAAAAAATTTTCCATACTTAATATTTTCCGTATTTCCCATCTTAAATATGAATTCTGAGAAGAGAACTTTTGCTAAGATGTCAAATGCATTCAGTAGGAACAGCAGTTGTACAAACTGCGATTTTACACCCTAAAACACTAGGAAGGAATCGGGCAAAACCGTTTTATGCTCCCCTGCATGGGTCGCTTTTGATTAAATTTCACGGATTCAGTCAATTAAGCTTTTATTTTAACAGCTATAATTTTGACCGAGTTAAGATTTATTCATATAGGAAAATGTTCGTTTGTCAAAAAAGGAAAAGATTATTTTGCTTTCCAGAATTGACCTGACAAAGTCATTGTTTGCATTTTTGTTTTTCGCATTAAAAATATAATACTTTCTAACAGCGTTCCGTGTATTCTTATCTCTTCTGACTCCAGGATTTCATAGAATGAGAAAAGGATTGTTAGGGAAATCGGAAACTTAAATTAAAGGTTTAATTCCCTGAACAGTCGAAACAATCGTGAGTGAGGAAAAGAAAGAATATTTTCCTCTATAAAGGTTTCCTTAGAAAAAGGAAATACAATTTGTATCATTTGATCCCTAACCACTTTGTCTTTCGGAAATTATGCATAAAAAGATTTTGTTTCTTTTCTCTTAATTTCTAAGGATTACAGAGTAAATGGTTTCAGAAAATAATCTTTCTTGCGATTTAAAAGTAAAAAAAGGGGGAAATGATGAATAAGAAGAGAGACATGGTGACAGAGCAAGCCTTTGATACCATTAAAATCCTCCTTTCTACACTTACTAGTTTTAATCATCAGCAGTAACACATTCATTTCTATAAATACTAAACAGTGAGATAGGGAAAAAGTCGTTTATGGAAACACATACGCCAGCATAAAGCTACTGTATTATAGGACTAAGCCTGCTTATTGCATAAATAATCGAGAGCTGGTATCTGTCCGGAAGAACTCAAAACGAATACACTGCTACTTGACCTTATATATTGTCCCAAGTAGAACGCCCAGCCACAGGGCAAGAATCCTAGCAAAATAAACCTTCTAAGAACCATTTTAGAAAATACTTTACACTTCTTTTTAGGGAGAGAATGCCTTCGGTGTGAAGGTTAAGAAAAATGATAAAATAACACTTTTTCCTTAAAAGAATCTTAAAGAAGAATGCAGCCTGTACCTCTCTGGGCACTTCTGTAGCGAGAGGCAGCAGTCGCGACTGCCCTTTATGCTGCGGCGCCAGGCTCGGAATCATGGCGAATGACCGCCTCCCACAGTCGTTGCCATGAATACAAGCTCTGCTCAAGCTCGCATCTCGGATGACAGTTACACCCGACAATGCAAGCGCCGTGCTCCTTACGAGGCATTTTGGATGTATTGTTTACTTCAATCCTCACAATCTTTACACCAAGGAAGGAGGGTTTTACTCTCCCTATATTCCCAGTGAGGGAGTCACACACCCAGTGAGCTTAATTCGTTTCCCGAGGTGTCCTGGCTTTAAGGAACGGAAGCGTGTGATGTGAACCCAGTGTTGTCTTTCGCTTTAATTGTGGTCTTAGCCTCTTCATGTACTTTACTCTGACTTAAAAGAAACTTTTACACTTGGTACTGTTCACACTATTCCGGCCAGAAAGCCGAGTCAAGATGACGTTATGCAGGGTTATGGAAAAAGCCAATGCATGTCCCCAGAGTCCACATGTCAAAAAAATTTTCCATACTTAATATTTTCCGTATTTCCCATCTTAAATATGAATTCTGAGAAGAGAACTTTTGCTAAGATGTCAAATGCATTCAGTAGGAACAGCAGTTGTACAAACTGCGTTTTTACACCCTAAAACACTAGGAAGGAATCGGGCAAAACCGTTTTATGCTCCCCTGCATGGGTCGCTTTTGATTAAATTTCACGGATTCAGTCAATTAAGCTTTTATTTTAACAGCTATAATTTTGACCGAGTTAAGATTTATTCATATAGGAAAATGTTCGTTTGTCAAAAAAGGAAAAGATTATTTTGCTTTCCAGAATTGACCTGACAAAGTCATTGTTTGCATTTTTGTTTTTCGCATTAAAAATATAATACTTTCTAACAGCGTTCCGTGTATTCTTATCTCTTCTGACTCCAGGATTTCATAGAATGAGAAAAGGATTGTTAGGGAAATCGGAAACTTAAATTAAAGGTTTAATTCCCTGAACAGTCGAAACAATCGTGAGTGAGGAAAAGAAAGAATATTTTCCTCTATAAAGGTTTCCTTAGAAAAAGGAAATACAATTTGTATCATTTGATCCCTAACCACTTTGTCTTTCGGAAATTATGCATAAAAAGATTTTGTTTCTTTTCTCTTAATTTCTAAGGCTTACAGAGTAAATGGTTTCAGAAAATAATCTTTCTTGCGATTTAAAAGTAAAAAAAGGGGGAAATGATGAATAAGAAGAGAGACATGGTGACAGAGCAAGCCTTTGATACCATTAAAATCCTCCTTTCTACACTTACTAGTTTTAATCATCAGCAGTAACACATTCATTTCTATAAATACTAAACAGTGAGATAGGGAAAAAGTCGTTTATGGAAACACATACGCCAGCATAAAGCTACTGTATTATAGGACTAAGCCTGCTTATTGCATAAATAATCGAGAGCTGGTATCTGTCCGGAAGAACTCAAAACGAATACACTGCTACTTGACCTTATATATTGTCCCAAGTAGAACGCCCAGCCACAGGGCAAGAATCCTAGCAAAATAAACCTTCTAAGAACCATTTTAGAAAATACTTTACACTTCTTTTTAGGGAGAGAATGCCTTCGGTGTGAAGGTTAAGAAAAATGATAAAATAACACTTTTTCCTTAAAAGAATCTTAAAGAAGAATGCAGCCTGTACCTCTCTGGGCACTTCTGTAGCGAGAGGCAGCAGTCGCGACTGCCCTTTATGCTGCGGCGCCAGGCTCGGAATCATGGCGAATGACCGCCTCCCACAGTCGTTGCCATGAATACAAGCTCTGCTCAAGCTCGCATCTCGGATGACAGTTACACCCGACAATGCAAGCGCCGTGCTCCTTACGAGGCATTTTGGATGTATTGTTTACTTCAATCCTCACAATCTTTACACCAAGGAAGGAGGGTTTTACTCTCCCTATATTCCCAGTGAGGGAGTCACACACCCAGTGAGCTTAATTCGTTTCCCGAGGTGTCCTGGCTTTAAGGAACGGAAGCGTGTGATGTGAACCCAGTGTTGTCTTTCGCTTTAATTGTGGTCTTAGCCTCTTCATGTACTTTACTCTGACTTAAAAGAAACTTTTACACTTGGTACTGTTCACACTATTCCGGCCAGAAATCTGAGTCAAGATGACGTTATGCAGGGTTATGGAAAAAGCCAATGCATGTCCCCAGAGTCCACATGTCAAAAAAATTTTCCATACTTAATATTTTCCGTATTTCCCATCTTAAATATGAATTCTGAGAAGAGAACTTTTGCTAAGATGTCAAATGCATTCAGTAGGAACAGCAGTTGTACAAACTGCGTTTTTACACCCTAAAACACTAGGAAGGAATCGGGCAAAACCGTTTTATGCTCCCCTGCATGGGTCGCTTTTGATTAAATTTCACGGATTCAGTCAATTAAGCTTTTATTTTAACAGCTATAATTTTGACCGAGTTAAGATTTATTCATATAGGAAAATGTTCGTTTGTCAAAAAAGGAAAAGATTATTTTGCTTTCCAGAATTGACCTGACAAAGTCATTGTTTGCATTTTTGTTTTTCGCATTAAAAATATAATACTTTCTAACAGCGTTCCGTGTATTCTTATCTCTTCTGACTCCAGGATTTCATAGAATGAGAAAAGGATTGTTAGGGAAATCGGAAACTTAAATTAAAGGTTTAATTCCCTGAACAGTCGAAACAATCGTGAGTGAGGAAAAGAAAGAATATTTTCCTCTATAAAGGTTTCCTTAGAAAAAGGAAATACAATTTGTATCATTTGATCCCTAACCACTTTGTCTTTCGGAAATTATGCATAAAAAGATTTTGTTTCTTTTCTCTTAATTTCTAAGGCTTACAGAGTAAATGGTTTCAGAAAATAATCTTTCTTGCGATTTAAAAGTAAAAAAAGGGGGAAATGATGAATAAGAAGAGAGACATGGTGACAGAGCAAGCCTTTGATACCATTAAAATCCTCCTTTCTACACTTACTAGTTTTAATCATCAGCAGTAACACATTCATTTCTATAAATACTAAACAGTGAGATAGGGAAAAGTCGTTTATGGAAACACATACGCCAGCATAAAGCTAGTGTATTATAGGACTAAGCCTGCTTATTGCATAAATAATCGAGAGCTGGTATCTGTCCGGAAGAACTCAAAACGAATACACTGCTACTTGACTTTATATGTAGTCCCAAGAAGTATGTCCAGCCTCAGGGGAAGCATCTGAGCAAAATAAACCTTCTAAGAACCATTTTTGAAATTACTTTACACTTCTTTTTAGGGAGAGAATGCCTTCGGTGTGAAGGTTAAGAAAAATGATAAAATACCTCTTTTTCCTTAAAAGAATCTTAAAGAAGAATGCAGCCTGTACCTCTCTGGGCACTTCTGTAGCGAGAGGCAGCAGTCGCGACTGCCCTTTATGCTGCGGCGCCGGACTCGGAATCATGGCGAAAGACCGCCTCCCACAATCGTTGCCATGGATACAAGCTCTGCTCTTGCTCGCATCTCGGATGACAGTTACACCCGACAATGCAAGCGCCGTGCTCTTTACGAGGCATTTTGTATGTATTGTTTACTTCAATCCTCACAATCTTTACACCAAGAAAGGAGGGTTTTACTCTCCCTATATTCCCAGTGAGGGAGTCACACACCCAGTGAGCTTAACTCGTTTCCCGAGGTGTCCTGGCTTTAAGGAACGGAAGCGTGTGATGTGAACCCAGTACTGTCTTTCGCTGAAACTGTGGTTTTAGCCTCTTCACGTACTTTACTCTGACTTAAAAGAAACTTTTACACTTGGTACTGTTCACACTATTCCGGCCAGAAAGCCGAGTCAAGATGACGTTATGCAGGGTTATGGAAAAAGCCAATGCATGTCCCCAGAGTCCACATGTCAAAAAAATTTTCCATACTAAATATTTTCCGTATTTCCCATCTTAAATATGAATTCTGAGAAGAGAACTTTTGCTAAGATGTCAAATGCATTCAGTAGGAACAGCAGTTGTACAAACTGCGTTTTTACACCCTAAAACACTAGGAAGGAATCGGGCAAAACCGTTTTATGCTCCCCTGCATGGGTCGCTTTTGATTAAATTTCACGGATTCAGTCAATTAAGCTTTTATTTTAACAGGTATAATTTTGACCGAGTTAAGATTTATTCATATAGGAAAATGTTCGTTTGTCAAAAAAGGAAAAGATTATTTTGCTTTCCAGAATTGACCTGACAAAGTCATTGTTTGCATTTTTGTTTTTCGCATTAAAAATATAATACTTTCTAACAGCGTTCCGTGTATTCTTATCTCTTCTGACTCCAGGATTTCATAGAATGAGAAAAGGATTGTTAGGGAAATCGGAAACTTAAATTAAAGGTTTAATTCCCTGAACAGTCGAAACAATCGTGAGTGAGGAAAAGAAAGAATATTTTCCTCTATAAAGGTTTCCTTAGAAAAAGGAAATACAATTTGTATCATTTGATCCCTAACCACTTTGTCTTTCGGAAATTATGCATAAAAAGATTTTGTTTCTTTTCTCTTAATTTCTAAGGCTTACAGAGTAAATGGTTTCAGAAAATAATCTTTCTTGCGATTTAAAAGTAAAAAGAGGGGGAAATGATGAATAAGAAGAGAGACATGGTGACAGAGCAAGCCTTTGATACCATTAAAATCCTCCTTTCTACACTTACTAGTTTTAATCATCAGCAGTAACACATTCATTTCTATAAATACTAAACAGTGAGATAGGGAAAAAGTCGTTTATGGAAACACATACGCCAGCATAAAGCTAGTGTATTATAGGACTAAGCCTGCTTATTGCATAAATAATCGAGAGCTGGTATCTGTCCGGAAGAACTCAAAACGAATACACTGCTACTTGACCTTATATATTGTCCCAAGTAGAACGCCCAGCCACAGGGCAAGAATCCTAGCAAAATAAACCTTCTAAGAACCATTTTTGAAAATACTTTACACTTCTTTTTAGGGAGAGAATGCCTTCGGTGTGAAGGTTAAGAAAAATGATAAAATAACACTTTTTCCTTAAAAGAATCTTAAAGAAGAATGCAGCCTGTACCTCTCTGGGCACTTCTGTAGCGAGAGGCAGCAGTCGCGACTGCCCTTTATGCTGCGGCGCCAGGCTCGGAATCATGGCGAATGACCGCCTCCCACAGTCGTTGCCATGAATACAAGCTCTGCTCAAGCTCGCATCTCGGATGACAGTTACACCCGACAATGCAAGCGCCGTGCTCCTTACGAGGCATTTTGGATGTATTGTTTACTTCAATCCTCACAATCTTTACACCAAGGAAGGAGGGTTTTACTCTCCCTATATTCCCAGTGAGGGAGTCACACACCCAGTGAGCTTAATTCGTTTCCCGAGGTGTCCTGGCTTTAAGGAACGGAAGCGTGTGATGTGAACCCAGTGTTGTCTTTCGCTTTAATTGTGGTCTTAGCCTCTTCACGTACTTTACTCTGACTTAAAAGAAACTTTTACACTTGGTACTGTTCACACTATTCCGGCCAGAAATCTGAGTCAAGATGACGTTATGCAGGGTTATGGAAAAAGCCAATGCATGTCCCCAGAGTCCACATGTCAAAAAAATTTTCCATACTAAATATTTTCCGTATTTCCCATCTTAAATATGAATTCTGAGAAGAGAACTTTTGCTAAGATGTCAAATGCATTCAGTAGGAACAGCAGTTGTACAAACTGCGTTTTTACACCCTAAAACACTAGGAAGGAATCGGGCAAAACCGTTTTATGCTCCCCTGCATGGGTCGCTCTTGATTAAATTTCACGGATTCAGTCAATTAAGCTTTTTTTTTAACAGGTATAATTTTGACCGAGTTAAGATTTATTCATATAGGAAAATGTTCGTTTGTCAAAAAAGGAAAAGATTATTTTGCTTTCCAGAATTGACCTGACAAAGTCATTGTTTGCATTTTTGTTTTTCGCATTAAAAATATAATACTTTCTAACAGCGTTCCGTGTATTCTTATCTCTTCTGACTCCAGGATTTCATAGAATGAGAAAAGGATTGTTAGGGAAATCGGAAACTTAAATTAAAGGTTTAATTCCCTGAACAGTCGAAACAATCGTGAGTGAGGAAAAGAAAGAATATTTTCCTCTATAAAGGTTTCCTTAGAAAAAGGAAATACAATTTGTATCATTTGATCCCTAACCACTTTGTCTTTCGGAAATTATGCATAAAAAGATTTTGTTTCTTTTCTCTTAATTTCTAAGGCTTACAGAGTAAATGGTTTCAGAAAATAATCTTTCTTGCGATTTAAAAGTAAAAAAAGGGGGAAATGATGAATAAGAAGAGAGACATGGTGACAGAGCAAGCCTTTGATACCATTAAAATCCTCCTTTCTACACTTACTAGTTTTAATCATCAGCAGTAACACATTCATTTCTATAAATACTAAACTGTGAGATAGGGAAAAAGTCGTTTATGGAAACACATACGCCAGCATAAAGCTAGTGTATTATAGGACTAAGGCTGCTTATTGCATAAATAATCGAGAGCTGGTATCTGTCCGGAAGAACTCAAAACGAATACACTGCTACTTGACTTTATATGTAGTCCCAAAAAGTATGTCCAGCCTCAGGGGAAGCATCTGAGCAAAATAAACCTTCTAAGAACCATTTTTGAAAATACTTTACACTTCTTTTTAGGGAGAGAATGCCTTCGGTGTGAAGGTTAAGAAAAATGATAAAATAACACTTTTTCCTTAAAAGAATCTTAAAGAAGAATGCAGCCTGTACCTCTCTGGGCACTTCTGTAGCGAGAGGCAGCAGTCGCGACTGCCCTTTATGCTGCGGCGCCAGGCTCGGAATCATGGCGAATGACCGCCTCCCACAGTCGTTGCCATGAATACAAGCTCTGCTCAAGCTCGCATCTCGGATGACAGTTACACCCGACAATGCAAGCGCCGTGCTCCTTACGAGGCATTTTGGATGTATTGTTTACTTCAATCCTCACAATCTTTACACCAAGGAAGGAGGGTTTTACTCTCCCTATATTCCCAGTGAGGGAGTCACACACCCAGTGAGCTTAATTCGTTTCCCGAGGTGTCCTGGCTTTAAGGAACGGAAGCGTGTGATGTGAACCCAGTGTTGTCTTTCGCTTTAATTGTGGTCTTAGCCTCTTCACGTACTTTACTCTGACTTAAAAGAAACTTTTACACTTGGTACTGTTCACACTATTCCGGCCAGAAATCTGAGTCAAGATGACGTTATGCAGGGTTATGGAAAAAGCCAATGCATGTCCCCAGAGTCCACATGTCAAAAAAATTTTCCATACTAAATATTTTCCGTATTTCCCATCTTAAATATGAATTCTGAGAAGAGAACTTTTGCTAAGATGTCAAATGCATTCAGTAGGAACAGCAGTTGTACAAACTGCGTTTTTACACCCTAAAACACTAGGAAGGAATCGGGCAAAACCGTTTTATGCTCCCCTGCATGGGTCGCTCTTGATTAAATTTCACGGATTCAGTCAATTAAGCTTTTTTTTTAACAGGTATAATTTTGACCGAGTTAAGATTTATTCATATAGGAAAATGTTCGTTTGTCAAAAAAGGAAAAGATTATTTTGCTTTCCAGAATTGACCTGACAAAGTCATTGTTTGCATTTTTGTTTTTCGCATTAAAAATATAATACTTTCTAACAGCGTTCCGTGTATTCTTATCTCTTCTGACTCCAGGATTTCATAGAATGAGAAAAGGATTGTTAGGGAAATCGGAAACTTAAATTAAAGGTTTAATTCCCTGAACAGTCGAAACAATCGTGAGTGAGGAAAAGAAAGAATATTTTCCTCTATAAAGGTTTCCTTAGAAAAAGGAAATACAATTTGTATCATTTGATCCCTAACCACTTTGTCTTTCGGAAATTATGCATAAAAAGATTTTGTTTCTTTTCTCTTAATTTCTAAGGCTTACAGAGTAAATGGTTTCAGAAAATAATCTTTCTTGCGATTTAAAAGTAAAAAAAGGGGGAAATGATGAATAAGAAGAGAGACATGGTGACAGAGCAAGCCTTTGATACCATTAAAATCCTCCTTTCTACACTTACTAGTTTTAATCATCAGCAGTAACACATTCATTTCTATAAATACTAAACTGTGAGATAGGGAAAAAGTCGTTTATGGAAACACATACGCCAGCATAAAGCTAGTGTATTATAGGACTAAGGCTGCTTATTGCATAAATAATCGAGAGCTGGTATCTGTCCGGAAGAACTCAAAACGAATACACTGCTACTTGACTTTATATGTAGTCCCAAAAAGTATGTCCAGCCTCAGGGGAAGCATCTGAGCAAAATAAACCTTCTAAGAACAATTTTTGAAATTACTTTACACTTCTTTTTAGGGAGAGAATGCCTTCGGTGTGAAGGTTAAGAAAAATGATAAAATAACACTTTTTCCTTAAAAGAATCTTAAAGAAGAATGCAGCCTGTACCTCTCTGGGCACTTCTGTAGCGAGAGGCAGCAGTCGCGACTGCCCTTTATGCTGCGGCGCCAGGCTCGGAATCATGGCGAATGACCGCCTCCCACAGTCGTTGCCATGAATACAAGCTCTGCTCAAGCTCGCATCTCGGATGACAGTTACACCCGACAATGCAAGCGCCGTGCTCCTTACGAGGCATTTTGGATGTATTGTTTACTTCAATCCTCACAATCTTTACACCAAGGAAGGAGGGTTTTACTCTCCCTATATTCCCAGTGAGGGAGTCACACACCCAGTGAGCTTAATTCGTTTCCCGAGGTGTCCTGGCTTTAAGGAACGGAAGCGTGTGATGTGAACCCAGTGTTGTCTTTCGCTTTAATTGTGGTCTTAGCCTCTTCACGTACTTTACTCTGACTTAAAAGAAACTTTTACACTTGGTACTGTTCACACTATTCCGGCCAGAAATCTGAGTCAAGATGACGTTATGCAGGGTTATGGAAAAAGCCAATGCATGTCCCCAGAGTCCACATGTCAAAAAAATTTTCCATACTAAATATTTTCCGTATTTCCCATCTTAAATATGAATTCTGAGAAGAGAACTTTTGCTAAGATGTCAAATGCATTCAGTAGGAACAGCAGTTGTACAAACTGCGTTTTTACACCCTAAAACACTAGGAAGGAATCGGGCAAAACCGTTTTATGCTCCCCTGCATGGGTCGCTCTTGATTAAATTTCACGGATTCAGTCAATTAAGCTTTTATTTTAACAGGTATAATTTTGACCGAGTTAAGATTTATTCATATAGGAAAATGTTCGTTTGTCAAAAAAGGAAAAGATTATTTTGCTTTCCAGAATTGACCTGACAAAGTCATTGTTTGCATTTTTGTTTTTCGCATTAAAAATATAATACTTTCTAACAGCGTTCCGTGTATTCTTATCTCTTCTGACTCCAGGATTTCATAGAATGAGAAAAGGATTGTTAGGGAAATCGGAAACTTAAATTAAAGGTTTAATTCCCTGAACAGTCGAAACAATCGTGAGTGAGGAAAAGAAAGAATATTTTCCTCTATAAAGGTTTCCTTAGAAAAAGGAAATACAATTTGTATCATTTGATCCCTAACCACTTTGTCTTTCGGAAATTATGCATAAAAAGATTTTGTTTCTTTTCTCTTAATTTCTAAGGCTTACAGAGTAAATGGTTTCAGAAAATAATCTTTCTTGCGATTTAAAAGTAAAAAGAGGGGGAAATGATGAATAAGAAGAGAGACATGGTGACAGAGCAAGCCTTTGATACCATTAAAATCCTCCTTTCTACACTTACTAGTTTTAATCATCAGCAGTAACACATTCATTTCTATAAATACTAAACAGTGAGATAGGGAAAAAGTCGTTTATGGAAACACATACGCCAGCATAAAGCTAGTGTATTATAGGACTAAGCCTGCTTATTGCATAAATAATCGAGAGCTGGTATCTGTCCGGAAGAACTCAAAACGAATACACTGCTACTTGACCTTATATATTGTCCCAAGTAGAACGCCCAGCCACAGGGCAAGAATCCTAGCAAAATAAACCTTCTAAGAACCATTTTTGAAAATACTTTACACTTCTTTTTAGGGAGAGAATGCCTTCGGTGTGAAGGTTAAGAAAAATGATAAAATAACACTTTTTCCTTAAAAGAATCTTAAAGAAGAATGCAGCCTGTACCTCTCTGGGCACTTCTGTAGCGAGAGGCAGCAGTCGCGACTGCCCTTTATGCTGCGGCGCCAGGCTCGGAATCATGGCGAATGACCGCCTCCCACAGTCGTTGCCATGAATACAAGCTCTGCTCAAGCTCGCATCTCGGATGACAGTTACACCCGACAATGCAAGCGCCGTGCTCCTTACGAGGCATTTTGGATGTATTGTTTACTTCAATCCTCACAATCTTTACACCAAGGAAGGAGGGTTTTACTCTCCCTATATTCCCAGTGAGGGAGTCACACACCCAGTGAGCTTAATTCGTTTCCCGAGGTGTCCTGGCTTTAAGGAACGGAAGCGTGTGATGTGAACCCAGTGTTGTCTTTCGCTTTAATTGTGGTCTTAGCCTCTTCACGTACTTTACTCTGACTTAAAAGAAACTTTTACACTTGGTACTGTTCACACTATTCCGGCCAGAAATCTGAGTCAAGATGACGTTATGCAGGGTTATGGAAAAAGCCAATGCATGTCCCCAGAGTCCACATGTCAAAAAAATTTTCCATACTAAATATTTTCCGTATTTCCCATCTTAAATATGAATTCTGAGAAGAGAACTTTTGCTAAGATGTCAAATGCATTCAGTAGGAACAGCAGTTGTACAAACTGCGTTTTTACACCCTAAAACACTAGGAAGGAATCGGGCAAAACCGTTTTATGCTCCCCTGCATGGGTCGCTCTTGATTAAATTTCACGGATTCAGTCAATTAAGCTTTTTTTTTAACAGGTATAATTTTGACCGAGTTAAGATTTATTCATATAGGAAAATGTTCGTTTGTCAAAAAAGGAAAAGATTATTTTGCTTTCCAGAATTGACCTGACAAAGTCATTGTTTGCATTTTTGTTTTTCGCATTAAAAATATAATACTTTCTAACAGCGTTCCGTGTATTCTTATCTCTTCTGACTCCAGGATTTCATAGAATGAGAAAAGGATTGTTAGGGAAATCGGAAACTTAAATTAAAGGTTTAATTCCCTGAACAGTCGAAACAATCGTGAGTGAGGAAAAGAAAGAATATTTTCCTCTATAAAGGTTTCCTTAGAAAAAGGAAATACAATTTGTATCATTTGATCCCTAACCACTTTGTCTTTCGGAAATTATGCATAAAAAGATTTTGTTTCTTTTCTCTTAATTTCTAAGGCTTACAGAGTAAATGGTTTCAGAAAATAATCTTTCTTGCGATTTAAAAGTAAAAAAAGGGGGAAATGATGAATAAGAAGAGAGACATGGTGACAGAGCAAGCCTTTGATACCATTAAAATCCTCCTTTCTACACTTACTAGTTTTAATCATCAGCAGTAACACATTCATTTCTATAAATACTAAACAGTGAGATAGGGAAAAAGTCGTTTATGGAAACACATACGCCAGCATAAAGCTAGTGTATTATAGGACTAAGCCTGCTTATTGCATAAATAATCGAGAGCTGGTATCTGTCCGGAAGAACTCAAAACGAATACACTGCTACTTGACCTTATATATTGTCCCAAGTAGAACGCCCAGCCACAGGGCAAGAATCCTAGCAAAATAAACCTTCTAAGAACCATTTTTGAAAATACTTTACACTTCTTTTTAGGGAGAGAATGCCTTCGGTGTGAAGGTTAAGAAAAATGATAAAATAACACTTTTTCCTTAAAAGAATCTTAAAGAAGAATGCAGCCTGTACCTCTCTGGGCACTTCTGTAGCGAGAGGCAGCAGTCGCGACTGCCCTTTATGCTGCGGCGCCAGGCTCGGAATCATGGCGAATGACCGCCTCCCACAGTCGTTGCCATGAATACAAGCTCTGCTCAAGCTCGCATCTCGGATGACAGTTACACCCGACAATGCAAGCGCCGTGCTCCTTACGAGGCATTTTGGATGTATTGTTTACTTCAATCCTCACAATCTTTACACCAAGGAAGGAGGGTTTTACTCTCCCTATATTCCCAGTGAGGGAGTCACACACCCAGTGAGCTTAATTCGTTTCCCGAGGTGTCCTGGCTTTAAGGAACGGAAGCGTGTGATGTGAACCCAGTGTTGTCTTTCGCTTTAATTGTGGTCTTAGCCTCTTCACGTACTTTACTCTGACTTAAAAGAAACTTTTACACTTGGTACTGTTCACACTATTCCGGCCAGAAATCTGAGTCAAGATGACGTTATGCAGGGTTATGGAAAAAGCCAATGCATGTCCCCAGAGTCCACATGTCAAAAAAATTTTCCATACTAAATATTTTCCGTATTTCCCATCTTAAATATGAATTCTGAGAAGAGAACTTTTGCTAAGATGTCAAATGCATTCAGTAGGAACAGCAGTTGTACAAACTGCGTTTTTACACCCTAAAACACTAGGAAGGAATCGGGCAAAACCGTTTTATGCTCCCCTGCATGGGTCGCTTTTGATTAAATTTCACGGATTCAGTCAATTAAGCTTTTATTTTAACAGGTATAATTTTGACCGAGTTAAGATTTATTCATATAGGAAAATGTTCGTTTGTCAAAAAAGGAAAAGATTATTTTGCTTTCCAGAATTGACCTGACAAAGTCATTGTTTGCATTTTTGTTTTTCGCATTAAAAATATAATACTTTCTAACAGCGTTCCGTGTATTCTTATCTCTTCTGACTCCAGGATTTCATAGAATGAGAAAAGGATTGTTAGGGAAATCGGAAACTTAAATTAAAGGTTTAATTCCCTGAACAGTCGAAACAATCCTGAGTGAGGAAAAGAAAGAATATTTTCCTGTATAAAGGTTTCCTTAGAAAAAGGAAATACAATTTGTATCATTTGATCCCTAACCACTTTGTCTTTCGGAAATTATGCATAAAAAGATTTTGTTTCTTTTCTCTTAATTTCTAAGGCTTACAGAGTAAATGGTTTCAGAAAATAATCTTTCTTGCGATTTAAAAGTAAAAAAAGGGGGAAATGATGAATAAGAAGAGAGACATGGTGACAGAGCAAGCCTTTGATACCATTAAAATCCTCCTTTCTACACTTACTAGTTTTAATCATCAGCAGTAACACATTCATTTCTATAAATACTAAACAGTGAGATAGGGAAAAAGTCGTTTATGGAAACACATACGCCAGCATAAAGCTAGTGTATTATAGGACTAAGCCTGCTTATTGCATAAATAATCGAGAGCTGGTATCTGTCCGGAAGAACTCAAAACGAATACACTGCTACTTGACCTTATATATTGTCCCAAGTAGAACGCCCAGCCACAGGGCAAGAATCCTAGCAAAATAAACCTTCTAAGAACCATTTTTGAAAATACTTTACACTTCTTTTTAGGGAGAGAATGCCTTCGGTGTGAAGGTTAAGAAAAATGATAAAATAACACTTTTTCCTTAAAAGAATCTTAAAGAAGAATGCAGCCTGTACCTCTCTGGGCACTTCTGTAGCGAGAGGCAGCAGTCGCGACTGCCCTTTATGCTGCGGCGCCAGGCTCGGAATCATGGCGAATGACCGCCTCTCACAGTCGTTGCCATGAATACAAGCTCTGCTCAAGCTCGCATCTCGGATGACAGTTACACCCGACAATGCAAGCGCCGTGCTCCTTACGAGGCATTTTGGATGTATTGTTTACTTCAATCCTCACAATCTTTACACCAAGGAAGGAGGGTTTTACTCTCCCTATATTCCCAGTGAGGGAGTCACACACCCAGTGAGCTTAATTCGTTTCCCGAGGTGTCCTGGCTTTAAGGAACGGAAGCGTGTGATGTGAACCCAGTGTTGTCTTTCGCTTTAATTGTGGTCTTAGCCTCTTCATGTACTTTACTCTGACTTAAAAGAAACTTTTACACTTGGTACTGTTCACACTATTCCGGCCAGAAATCTGAGTCAAGATGACGTTATGCAGGGTTATGGAAAAAGCCAATGCATGTCCCCAGAGTCCACATGTCAAAAAAATTTTCCATACTAAATATTTTCCGTATTTCCCATCTTAAATATGAATTCTGAGAAGAGAACTTTTGCTAAGATATCAAATGCATTCAGTAGGAACAGCAGTTGTACAAACTGCGTTTTTACACCCTAAAACACTAGGAAGGAATCGGGCAAAACCGTTTTATGCTCCCCTGCATGGGTCGCTTTTGATTAAATTTCACGGATTCAGTCAATTAAGCTTTTATTTTAACAGGTATAATTTTGAGCGAGTTAAGATTTATTCATATAGGAAAATGTTCGTTTGTCAAAAAAGGAAAAGATTATTTTGCTTTCCAGAATTGACCTGACAAAGTCATTGTTTGCATTTTTGTTTTTCGCATTAAAAATATAATACTTTCTAACAGCGTTCCGTGTATTCTAATCTCTTCTGACTCCAGGATTTCATAGAATGAGAAAAGGATTGTTAGGGAAATCGGAAACTTAAATTAAAGGTTTAATTCCCTGAACAGTCGAAACAATCGTGAGTGAGTAAAAGAAAGAATATTTTCCTCTATAAAGGTTTCCTTAGAAAAAGGAAATACAATTTGTATCATTTGATCCCTAACCACTTTGTCTTTCGGAAATTATGCATAAAAAGATTTTGTTTCTTTTCTCTTAATTTCTAAGGCTTACAGAGTAAATGGTTTCAGAAAATAATCTTTCTTGCGATTTAAAAGTAAAAAAAGGGGGAAATGATGAATAAGAAGAGAGACATGGTGACAGAGCAAGCCTTTGATACCATTAAAATCCTCCTTTCTACACTTACTAGTTTTAATCATCAGCAGTAACACATTCATTTCTATAAATACTAAACAGTGAGATAGGGAAAAAGTCGTTTATGGAAACACATACGCCAGCATAAAGCTAGTGTATTATAGGACTAAGCCTGCTTATTGCATAAATAATCGAGAGCTGGTATCTGTCCGGAAGAACTCAAAACGAATACACTGCTACTTGACCTTATATATTGTCCCAAGTAGAACGCCCAGCCACAGGGCAAGAATCCTAGCAAAATAAACCTTCTAAGAACCATTTTTGAAAATACTTTACACTTCTTTTTAGGGAGAGAATGCCTTCGGTGTGAAGGTTAAGAAAAATGATAAAATAACACTTTTTCCTTAAAAGAATCTTAAAGAAGAATGCAGCCTGTACCTCTCTGGGCACTTCTGTAGCGAGAGGCAGCAGTCGCGACTGCCCTTTATGCTGCGGCGCCAGGCTCGGAATCATGGCGAATGACCGCCTCCCACAGTCGTTGCCATGAATACAAGCTCTGCTCAAGCTCGCATCTCGGATGACAGTTACACCCGACAATGCAAGCGCCGTGCTCCTTACGAGGCATTTTGGATGTATTGTTTACTTCAATCCTCACAATCTTTACACCAAGGAAGGAGGGTTTTACTCTCCCTATATTCCCAGTGAGGGAGTCACACACCCAGTGAGCTTAATTCGTTTCCCGAGGTGTCCTGGCTTTAAGGAACGGAAGCGTGTGATGTGAACCCAGTGTTGTCTTTCGCTTTAATTGTGGTCTTAGCCTCTTCACGTACTTTACTCTGACTTAAAAGAAACTTTTACACTTGGTACTGTTCACACTATTCCGGCCAGAAATCTGAGTCAAGATGACGTTATGCAGGGTTATGGAAAAAGCCAATGCATGTCCCCAGAGTCCACATGTCAAAAAAATTTTCCATACTAAATATTTTCCGTATTTCCCATCTTAAATATGAATTCTGAGAAGAGAACTTTTGCTAAGATGTCAAATGCATTCAGTAGGAACAGCAGTTGTACAAACTGCGTTTTTACACCCTAAAACACTAGGAAGGAATCGGGCAAAACCGTTTTATGCTCCCCTGCATGGGTCGCTCTTGATTAAATTTCACGGATTCAGTCAATTAAGCTTTTTTTTTAACAGGTATAATTTTGACCGAGTTAAGATTTATTCATATAGGAAAATGTTCGTTTGTCAAAAAAGGAAAAGATTATTTTGCTTTCCAGAATTGACCTGACAAAGTCATTGTTTGCATTTTTGTTTTTCGCATTAAAAATATAATACTTTCTAACAGCGTTCCGTGTATTCTTATCTCTTCTGACTCCAGGATTTCATAGAATGAGAAAAGGATTGTTAGGGAAATCGGAAACTTAAATTAAAGGTTTAATTCCCTGAACAGTCGAAACAATCGTGAGTGAGGAAAAGAAAGAATATTTTCCTCTATAAAGGTTTCCTTAGAAAAAGGAAATACAATTTGTATCATTTGATCCCTAACCACTTTGTCTTTCGGAAATTATGCATAAAAAGATTTTGTTTCTTTTCTCTTAATTTCTAAGGCTTACAGAGTAAATGGTTTCAGAAAATAATCTTTCTTGCGATTTAAAAGTAAAAAAAGGGGGAAATGATGAATAAGAAGAGAGACATGGTGACAGAGCAAGCCTTTGATACCATTAAAATCCTCCTTTCTACACTTACTAGTTTTAATCATCAGCAGTAACACATTCATTTCTATAAATACTAAACAGTGAGATAGGGAAAAAGTCGTTTATGGAAACACATACGCCAGCATAAAGCTAGTGTATTATAGGACTAAGCCTGCTTATTGCATAAATAATCGAGAGCTGGTATCTGTCCGGAAGAACTCAAAACGAATACACTGCTACTTGACCTTATATATTGTCCCAAGTAGAACGCCCAGCCACAGGGCAAGAATCCTAGCAAAATAAACCTTCTAAGAACCATTTTTGAAAATACTTTACACTTCTTTTTAGGGAGAGAATGCCTTCGGTGTGAAGGTTAAGAAAAATGATAAAATAACACTTTTTCCTTAAAAGAATCTTAAAGAAGAATGCAGCCTGTACCTCTCTGGGCACTTCTGTAGCGAGAGGCAGCAGTCGCGACTGCCCTTTATGCTGCGGCGCCAGGCTCGGAATCATGGCGAATGACCGCCTCCCACAGTCGTTGCCATGAATACAAGCTCTGCTCAAGCTCGCATCTCGGATGACAGTTACACCCGACAATGCAAGCGCCGTGCTCCTTACGAGGCATTTTGGATGTATTGTTTACTTCAATCCTCACAATCTTTACACCAAGGAAGGAGGGTTTTACTCTCCCTATATTCCCAGTGAGGGAGTCACACACCCAGTGAGCTTAATTCGTTTCCCGAGGTGTCCTGGCTTTAAGGAACGGAAGCGTGTGATGTGAACCCAGTGTTGTCTTTCGCTTTAATTGTGGTCTTAGCCTCTTCACGTACTTTACTCTGACTTAAAAGAAACTTTTACACTTGGTACTGTTCACACTATTCCGGCCAGAAATCTGAGTCAAGATGACGTTATGCAGGGTTATGGAAAAAGCCAATGCATGTCCCCAGAGTCCACATGTCAAAAAAATTTTCCATACTAAATATTTTCCGTATTTCCCATCTTAAATATGAATTCTGAGAAGAGAACTTTTGCTAAGATGTCAAATGCATTCAGTAGGAACAGCAGTTGTACAAACTGCGTTTTTACACCCTAAAACACTAGGAAGGAATCGGGCAAAACCGTTTTATGCTCCCCTGCATGGGTCGCTCTTGATTAAATTTCACGGATTCAGTCAATTAAGCTTTTTTTTTAACAGGTATAATTTTGACCGAGTTAAGATTTATTCATATAGGAAAATGTTCGTTTGTCAAAAAAGGAAAAGATTATTTTGCTTTCCAGAATTGACCTGACAAAGTCATTGTTTGCATTTTTGTTTTTCGCATTAAAAATATAATACTTTCTAACAGCGTTCCGTGTATTCTTATCTCTTCTGACTCCAGGATTTCATAGAATGAGAAAAGGATTGTTAGGGAAATCGGAAACTTAAATTAAAGGTTTAATTCCCTGAACAGTCGAAACAATCGTGAGTGAGGAAAAGAAAGAATATTTTCCTCTATAAAGGTTTCCTTAGAAAAAGGAAATACAATTTGTATCATTTGATCCCTAACCACTTTGTCTTTCGGAAATTATGCATAAAAAGATTTTGTTTCTTTTCTCTTAATTTCTAAGGCTTACAGAGTAAATGGTTTCAGAAAATAATCTTTCTTGCGATTTAAAAGTAAAAAAAGGGGGAAATGATGAATAAGAAGAGAGACATGGTGACAGAGCAAGCCTTTGATACCATTAAAATCCTCCTTTCTACACTTACTAGTTTTAATCATCAGCAGTAACACATTCATTTCTATAAATACTAAACAGTGAGATAGGGAAAAAGTCGTTTATGGAAACACATACGCCAGCATAAAGCTAGTGTATTATAGGACTAAGCCTGCTTATTGCATAAATAATCGAGAGCTGGTATCTGTCCGGAAGAACTCAAAACGAATACACTGCTACTTGACCTTATATATTGTCCCAAGTAGAACGCCCAGCCACAGGGCAAGAATCCTAGCAAAATAAACCTTCTAAGAACCATTTTTGAAAATACTTTACACTTCTTTTTAGGGACAGAATGCCTTCGGTGTGAAGGTTAAGAAAAATGATAAAATAACACTTTTTCCTTAAAAGAATCTTAAAGAAGAATGCAGCCTGTACCTCTCTGGGCACTTCTGTAGCGAGAGGCAGCAGTCGCGACTGCCCTTTATGCTGCGGCGCCAGGCTCGGAATCATGGCGAATGACCGCCTCCCACAGTCGTTGCCATGAATACAAGCTCTGCTCAAGCTCGCATCTCGGATGACAGTTACACCCGACAATGCAAGCGCCGTGCTCCTTACGAGGCATTTTGGATGTATTGTTTACTTCAATCCTCACAATCTTTACACCAAGGAAGGAGGGTTTTACTCTCCCTATATTCCCAGTGAGGGAGTCACACACCCAGTGAGCTTAATTCGTTTCCCGAGGTGTCCTGGCTTTAAGGAACGGAAGCGTGTGATGTGAACCCAGTGTTGTCTTTCGCTTTAATTGTGGTCTTAGCCTCTTCACGTACTTTACTCTGACTTAAAAGAAACTTTTACACTTGGTACTGTTCACACTATTCCGGCCAGAAATCTGAGTCAAGATGACGTTATGCAGGGTTATGGAAAAAGCCAATGCATGTCCCCAGAGTCCACATGTCAAAAAAATTTTCCATACTAAATATTTTCCGTATTTCCCATCTTAAATATGAATTCTGAGAAGAGAACTTTTGCTAAGATGTCAAATGCATTCAGTAGGAACAGCAGTTGTACAAACTGCGTTTTTACACCCTAAAACACTAGGAAGGAATCGGGCAAAACCGTTTTATGCTCCCCTGCATGGGTCGCTCTTGATTAAATTTCACGGATTCAGTCAATTAAGCTTTTTTTTTAACAGGTATAATTTTGACCGAGTTAAGATTTATTCATATAGGAAAATGTTCGTTTGTCAAAAAAGGAAAAGATTATTTTGCTTTCCAGAATTGACCTGACAAAGTCATTGTTTGCATTTTTGTTTTTCGCATTAAAAATATAATACTTTCTAACAGCGTTCCGTGTATTCTTATCTCTTCTGACTCCAGGATTTCATAGAATGAGAAAAGGATTGTTAGGGAAATCGGAAACTTAAATTAAAGGTTTAATTCCCTGAACAGTCGAAACAATCCTGAGTGAGGAAAAGAAAGAATATTTTCCTGTATAAAGGTTTCCTTAGAAAAAGGAAATACAATTTGTATCATTTGATCCCTAACCACTTTGTCTTTCGGAAATTATGCATAAAAAGATTTTGTTTCTTTTCTCTTAATTTCTAAGGCTTACAGAGTAAATGGTTTCAGAAAATAATCTTTCTTGCGATTTAAAAGTAAAAAGAGGGGGAAATGATGAATAAGAAGAGAGACATGGTGACAGAGCAAGCCTTTGATACCATTAAAATCCTCCTTTCTACACTTACTAGTTTTAATCATCAGCAGTAACACATTCATTTCTATAAATACTAAACAGTGAGATAGGGAAAAAGTCGTTTATGGAAACACATACGCCAGCATAAAGCTAGTGTATTATAGGACTAAGCCTGCTTATTGCATAAATAATCGAGAGCTGGTATCTGTCCGGAAGAACTCAAAACGAATACACTGCTACTTGACCTTATATATTGTCCCAAGTAGAACGCCCAGCCACAGGGCAAGAATCCTAGCAAAATAAACCTTCTAAGAACCATTTTTGAAAATACTTTACACTTCTTTTTAGGGAGAGAATGCCTTCGGTGTGAAGGTTAAGAAAAATGATAAAATAACACTTTTTCCTTAAAAGAATCTTAAAGAAGAATGCAGCCTGTACCTCTCTGGGCACTTCTGTAGCGAGAGGCAGCAGTCGCGACTGCCCTTTATGCTGCGGCGCCAGGCTCGGAATCATGGCGAATGACCGCCTCTCACAGTCGTTGCCATGAATACAAGCTCTGCTCAAGCTCGCATCTCGGATGACAGTTACACCCGACAATGCAAGCGCCGTGCTCCTTACGAGGCATTTTGGATGTATTGTTTACTTCAATCCTCACAATCTTTACACCAAGGAAGGAGGGTTTTACTCTCCCTATATTCCCAGTGAGGGAGTCACACACCCAGTGAGCTTAATTCGTTTCCCGAGGTGTCCTGGCTTTAAGGAACGGAAGCGTGTGATGTGAACCCAGTGTTGTCTTTCGCTTTAATTGTGGTCTTAGCCTCTTCATGTACTTTACTCTGACTTAAAAGAAACTTTTACACTTGGTACTGTTCACACTATTCCGGCCAGAAATCTGAGTCAAGATGACGTTATGCAGGGTTATGGAAAAAGCCAATGCATGTCCCCAGAGTCCACATGTCAAAAAAATTTTCCATACTAAATATTTTCCGTATTTCCCATCTTAAATATGAATTCTGAGAAGAGAACTTTTGCTAAGATATCAAATGCATTCAGTAGGAACAGCAGTTGTACAAACTGCGTTTTTACACCCTAAAACACTAGGAAGGAATCGGGCAAAACCGTTTTATGCTCCCCTGCATGGGTCGCTTTTGATTAAATTTCACGGATTCAGTCAATTAAGCTTTTATTTTAACAGGTATAATTTTGAGCGAGTTAAGATTTATTCATATAGGAAAATGTTCGTTTGTCAAAAAAGGAAAAGATTATTTTGCTTTCCAGAATTGACCTGACAAAGTCATTGTTTGCATTTTTGTTTTTCGCATTAAAAATATAATACTTTCTAACAGCGTTCCGTGTATTCTAATCTCTTCTGACTCCAGGATTTCATAGAATGAGAAAAGGATTGTTAGGGAAATCGGAAACTTAAATTAAAGGTTTAATTCCCTGAACAGTCGAAACAATCGTGAGTGAGTAAAAGAAAGAATATTTTCCTCTATAAAGGTTTCCTTAGAAAAAGGAAATACAATTTGTATCATTTGATCCCTAACCACTTTGTCTTTCGGAAATTATGCATAAAAAGATTTTGTTTCTTTTCTCTTAATTTCTAAGGCTTACAGAGTAAATGGTTTCAGAAAATAATCTTTCTTGCGATTTAAAAGTAAAAAAAGGGGGAAATGATGAATAAGAAGAGAGACATGGTGACAGAGCAAGCCTTTGATACCATTAAAATCCTCCTTTCTACACTTACTAGTTTTAATCATCAGCAGTAACACATTCATTTCTATAAATACTAAACAGTGAGATAGGGAAAAAGTCGTTTATGGAAACACATACGCCAGCATAAAGCTAGTGTATTATAGGACTAAGCCTGCTTATTGCATAAATAATCGAGAGCTGGTATCTGTCCGGAAGAACTCAAAACGAATACACTGCTACTTGACCTTATATATTGTCCCAAGTAGAACGCCCAGCCACAGGGCAAGAATCCTAGCAAAATAAACCTTCTAAGAACCATTTTTGAAAATACTTTACACTTCTTTTTAGGGAGAGAATGCCTTCGGTGTGAAGGTTAAGAAAAATGATAAAATAACACTTTTTCCTTAAAAGAATCTTAAAGAAGAATGCAGCCTGTACCTCTCTGGGCACTTCTGTAGCGAGAGGCAGCAGTCGCGACTGCCCTTTATGCTGCGGCGCCAGGCTCGGAATCATGGCGAATGACCGCCTCCCACAGTCGTTGCCATGAATACAAGCTCTGCTCAAGCTCGCATCTCGGATGACAGTTACACCCGACAATGCAAGCGCCGTGCTCCTTACGAGGCATTTTGGATGTATTGTTTACTTCAATCCTCACAATCTTTACACCAAGGAAGGAGGGTTTTACTCTCCCTATATTCCCAGTGAGGGAGTCACACACCCAGTGAGCTTAATTCGTTTCCCGAGGTGTCCTGGCTTTAAGGAACGGAAGCGTGTGATGTGAACCCAGTGTTGTCTTTCGCTTTAATTGTGGTCTTAGCCTCTTCATGTACTTTACTCTGACTTAAAAGAAACTTTTACACTTGGTACTGTTCACACTATTCCGGCCAGAAATCTGAGTCAAGATGACGTTATGCAGGGTTATGGAAAAAGCCAATGCATGTCCCCAGAGTCCACATGTCAAAAAAATTTTCCATACTAAATATTTTCCGTATTTCCCATCTTAAATATGAATTCTGAGAAGAGAACTTTTGCTAAGATATCAAATGCATTCAGTAGGAACAGCAGTTGTACAAACTGCGTTTTTACACCCTAAAACACTAGGAAGGAATCGGGCAAAACCGTTTTATGCTCCCCTGCATGGGTCGCTTTTGATTAAATTTCACGGATTCAGTCAATTAAGCTTTTATTTTAACAGGTATAATTTTGACCGAGTTAAGATTTATTCATATAGGAAAATGTTCGTTTGTCAAAAAAGGAAAAGATTATTTTGCTTTCCAGAATTGACCTGACAAAGTCATTGTTTGCATTTTTGTTTTTCGCATTAAAAATATAATACTTTCTAACAGCGTTCCGTGTATTCTTATCTCTTCTGACTCCAGGATTTCATAGAATGAGAAAAGGATTGTTAGGGAAATCGGAAACTTAAATTAAAGGTTTAATTCCCTGAACAGTCGAAACAATCGTGAGTGAGTAAAAGAAAGAATATTTTCCTCTATAAAGGTTTCCTTAGAAAAAGGAAATACAATTTGTATCATTTGATCCCTAACCACTTTGTCTTTCGGAAATTATGCATAAAAAGATTTTGTTTCTTTTCTCTTAATTTCTAAGGCTTACAGAGTAAATGGTTTCAGAAAATAATCTTTCTTGCGATTTAAAAGTAAAAAAAGGGGGAAATGATGAATAAGAAGAGAGACATGGTGACAGAGCAAGCCTTTGATACCATTAAAATCCTCCTTTCTACACTTACTAGTTTTAATCATCAGCAGTAACACATTCATTTCTATAAATACTAAACAGTGAGATAGGGAAAAAGTCGTTTATGGAAACACATACGCCAGCATAAAGCTAGTGTATTATAGGACTAAGCCTGCTTATTGCATAAATAATCGAGAGCTGGTATCTGTCCGGAAGAACTCAAAACGAATACACTGCTACTTGACCTTATATATTGTCCCAAGTAGAACGCCCAGCCACAGGGCAAGAATCCTAGCAAAATAAACCTTCTAAGAACCATTTTTGAAAATACTTTACACTTCTTTTTAGGGACAGAATGCCTTCGGTGTGAAGGTTAAGAAAAATGATAAAATAACACTTTTTCCTTAAAAGAATCTTAAAGAAGAATGCAGCCTGTACCTCTCTGGGCACTTCTGTAGCGAGAGGCAGCAGTCGCGACTGCCCTTTATGCTGCGGCGCCAGGCTCGGAATCATGGCGAATGACCGCCTCCCACAGTCGTTGCCATGAATACAAGCTCTGCTCAAGCTCGCATCTCGGATGACAGTTACACCCGACAATGCAAGCGCCGTGCTCCTTACGAGGCATTTTGGATGTATTGTTTACTTCAATCCTCACAATCTTTACACCAAGGAAGGAGGGTTTTACTCTCCCTATATTCCCAGTGAGGGAGTCACACACCCAGTGAGCTTAATTCGTTTCCCGAGGTGTCCTGGCTTTAAGGAACGGAAGCGTGTGATGTGAACCCAGTGTTGTCTTTCGCTTTAATTGTGGTCTTAGCCTCTTCACGTACTTTACTCTGACTTAAAAGAAACTTTTACACTTGGTACTGTTCACACTATTCCGGCCAGAAATCTGAGTCAAGATGACGTTATGCAGGGTTATGGAAAAAGCCAATGCATGTCCCCAGAGTCCACATGTCAAAAAAATTTTCCATACTAAATATTTTCCGTATTTCCCATCTTAAATATGAATTCTGAGAAGAGAACTTTTGCTAAGATGTCAAATGCATTCAGTAGGAACAGCAGTTGTACAAACTGCGTTTTTACACCCTAAAACACTAGGAAGGAATCGGGCAAAACCGTTTTATGCTCCCCTGCATGGGTCGCTCTTGATTAAATTTCACGGATTCAGTCAATTAAGCTTTTATTTTAACAGGTATAATTTTGACCGAGTTAAGATTTATTCATATAGGAAAATGTTCGTTTGTCAAAAAAGGAAAAGATTATTTTGCTTTCCAGAATTGACCTGACAAAGTCATTGTTTGCATTTTTGTTTTTCGCATTAAAAATATAATACTTTCTAACAGCGTTCCGTGTATTCTTATCTCTTCTGACTCCAGGATTTCATAGAATGAGAAAAGGATTGTTAGGGAAATCGGAAACTTAAATTAAAGGTTTAATTCCCTGAACAGTCGAAACAATCGTGAGTGAGGAAAAGAAAGAATATTTTCCTCTATAAAGGTTTCCTTAGAAAAAGGAAATACAATTTGTATCATTTGATCCCTAACCACTTTGTCTTTCGGAAATTATGCATAAAAAGATTTTGTTTCTTTTCTCTTAATTTCTAAGGCTTACAGAGTAAATGGTTTCAGAAAATAATCTTTCTTGCGATTTAAAAGTAAAAAAAGGGGGAAATGATGAATAAGAAGAGAGACATGGTGACAGAGCAAGCCTTTGATACCATTAAAATCCTCCTTTCTACACTTACTAGTTTTAATCATCAGCAGTAACACATTCATTTCTATAAATACTAAACAGTGAGATAGGGAAAAAGTCGTTTATGGAAACACATACGCCAGCATAAAGCTAGTGTATTATAGGACTAAGCCTGCTTATTGCATAAATAATCGAGAGCTGGTATCTGTCCGGAAGAACTCAAAACGAATACACTGCTACTTGACCTTATATATTGTCCCAAGTAGAACGCCCAGCCACAGGGCAAGAATCCTAGCAAAATAAACCTTCTAAGAACCATTTTTGAAAATACTTTACACTTCTTTTTAGGGACAGAATGCCTTCGGTGTGAAGGTTAAGAAAAATGATAAAATAACACTTTTTCCTTAAAAGAATCTTAAAGAAGAATGCAGCCTGTACCTCTCTGGGCACTTCTGTAGCGAGAGGCAGCAGTCGCGACTGCCCTTTATGCTGCGGCGCCAGGCTCGGAATCATGGCGAATGACCGCCTCCCACAGTCGTTGCCATGAATACAAGCTCTGCTCAAGCTCGCATCTCGGATGACAGTTACACCCGACAATGCAAGCGCCGTGCTCCTTACGAGGCATTTTGGATGTATTGTTTACTTCAATCCTCACAATCTTTACACCAAGGAAGGAGGGTTTTACTCTCCCTATATTCCCAGTGAGGGAGTCACACACCCAGTGAGCTTAATTCGTTTCCCGAGGTGTCCTGGCTTTAAGGAACGGAAGCGTGTGATGTGAACCCAGTGTTGTCTTTCGCTTTAATTGTGGTCTTAGCCTCTTCACGTACTTTACTCTGACTTAAAAGAAACTTTTACACTTGGTACTGTTCACACTATTCCGGCCAGAAATCTGAGTCAAGATGACGTTATGCAGGGTTATGGAAAAAGCCAATGCATGTCCCCAGAGTCCACATGTCAAAAAAATTTTCCATACTAAATATTTTCCGTATTTCCCATCTTAAATATGAATTCTGAGAAGAGAACTTTTGCTAAGATGTCAAATGCATTCAGTAGGAACAGCAGTTGTACAAACTGCGTTTTTACACCCTAAAACACTAGGAAGGAATCGGGCAAAACCGTTTTATGCTCCCCTGCATGGGTCGCTTTTGATTAAATTTCACGGATTCAGTCAATTAAGCTTTTATTTTAACAGGTATAATTTTGACCGAGTTAAGATTTATTCATATAGGAAAATGTTCGTTTGTCAAAAAAGGAAAAGATTATTTTGCTTTCCAGAATTGACCTGACAAAGTCATTGTTTGCATTTTTGTTTTTCGCATTAAAAATATAATACTTTCTAACAGCGTTCCGTGTATTCTTATCTCTTCTGACTCCAGGATTTCATAGAATGAGAAAAGGATTGTTAGGGAAATCGGAAACTTAAATTAAAGGTTTAATTCCCTGAACAGTCGAAACAATCGTGAGTGAGGAAAAGAAAGAATATTTTCCTCTATAAAGGTTTCCTTAGAAAAAGGAAATACAATTTGTATCATTTGATCCCTAACCACTTTGTCTTTCGGAAATTATGCATAAAAAGATTTTGTTTCTTTTCTCTTAATTTCTAAGGCTTACAGAGTAAATGGTTTCAGAAAATAATCTTTCTTGCGATTTAAAAGTAAAAAAAGGGGGAAATGATGAATAAGAAGAGAGACATGGTGACAGAGCAAGCCTTTGATACCATTAAAATCCTCCTTTCTACACTTACTAGTTTTAATCATCAGCAGTAACACATTCATTTCTATAAATACTAAACAGTGAGATAGGGAAAAAGTCGTTTATGGAAACACATACGCCAGCATAAAGCTAGTGTATTATAGGACTAAGCCTGCTTATTGCATAAATAATCGAGAGCTGGTGTCTGTCCGGAAGAACTCAAAACGAATACACTGCTACTTGACCTTATATATTGTCCCAAGTAGAACGCCCAGCCACAGGGCAAGAATCCTAGCAAAATAAACCTTCTAAGAACCATTTTTGAAAATACTTTACACTTCTTTTTAGGGACAGAATGCCTTCGGTGTGAAGGTTAAGAAAAATGATAAAATAACACTTTTTCCTTAAAAGAATCTTAAAGAAGAATGCAGCCTGTACCTCTCTGGGCACTTCTGTAGCGAGAGGCAGCAGTCGCGACTGCCCTTTATGCTGCGGCGCCAGGCTCGGAATCATGGCGAATGACCGCCTCCCACAGTCGTTGCCATGAATACAAGCTCTGCTCAAGCTCGCATCTCGGATGACAGTTACACCCGACAATGCAAGCGCCGTGCTCCTTACGAGGCATTTTGGATGTATTGTTTACTTCAATCCTCACAATCTTTACACCAAGGAAGGAGGGTTTTACTCTCCCTATATTCCCAGTGAGGGAGTCACACACCCAGTGAGCTTAATTCGTTTCCCGAGGTGTCCTGGCTTTAAGGAACGGAAGCGTGTGATGTGAACCCAGTGTTGTCTTTCGCTTTAATTGTGGTCTTAGCCTCTTCACGTACTTTACTCTGACTTAAAAGAAACTTTTACACTTGGTACTGTTCACACTATTCCGGCCAGAAATCTGAGTCAAGATGACGTTATGCAGGGTTATGGAAAAAGCCAATGCATGTCCCCAGAGTCCACATGTCAAAAAAATTTTCCATACTAAATATTTTCCGTATTTCCCATCTTAAATATGAATTCTGAGAAGAGAACTTTTGCTAAGATGTCAAATGCATTCAGTAGGAACAGCAGTTGTACAAACTGCGTTTTTACACCCTAAAACACTAGGAAGGAATCGGGCAAAACCGTTTTATGCTCCCCTGCATGGGTCGCTCTTGATTAAATTTCACGGATTCAGTCAATTAAGCTTTTTTTTTAACAGGTATAATTTTGACCGAGTTAAGATTTATTCATATAGGAAAATGTTCGTTTGTCAAAAAAGGAAAAGATTATTTTGCTTTCCAGAATTGACCTGACAAAGTCATTGTTTGCATTTTTGTTTTTCGCATTAAAAATATAATACTTTCTAACAGCGTTCCGTGTATTCTTATCTCTTCTGACTCCAGGATTTCATAGAATGAGAAAAGGATTGTTAGGGAAATCGGAAACTTAAATTAAAGGTTTAATTCCCTGAACAGTCGAAACAATCGTGAGTGAGGAAAAGAAAGAATATTTTCCTCTATAAAGGTTTCCTTAGAAAAAGGAAATACAATTTGTATCATTTGATCCCTAACCACTTTGTCTTTCGGAAATTATGCATAAAAAGATTTTGTTTCTTTTCTCTTAATTTCTAAGGCTTACAGAGTAAATGGTTTCAGAAAATAATCTTTCTTGCGATTTAAAAGTAAAAAAAGGGGGAAATGATGAATAAGAAGAGAGACATGGTGACAGAGCAAGCCTTTGATACCATTAAAATCCTCCTTTCTACACTTACTAGTTTTAATCATCAGCAGTAACACATTCATTTCTATAAATACTAAACAGTGAGATAGGGAAAAAGTCGTTTATGGAAACACATACGCCAGCATAAAGCTAGTGTATTATAGGACTAAGCCTGCTTATTGCATAAATAATCGAGAGCTGGTATCTGTCCGGAAGAACTCAAAACGAATACACTGCTACTTGACCTTATATATTGTCCCAAGTAGAACGCCCAGCCACAGGGCAAGAATCCTAGCAAAATAAACCTTCTAAGAACCATTTTTGAAAATACTTTACACTTCTTTTTAGGGAGAGAATGCCTTCGGTGTGAAGGTTAAGAAAAATGATAAAATAACACTTTTTCCTTAAAAGAATCTTAAAGAAGAATGCAGCCTGTACCTCTCTGGGCACTTCTGTAGCGAGAGGCAGCAGTCGCGACTGCCCTTTATGCTGCGGCGCCAGGCTCGGAATCATGGCGAATGACCGCCTCCCACAGTCGTTGCCATGAATACAAGCTCTGCTCAAGCTCGCATCTCGGATGACAGTTACACCCGACAATGCAAGCGCCGTGCTCCTTACGAGGCATTTTGGATGTATTGTTTACTTCAATCCTCACAATCTTTACACCAAGGAAGGAGGGTTTTACTCTCCCTATATTCCCAGTGAGGGAGTCACACACCCAGTGAGCTTAATTCGTTTCCCGAGGTGTCCTGGCTTTAAGGAACGGAAGCGTGTGATGTGAACCCAGTGTTGTCTTTCGCTTTAATTGTGGTCTTAGCCTCTTCACGTACTTTACTCTGACTTAAAAGAAACTTTTACACTTGGTACTGTTCACACTATTCCGGCCAGAAATCTGAGTCAAGATGACGTTATGCAGGGTTATGGAAAAAGCCAATGCATGTCCCCAGAGTCTACATGTCAAAAAAATTTTCCATACTAAATATTTTCCGTATTTCCCATCTTAAATATGAATTCTGAGAAGAGAACTTTTGCTAAGATGTCAAATGCATTCAGTAGGAACAGCAGTTGTACAAACTGCGTTTTTACACCCTAAAACACTAGGAAGGAATCGGGCAAAACCGTTTTATGCTCCCCTGCATGGGTCGCTTTTGATTAAATTTCACGGATTCAGTCAATTAAGCTTTTATTTTAACAGGTATAATTTTGACCGAGTTAAGATTTATTCATATAGGAAAATGTTCGTTTGTCAAAAAAGGAAAAGATTATTTTGCTTTCCAGAATTGACCTGACAAAGTCATTGTTTGCATTTTTGTTTTTCGCATTAAAAATATAATACTTTCTAACAGCGTTCCGTGTATTCTTATCTCTTCTGACTCCAGGATTTCATAGAATGAGAAAAGGATTGTTAGGGAAATCGGAAACTTAAATTAAAGGTTTAATTCCCTGAACAGTCGAAACAATCCTGAGTGAGGAAAAGAAAGAATATTTTCCTGTATAAAGGTTTCCTTAGAAAAAGGAAATACAATTTGTATCATTTGATCCCTAACCACTTTGTCTTTCGGAAATTATGCATAAAAAGATTTTGTTTCTTTTCTCTTAATTTCTAAGGCTTACAGAGTAAATGGTTTCAGAAAATAATCTTTCTTGCGATTTAAAAGTAAAAAGAGGGGGAAATGATGAATAAGAAGAGAGACATGGTGACAGAGCAAGCCTTTGATACCATTAAAATCCTCCTTTCTACACTTACTAGTTTTAATCATCAGCAGTAACACATTCATTTCTATAAATACTAAACAGTGAGATAGGGAAAAAGTCGTTTATGGAAACACATACGCCAGCATAAAGCTAGTGTATTATAGGACTAAGCCTGCTTATTGCATAAATAATCGAGAGCTGGTATCTGTCCGGAAGAACTCAAAACGAATACACTGCTACTTGACCTTATATATTGTCCCAAGTAGAACGCCCAGCCACAGGGCAAGAATCCTAGCAAAATAAACCTTCTAAGAACCATTTTTGAAAATACTTTACACTTCTTTTTAGGGACAGAATGCCTTCGGTGTGAAGGTTAAGAAAAATGATAAAATAACACTTTTTCCTTAAAAGAATCTTAAAGAAGAATGCAGCCTGTACCTCTCTGGGCACTTCTGTAGCGAGAGGCAGCAGTCGCGACTGCCCTTTATGCTGCGGCGCCAGGCTCGGAATCATGGCGAATGACCGCCTCCCACAGTCGTTGCCATGAATACAAGCACTGCTCAAGCTCGCATCTCGGATGACAGTTACACCCGACAATGCAAGCGCCGTGCTCCTTACGAGGCATTTTGGATGTATTGTTTACTTCAATCCTCACAATCTTTACACCAAGGAAGGAGGGTTTTACTCTCCCTATATTCCCAGTGAGGGAGTCACACACCCAGTGAGCTTAATTCGTTTCCCGAGGTGTCCTGGCTTTAAGGAACGGAAGCGTGTGATGTGAACCCAGTGTTGTCTTTCGCTTTAATTGTGGTCTTAGCCTCTTCACGTACTTTACTCTGACTTAAAAGAAACTTTTACACTTGGTACTGTTCACACTATTCCGGCCAGAAATCTGAGTCAAGATGACGTTATGCAGGGTTATGGAAAAAGCCAATGCATGTCCCCAGAGTCCACATGTCAAAAAAATTTTCCATACTAAATATTTTCCGTATTTCCCATCTTAAATATGAATTCTGAGAAGAGAACTTTTGCTAAGATGTCAAATGCATTCAGTAGGAACAGCAGTTGTACAAACTGCGTTTTTACACCCTAAAACACTAGGAAGGAATCGGGCAAAACCGTTTTATGCTCCCCTGCATGGGTCGCTCTTGATTAAATTTCACGGATTCAGTCAATTAAGCTTTTTTTTTAACAGGTATAATTTTGACCGAGTTAAGATTTATTCATATAGGAAAATGTTCGTTTGTCAAAAAAGGAAAAGATTATTTTGCTTTCCAGAATTGACCTGACAAAGTCATTGTTTGCATTTTTGTTTTTCGCATTAAAAATATAATACTTTCTAACAGCGTTCCGTGTATTCTTATCTCTTCTGACTCCAGGATTTCATAGAATGAGAAAAGGATTGTTAGGGAAATCGGAAACTTAAATTAAAGGTTTAATTCCCTGAACAGTCGAAACAATCGTGAGTGAGGAAAAGAAAGAATATTTTCCTCTATAAAGGTTTCCTTAGAAAAAGGAAATACAATTTGTATCATTTGATCCCTAACCACTTTGTCTTTCGGAAATTATGCATAAAAAGATTTTGTTTCTTTTCTCTTAATTTCTAAGGCTTACAGAGTAAATGGTTTCAGAAAATAATCTTTCTTGCGATTTAAAAGTAAAAAAAGGGGGAAATGATGAATAAGAAGAGAGACATGGTGACAGAGCAAGCCTTTGATACCATTAAAATCCTCCTTTCTACACTTACTAGTTTTAATCATCAGCAGTAACACATTCATTTCTATAAATACTAAACAGTGAGATAGGGAAAAAGTCGTTTATGGAAACACATACGCCAGCATAAAGCTAGTGTATTATAGGACTAAGCCTGCTTATTGCATAAATAATCGAGAGCTGGTATCTGTCCGGAAGAACTCAAAACGAATACACTGCTACTTGACCTTATATATTGTCCCAAGTAGAACGCCCAGCCACAGGGCAAGAATCCTAGCAAAATAAACCTTCTAAGAACCATTTTTGAAAATACTTTACACTTCTTTTTAGGGAGAGAATGCCTTCGGTGTGAAGGTTAAGAAAAATGATAAAATAACACTTTTTCCTTAAAAGAATCTTAAAGAAGAATGCAGCCTGTACCTCTCTGGGCACTTCTGTAGCGAGAGGCAGCAGTCGCGACTGCCCTTTATGCTGCGGCGCCAGGCTCGGAATCATGGCGAATGACCGCCTCCCACAGTCGTTGCCATGAATACAAGCTCTGCTCAAGCTCGCATCTCGGATGACAGTTACACCCGACAATGCAAGCGCCGTGCTCCTTACGAGGCATTTTGGATGTATTGTTTACTTCAATCCTCACAATCTTTACACCAAGGAAGGAGGGTTTTACTCTCCCTATATTCCCAGTGAGGGAGTCACACACCCAGTGAGCTTAATTCGTTTCCCGAGGTGTCCTGGCTTTAAGGAACGGAAGCGTGTGATGTGAACCCAGTGTTGTCTTTCGCTTTAATTGTGGTCTTAGCCTCTTCACGTACTTTACTCTGACTTAAAAGAAACTTTTACACTTGGTACTGTTCACACTATTCCGGCCAGAAATCTGAGTCAAGATGACGTTATGCAGGGTTATGGAAAAAGCCAATGCATGTCCCCAGAGTCTACATGTCAAAAAAATTTTCCATACTAAATATTTTCCGTATTTCCCATCTTAAATATGAATTCTGAGAAGAGAACTTTTGCTAAGATGTCAAATGCATTCAGTAGGAACAGCAGTTGTACAAACTGCGTTTTTACACCCTAAAACACTAGGAAGGAATCGGGCAAAACCGTTTTATGCTCCCCTGCATGGGTCGCTTTTGATTAAATTTCACGGATTCAGTCAATTAAGCTTTTATTTTAACAGGTATAATTTTGAGCGAGTTAAGATTTATTCATATAGGAAAATGTTCGTTTGTCAAAAAAGGAAAAGATTATTTTGCTTTCCAGAATTGACCTGACAAAGTCATTGTTTGCATTTTTGTTTTTCGCATTAAAAATATAATACTTTCTAACAGCGTTCCGTGTATTCTTATCTCTTCTGACTCCAGGATTTCATAGAATGAGAAAAGGATTGTTAGGGAAATCGGAAACTTAAATTAAAGGTTTAATTCCCTGAACAGTCGAAACAATCGTGAGTGAGGAAAAGAAAGAATATTTTCCTCTATAAAGGTTTCCTTAGAAAAAGGAAATACAATTTGTATCATTTGATCCCTAACCACTTTGTCTTTCGGAAATTATGCATAAAAAGATTTTGTTTCTTTTCTCTTAATTTCTAAGGCTTACAGAGTAAATGGTTTCAGAAAATAATCTTTCTTGCGATTTAAAAGTAAAAAAAGGGGGAAATGATGAATAAGAAGAGAGACATGGTGACAGAGCAAGCCTTTGATACCATTAAAATCCTCCTTTCTACACTTACTAGTTTTAATCATCAGCAGTAACACATTCATTTCTATAAATACTAAACAGTGAGATAGGGAAAAAGTCGTTTATGGAAACACATACGCCAGCATAAAGCTAGTGTATTATAGGACTAAGCCTGCTTATTGCATAAATAATCGAGAGCTGGTGTCTGTCCGGAAGAACTCAAAACGAATACACTGCTACTTGACCTTATATATTGTCCCAAGTAGAACGCCCAGCCACAGGGCAAGAATCCTAGCAAAATAAACCTTCTAAGAACCATTTTTGAAAATACTTTACACTTCTTTTTAGGGACAGAATGCCTTCGGTGTGAAGGTTAAGAAAAATGATAAAATAACACTTTTTCCTTAAAAGAATCTTAAAGAAGAATGCAGCCTGTACCTCTCTGGGCACTTCTGTAGCGAGAGGCAGCAGTCGCGACTGCCCTTTATGCTGCGGCGCCAGGCTCGGAATCATGGCGAATGACCGCCTCCCACAGTCGTTGCCATGAATACAAGCTCTGCTCAAGCTCGCATCTCGGATGACAGTTACACCCGACAATGCAAGCGCCGTGCTCCTTACGAGGCATTTTGGATGTATTGTTTACTTCAATCCTCACAATCTTTACACCAAGGAAGGAGGGTTTTACTCTCCCTATATTCCCAGTGAGGGAGTCACACACCCAGTGAGCTTAATTCGTTTCCCGAGGTGTCCTGGCTTTAAGGAACGGAAGCGTGTGATGTGAACCCAGTGTTGTCTTTCGCTTTAATTGTGGTCTTAGCCTCTTCACGTACTTTACTCTGACTTAAAAGAAACTTTTACACTTGGTACTGTTCACACTATTCCGGCCAGAAATCTGAGTCAAGATGACGTTATGCAGGGTTATGGAAAAAGCCAATGCATGTCCCCAGAGTCCACATGTCAAAAAAATTTTCCATACTAAATATTTTCCGTATTTCCCATCTTAAATATGAATTCTGAGAAGAGAACTTTTGCTAAGATGTCAAATGCATTCAGTAGGAACAGCAGTTGTACAAACTGCGTTTTTACACCCTAAAACACTAGGAAGGAATCGGGCAAAACCGTTTTATGCTCCCCTGCATGGGTCGCTCTTGATTAAATTTCACGGATTCAGTCAATTAAGCTTTTTTTTTAACAGGTATAATTTTGACCGAGTTAAGATTTATTCATATAGGAAAATGTTCGTTTGTCAAAAAAGGAAAAGATTATTTTGCTTTCCAGAATTGACCTGACAAAGTCATTGTTTGCATTTTTGTTTTTCGCATTAAAAATATAATACTTTCTAACAGCGTTCCGTGTATTCTTATCTCTTCTGACTCCAGGATTTCATAGAATGAGAAAAGGATTGTTAGGGAAATCGGAAACTTAAATTAAAGGTTTAATTCCCTGAACAGTCGAAACAATCGTGAGTGAGGAAAAGAAAGAATATTTTCCTCTATAAAGGTTTCCTTAGAAAAAGGAAATACAATTTGTATCATTTGATCCCTAACCACTTTGTCTTTCGGAAATTATGCATAAAAAGATTTTGTTTCTTTTCTCTTAATTTCTAAGGCTTACAGAGTAAATGGTTTCAGAAAATAATCTTTCTTGCGATTTAAAAGTAAAAAAAGGGGGAAATGATGAATAAGAAGAGAGACATGGTGACAGAGCAAGCCTTTGATACCATTAAAATCCTCCTTTCTACACTTACTAGTTTTAATCATCAGCAGTAACACATTCATTTCTATAAATACTAAACAGTGAGATAGGGAAAAAGTCGTTTATGGAAACACATACGCCAGCATAAAGCTAGTGTATTATAGGACTAAGCCTGCTTATTGCATAAATAATCGAGAGCTGGTGTCTGTCCGGAAGAACTCAAAACGAATACACTGCTACTTGACCTTATATATTGTCCCAAGTAGAACGCCCAGCCACAGGGCAAGAATCCTAGCAAAATAAACCTTCTAAGAACCATTTTTGAAAATACTTTACACTTCTTTTTAGGGACAGAATGCCTTCGGTGTGAAGGTTAAGAAAAATGATAAAATAACACTTTTTCCTTAAAAGAATCTTAAAGAAGAATGCAGCCTGTACCTCTCTGGGCACTTCTGTAGCGAGAGGCAGCAGTCGCGACTGCCCTTTATGCTGCGGCGCCAGGCTCGGAATCATGGCGAATGACCGCCTCCCACAGTCGTTGCCATGAATACAAGCTCTGCTCAAGCTCGCATCTCGGATGACAGTTACACCCGACAATGCAAGCGCCGTGCTCCTTACGAGGCATTTTGGATGTATTGTTTACTTCAATCCTCACAATCTTTACACCAAGGAAGGAGGGTTTTACTCTCCCTATATTCCCAGTGAGGGAGTCACACACCCAGTGAGCTTAATTCGTTTCCCGAGGTGTCCTGGCTTTAAGGAACGGAAGCGTGTGATGTGAACCCAGTGTTGTCTTTCGCTTTAATTGTGGTCTTAGCCTCTTCACGTACTTTACTCTGACTTAAAAGAAACTTTTACACTTGGTACTGTTCACACTATTCCGGCCAGAAATCTGAGTCAAGATGACGTTATGCAGGGTTATGGAAAAAGCCAATGCATGTCCCCAGAGTCCACATGTCAAAAAAATTTTCCATACTAAATATTTTCCGTATTTCCCATCTTAAATATGAATTCTGAGAAGAGAACTTTTGCTAAGATGTCAAATGCATTCAGTAGGAACAGCAGTTGTACAAACTGCGTTTTTACACCCTAAAACACTAGGAAGGAATCGGGCAAAACCGTTTTATGCTCCCCTGCATGGGTCGCTCTTGATTAAATTTCACGGATTCAGTCAATTAAGCTTTTTTTTTAACAGGTATAATTTTGACCGAGTTAAGATTTATTCATATAGGAAAATGTTCGTTTGTCAAAAAAGGAAAAGATTATTTTGCTTTCCAGAATTGACCTGACAAAGTCATTGTTTGCATTTTTGTTTTTCGCATTAAAAATATAATACTTTCTAACAGCGTTCCGTGTATTCTTATCTCTTCTGACTCCAGGATTTCATAGAATGAGAAAAGGATTGTTAGGGAAATCGGAAACTTAAATTAAAGGTTTAATTCCCTGAACAGTCGAAACAATCGTGAGTGAGGAAAAGAAAGAATATTTTCCTCTATAAAGGTTTCCTTAGAAAAAGGAAATACAATTTGTATCATTTGATCCCTAACCACTTTGTCTTTCGGAAATTATGCATAAAAAGATTTTGTTTCTTTTCTCTTAATTTCTAAGGCTTACAGAGTAAATGGTTTCAGAAAATAATCTTTCTTGCGATTTAAAAGTAAAAAAAGGGGGAAATGATGAATAAGAAGAGAGACATGGTGACAGAGCAAGCCTTTGATACCATTAAAATCCTCCTTTCTACACTTACTAGTTTTAATCATCAGCAGTAACACATTCATTTCTATAAATACTAAACAGTGAGATAGGGAAAAAGTCGTTTATGGAAACACATACGCCAGCATAAAGCTAGTGTATTATAGGACTAAGCCTGCTTATTGCATAAATAATCGAGAGCTGGTATCTGTCCGGAAGAACTCAAAACGAATACACTGCTACTTGACCTTATATATTGTCCCAAGTAGAACGCCCAGCCACAGGGCAAGAATCCTAGCAAAATAAACCTTCTAAGAACCATTTTTGAAAATACTTTACACTTCTTTTTAGGGAGAGAATGCCTTCGGTGTGAAGGTTAAGAAAAATGATAAAATAACACTTTTTCCTTAAAAGAATCTTAAAGAAGAATGCAGCCTGTACCTCTCTGGGCACTTCTGTAGCGAGAGGCAGCAGTCGCGACTGCCCTTTATGCTGCGGCGCCAGGCTCGGAATCATGGCGAATGACCGCCTCCCACAGTCGTTGCCATGAATACAAGCTCTGCTCAAGCTCGCATCTCGGATGACAGTTACACCCGACAATGCAAGCGCCGTGCTCCTTACGAGGCATTTTGTATGTATTGTTTACTTCAATCCTCACAATCTTTACACCAAGGAAGGAGGGTTTTACTCTCCCTATATTCCCAGTGAGGGAGTCACACACCCAGTGAGCTTAATTCGTTTCCCGAGGTGTCCTGGCTTTAAGGAACGGAAGCGTGTGATGTGAACCCAGTGTTGTCTTTCGCTTTAATTGTGGTCTTAGCCTCTTCATGTACTTTACTCTGACTTAAAAGAAACTTTTACACTTGGTACTGTTCACACTATTCCGGCCAGAAATCTGAGTCAAGATGACGTTATGCAGGGTTATGGAAAAAGCCAATGCATGTCCCCAGAGTCCACATGTCAAAAAAATTTTCCATACTAAATATTTTCCGTATTTCCCATCTTAAATATGAATTCTGAGAAGAGAACTTTTGCTAAGATATCAAATGCATTCAGTAGGAACAGCAGTTGTACAAACTGCGTTTTTACACCCTAAAACACTAGGAAGGAATCGGGCAAAACCGTTTTATGCTCCCCTGCATGGGTCGCTTTTGATTAAATTTCACGGATTCAGTCAATTAAGCTTTTATTTTAACAGGTATAATTTTGACCGAGTTAAGATTTATTCATATAGGAAAATGTTCGTTTGTCAAAAAAGGAAAAGATTATTTTGCTTTCCAGAATTGACCTGACAAAGTCATTGTTTGCATTTTTGTTTTTCGCATTAAAAATATAATACTTTCTAACAGCGTTCCGTGTATTCTTATCTCTTCTGACTCCAGGATTTCATAGAATGAGAAAAGGATTGTTAGGGAAATCGGAAACTTAAATTAAAGGTTTAATTCCCTGAACAGTCGAAACAATCGTGAGTGAGGAAAAGAAAGAATATTTTCCTCTATAAAGGTTTCCTTAGAAAAAGGAAATACAATTTGTATCATTTGATCCCTAACCACTTTGTCTTTCGGAAATTATGCATAAAAAGATTTTGTTTCTTTTCTCTTAATTTCTAAGGCTTACAGAGTAAATGGTTTCAGAAAATAATCTTTCTTGCGATTTAAAAGTAAAAAGAGGGGGAAATGATGAATAAGAAGAGAGACATGGTGACAGAGCAAGCCTTTGATACCATTAAAATCCTCCTTTCTACACTTACTAGTTTTAATCATCAGCAGTAACACATTCATTTCTATAAATACTAAACAGTGAGATAGGGAAAAAGTCGTTTATGGAAACACATACGCCAGCATAAAGCTAGTGTATTATAGGACTAAGCCTGCTTATTGCATAAATAATCGAGAGCTGGTATCTGTCCGGAAGAACTCAAAACGAATACACTGCTACTTGACCTTATATATTGTCCCAAGTAGAACGCCCAGCCACAGGGCAAGAATCCTAGCAAAATAAACCTTCTAAGAACCATTTTTGAAAATACTTTACACTTCTTTTTAGGGAGAGAATGCCTTCGGTGTGAAGGTTAAGAAAAATGATAAAATAACACTTTTTCCTTAAAAGAATCTTAAAGAAGAATGCAGCCTGTACCTCTCTGGGCACTTCTGTAGCGAGAGGCAGCAGTCGCGACTGCCCTTTATGCTGCGGCGCCAGGCTCGGAATCATGGCGAATGACCGCCTCCCACAGTCGTTGCCATGAATACAAGCTCTGCTCAAGCTCGCATCTCGGATGACAGTTACACCCGACAATGCAAGCGCCGTGCTCCTTACGAGGCATTTTGGATGTATTGTTTACTTCAATCCTCACAATCTTTACACCAAGGAAGGAGGGTTTTACTCTCCCTATATTCCCAGTGAGGGAGTCACACACCCAGTGAGCTTAATTCGTTTCCCGAGGTGTCCTGGCTTTAAGGAACGGAAGCGTGTGATGTGAACCCAGTGTTGTCTTTCGCTTTAATTGTGGTCTTAGCCTCTTCACGTACTTTACTCTGACTTAAAAGAAACTTTTACACTTGGTACTGTTCACACTATTCCGGCCAGAAATCTGAGTCAAGATGACGTTATGCAGGGTTATGGAAAAAGCCAATGCATGTCCCCAGAGTCCACATGTCAAAAAAATTTTCCATACTAAATATTTTCCGTATTTCCCATCTTAAATATGAATTCTGAGAAGAGAACTTTTGCTAAGATGTCAAATGCATTCAGTAGGAACAGCAGTTGTACAAACTGTGTTTTTACACCCTAAAACACTAGGAAGGAATCGGGCAAAACCGTTTTATGCTCCCCTGCATGGGTCGCTCTTGATTAAATTTCACGGATTCAGTCAATTAAGCTTTTTTTTTAACAGGTATAATTTTGACCGAGTTAAGATTTATTCATATAGGAAAATGTTCGTTTGTCAAAAAAGGAAAAGATTATTTTGCTTTCCAGAATTGACCTGACAAAGTCATTGTTTGCATTTTTGTTTTTCGCATTAAAAATATAATACTTTCTAACAGCGTTCCGTGTATTCTTATCTCTTCTGACTCCAGGATTTCATAGAATGAGAAAAGGATTGTTAGGGAAATCGGAAACTTAAATTAAAGGTTTAATTCCCTGAACAGTCGAAACAATCGTGAGTGAGGAAAAGAAAGAATATTTTCCTCTATAAAGGTTTCCTTAGAAAAAGGAAATACAATTTGTATCATTTGATCCCTAACCACTTTGTCTTTCGGAAATTATGCATAAAAAGATTTTGTTTCTTTTCTCTTAATTTCTAAGGCTTACAGAGTAAATGGTTTCAGAAAATAATCTTTCTTGCGATTTAAAAGTAAAAAAAGGGGGAAATGATGAATAAGAAGAGAGACATGGTGACAGAGCAAGCCTTTGATACCATTAAAATCCTCCTTTCTACACTTACTAGTTTTAATCATCAGCAGTAACACATTCATTTCTATAAATACTAAACAGTGAGATAGGGAAAAAGTCGTTTATGGAAACACATACGCCAGCATAAAGCTAGTGTATTATAGGACTAAGCCTGCTTATTGCATAAATAATCGAGAGCTGGTATCTGTCCGGAAGAACTCAAAACGAATACACTGCTACTTGACCTTATATATTGTCCCAAGTAGAACGCCCAGCCACAGGGCAAGAATCCTAGCAAAATAAACCTTCTAAGAACCATTTTTGAAAATACTTTACACTTCTTTTTAGGGAGAGAATGCCTTCGGTGTGAAGGTTAAGAAAAATGATAAAATAACACTTTTTCCTTAAAAGAATCTTAAAGAAGAATGCAGCCTGTACCTCTCTGGGCACTTCTGTAGCGAGAGGCAGCAGTCGCGACTGCCCTTTATGCTGCGGCGCCAGGCTCGGAATCATGGCGAATGACCGCCTCCCACAGTCGTTGCCATGAATACAAGCTCTGCTCAAGCTCGCATCTCGGATGACAGTTACACCCGACAATGCAAGCGCCGTGCTCCTTACGAGGCATTTTGGATGTATTGTTTACTTCAATCCTCACAATCTTTACACCAAGGAAGGAGGGTTTTACTCTCCCTATATTCCCAGTGAGGGAGTCACACACCCAGTGAGCTTAATTCGTTTCCCGAGGTGTCCTGGCTTTAAGGAACGGAAGCGTGTGATGTGAACCCAGTGTTGTCTTTCGCTTTAATTGTGGTCTTAGCCTCTTCACGTACTTTACTCTGACTTAAAAGAAACTTTTACACTTGGTACTGTTCACACTATTCCGGCCAGAAATCTGAGTCAAGATGACGTTATGCAGGGTTATGGAAAAAGCCAATGCATGTCCCCAGAGTCTACATGTCAAAAAAATTTTCCATACTAAATATTTTCCGTATTTCCCATCTTAAATATGAATTCTGAGAAGAGAACTTTTGCTAAGATGTCAAATGCATTCAGTAGGAACAGCAGTTGTACAAACTGCGTTTTTACACCCTAAAACACTAGGAAGGAATCGGGCAAAACCGTTTTATGCTCCCCTGCATGGGTCGCTTTTGATTAAATTTCACGGATTCAGTCAATTAAGCTTTTATTTTAACAGGTATAATTTTGAGCGAGTTAAGATTTATTCATATAGGAAAATGTTCGTTTGTCAAAAAAGGAAAAGATTATTTTGCTTTCCAGAATTGACCTGACAAAGTCATTGTTTGCATTTTTGTTTTTCGCATTAAAAATATAATACTTTCTAACAGCGTTCCGTGTATTCTTATCTCTTCTGACTCCAGGATTTCATAGAATGAGAAAAGGATTGTTAGGGAAATCGGAAACTTAAATTAAAGGTTTAATTCCCTGAACAGTCGAAACAATCCTGAGTGAGGAAAAGAAAGAATATTTTCCTGTATAAAGGTTTCCTTAGAAAAAGGAAATACAATTTGTATCATTTGATCCCTAACCACTTTGTCTTTCGGAAATTATGCATAAAAAGATTTTGTTTCTTTTCTCTTAATTTCTAAGGCTTACAGAGTAAATGGTTTCAGAAAATAATCTTTCTTGCGATTTAAAAGTAAAAAGAGGGGGAAATGATGAATAAGAAGAGAGACATGGTGACAGAGCAAGCCTTTGATACCATTAAAATCCTCCTTTCTACACTTACTAGTTTTAATCATCAGCAGTAACACATTCATTTCTATAAATACTAAACAGTGAGATAGGGAAAAAGTCGTTTATGGAAACACATACGCCAGCATAAAGCTAGTGTATTATAGGACTAAGCCTGCTTATTGCATAAATAATCGAGAGCTGGTATCTGTCCGGAAGAACTCAAAACGAATACACTGCTACTTGACCTTATATATTGTCCCAAGTAGAACGCCCAGCCACAGGGCAAGAATCCTAGCAAAATAAACCTTCTAAGAACCATTTTTGAAAATACTTTACACTTCTTTTTAGGGAGAGAATGCCTTCGGTGTGAAGGTTAAGAAAAATGATAAAATAACACTTTTTCCTTAAAAGAATCTTAAAGAAGAATGCAGCCTGTACCTCTCTGGGCACTTCTGTAGCGAGAGGCAGCAGTCGCGACTGCCCTTTATGCTGCGGCGCCAGGCTCGGAATCATGGCGAATGACCGCCTCTCACAGTCGTTGCCATGAATACAAGCTCTGCTCAAGCTCGCATCTCGGATGACAGTTACACCCGACAATGCAAGCGCCGTGCTCCTTACGAGGCATTTTGGATGTATTGTTTACTTCAATCCTCACAATCTTTACACCAAGGAAGGAGGGTTTTACTCTCCCTATATTCCCAGTGAGGGAGTCACACACCCAGTGAGCTTAATTCGTTTCCCGAGGTGTCCTGGCTTTAAGGAACGGAAGCGTGTGATGTGAACCCAGTGTTGTCTTTCGCTTTAATTGTGGTCTTAGCCTCTTCATGTACTTTACTCTGACTTAAAAGAAACTTTTACACTTGGTACTGTTCACACTATTCCGGCCAGAAATCTGAGTCAAGATGACGTTATGCAGGGTTATGGAAAAAGCCAATGCATGTCCCCAGAGTCCACATGTCAAAAAAATTTTCCATACTAAATATTTTCCGTATTTCCCATCTTAAATATGAATTCTGAGAAGAGAACTTTTGCTAAGATATCAAATGCATTCAGTAGGAACAGCAGTTGTACAAACTGCGTTTTTACACCCTAAAACACTAGGAAGGAATCGGGCAAAACCGTTTTATGCTCCCCTGCATGGGTCGCTTTTGATTAAATTTCACGGATTCAGTCAATTAAGCTTTTATTTTAACAGGTATAATTTTGAGCGAGTTAAGATTTATTCATATAGGAAAATGTTCGTTTGTCAAAAAAGGAAAAGATTATTTTGCTTTCCAGAATTGACCTGACAAAGTCATTGTTTGCATTTTTGTTTTTCGCATTAAAAATATAATACTTTCTAACAGCGTTCCGTGTATTCTTATCTCTTCTGACTCCAGGATTTCATAGAATGAGAAAAGGATTGTTAGGGAAATCGGAAACTTAAATTAAAGGTTTAATTCCCTGAACAGTCGAAACAATCGTGAGTGAGGAAAAGAAAGAATATTTTCCTCTATAAAGGTTTCCTTAGAAAAAGGAAATACAATTTGTATCATTTGATCCCTAACCACTTTGTCTTTCGGAAATTATGCATAAAAAGATTTTGTTTCTTTTCTCTTAATTTCTAAGGCTTACAGAGTAAATGGTTTCAGAAAATAATCTTTCTTGCGATTTAAAAGTAAAAAAAGGGGGAAATGATGAATAAGAAGAGAGACATGGTGACAGAGCAAGCCTTTGATACCATTAAAATCCTCCTTTCTACACTTACTAGTTTTAATCATCAGCAGTAACACATTCATTTCTATAAATACTAAACAGTGAGATAGGGAAAAAGTCGTTTATGGAAACACATACGCCAGCATAAAGCTAGTGTATTATAGGACTAAGCCTGCTTATTGCATAAATAATCGAGAGCTGGTATCTGTCCGGAAGAACTCAAAATGAATACACTGCTACTTGACCTTATATATTGTCCCAAGTAGAACGCCCAGCCACAGGGCAAGAATCCTAGCAAAATAAACCTTCTAAGAACCATTTTTGAAAATACTTTACACTTCTTTTTAGGGACAGAATGCCTTCGGTGTGAAGGTTAAGAAAAATGATAAAATAACACTTTTTCCTTAAAAGAATCTTAAAGAAGAATGCAGCCTGTACCTCTCTGGGCACTTCTGTAGCGAGAGGCAGCAGTCGCGACTGCCCTTTATGCTGCGGCGCCAGGCTCGGAATCATGGCGAATGACCGCCTCCCACAGTCGTTGCCATGAATACAAGCTCTGCTCAAGCTCGCATCTCGGATGACAGTTACACCCGACAATGCAAGCGCCGTGCTCCTTACGAGGCATTTTGGATGTATTGTTTACTTCAATCCTCACAATCTTTACACCAAGGAAGGAGGGTTTTACTCTCCCTATATTCCCAGTGAGGGAGTCACACACCCAGTGAGCTTAATTCGTTTCCCGAGGTGTCCTGGCTTTAAGGAACGGAAGCGTGTGATGTGAACCCAGTGTTGTCTTTCGCTTTAATTGTGGTCTTAGCCTCTTCACGTACTTTACTCTGACTTAAAAGAAACTTTTACACTTGGTACTGTTCACACTATTCCGGCCAGAAATCTGAGTCAAGATGACGTTATGCAGGGTTATGGAAAAAGCCAATGCATGTCCCCAGAGTCCACATGTCAAAAAAATTTTCCATACTAAATATTTTCCGTATTTCCCATCTTAAATATGAATTCTGAGAAGAGAACTTTTGCTAAGATGTCAAATGCATTCAGTAGGAACAGCAGTTGTACAAACTGCGTTTTTACACCCTAAAACACTAGGAAGGAATCGGGCAAAACCGTTTTATGCTCCCCTGCATGGGTCGCTCTTGATTAAATTTCACGGATTCAGTCAATTAAGCTTTTTTTTTAACAGGTATAATTTTGACCGAGTTAAGATTTATTCATATAGGAAAATGTTCGTTTGTCAAAAAAGGAAAAGATTATTTTGCTTTCCAGAATTGACCTGACAAAGTCATTGTTTGCATTTTTGTTTTTCGCATTAAAAATATAATACTTTCTAACAGCGTTCCGTGTATTCTTATCTCTTCTGACTCCAGGATTTCATAGAATGAGAAAAGGATTGTTAGGGAAATCGGAAACTTAAATTAAAGGTTTAATTCCCTGAACAGTCGAAACAATCGTGAGTGAGGAAAAGAAAGAATATTTTCCTCTATAAAGGTTTCCTTAGAAAAAGGAAATACAATTTGTATCATTTGATCCCTAACCACTTTGTCTTTCGGAAATTATGCATAAAAAGATTTTGTTTCTTTTCTCTTAATTTCTAAGGCTTACAGAGTAAATGGTTTCAGAAAATAATCTTTCTTGCGATTTAAAAGTAAAAAAAGGGGGAAATGATGAATAAGAAGAGAGACATGGTGACAGAGCAAGCCTTTGATACCATTAAAATCCTCCTTTCTACACTTACTAGTTTTAATCATCAGCAGTAACACATTCATTTCTATAAATACTAAACAGTGAGATAGGGAAAAAGTCGTTTATGGAAACACATACGCCAGCATAAAGCTAGTGTATTATAGGACTAAGGCTGCTTATTGCATAAATAATCGAGAGCTGGTATCTGTCCGGAAGAACTCAAAACGAATACACTGCTACTTGACCTTATATATTGTCCCAAGTAGAACGCCCAGCCACAGGGCAAGAATCCTAGCAAAATAAACCTTCTAAGAACCATTTTTGAAAATACTTTACACTTCTTTTTAGGGAGAGAATGCCTTCGGTGTGAAGTTTAAGAAAAATGATAAAATAACACTTTTTCCTTAAAAGAATCTTAAAGAAGAATGCAGCCTGTACCTCTCTGGGCACTTCTGTAGCGAGAGGCAGCAGTCGCGACTGCCCTTTATGCTGCGGCGCCAGGCTCGGAATCATGGCGAATGACCGCCTCCCACAGTCGTTGCCATGAATACAAGCTCTGCTCAAGCTCGCATCTCGGATGACAGTTACACCCGACAATGCAAGCGCCGTGCTCCTTACGAGGCATTTTGGATGTATTGTTTACTTCAATCCTCACAATCTTTACACCAAGGAAGGAGGGTTTTACTCTCCCTATATTCCCAGTGAGGGAGTCACACACCCAGTGAGCTTAATTCGTTTCCCGAGGTGTCCTGGCTTTAAGGAACGGAAGCGTGTGATGTGAACCCAGTGTTGTCTTTCGCTTTAATTGTGGTCTTAGCCTCTTCACGTACTTTACTCTGACTTAAAAGAAACTTTTACACTTGGTACTGTTCACACTATTCCGGCCAGAAATCTGAGTCAAGATGACGTTATGCAGGGTTATGGAAAAAGCCAATGCATGTCCCCAGAGTCTACATGTCAAAAAAATTTTCCATACTAAATATTTTCCGTATTTCCCATCTTAAATATGAATTCTGAGAAGAGAACTTTTGCTAAGATGTCAAATGCATTCAGTAGGAACAGCAGTTGTACAAACTGCGTTTTTACACCCTAAAACACTAGGAAGGAATCGGGCAAAACCGTTTTATGCTCCCCTGCATGGGTCGCTTTTGATTAAATTTCACGGATTCAGTCAATTAAGCTTTTATTTTAACAGGTATAATTTTGACCGAGTTAAGATTTATTCATATAGGAAAATGTTCGTTTGTCAAAAAAGGAAAAGATTATTTTGCTTTCCAGAATTGACCTGACAAAGTCATTGTTTGCATTTTTGTTTTTCGCATTAAAAATATAATACTTTCTAACAGCGTTCCGTGTATTCTTATCTCTTCTGACTCCAGGATTTCATAGAATGAGAAAAGGATTGTTAGGGAAATCGGAAACTTAAATTAAAGGTTTAATTCCCTGAACAGTCGAAACAATCCTGAGTGAGGAAAAGAAAGAATATTTTCCTGTATAAAGGTTTCCTTAGAAAAAGGAAATACAATTTGTATCATTTGATCCCTAACCACTTTGTCTTTCGGAAATTATGCATAAAAAGATTTTGTTTCTTTTCTCTTAATTTCTAAGGCTTACAGAGTAAATGGTTTCAGAAAATAATCTTTCTTGCGATTTAAAAGTAAAAAGAGGGGGAAATGATGAATAAGAAGAGAGACATGGTGACAGAGCAAGCCTTTGATACCATTAAAATCCTCCTTTCTACACTTACTAGTTTTAATCATCAGCAGTAACACATTCATTTCTATAAATACTAAACAGTGAGATAGGGAAAAAGTCGTTTATGGAAACACATACGCCAGCATAAAGCTAGTGTATTATAGGACTAAGCCTGCTTATTGCATAAATAATCGAGAGCTGGTATCTGTCCGGAAGAACTCAAAACGAATACACTGCTACTTGACCTTATATATTGTCCCAAGTAGAACGCCCAGCCACAGGGCAAGAATCCTAGCAAAATAAACCTTCTAAGAACCATTTTTGAAAATACTTTACACTTCTTTTTAGGGACAGAATGCCTTCGGTGTGAAGGTTAAGAAAAATGATAAAATAACACTTTTTCCTTAAAAGAATCTTAAAGAAGAATGCAGCCTGTACCTCTCTGGGCACTTCTGTAGCGAGAGGCAGCAGTCGCGACTGCCCTTTATGCTGCGGCGCCAGGCTCGGAATCATGGCGAATGACCGCCTCTCACAGTCGTTGCCATGAATACAAGCTCTGCTCAAGCTCGCATCTCGGATGACAGTTACACCCGACAATGCAAGCGCCGTGCTCCTTACGAGGCATTTTGGATGTATTGTTTACTTCAATCCTCACAATCTTTACACCAAGGAAGGAGGGTTTTACTCTCCCTATATTCCCAGTGAGGGAGTCACACACCCAGTGAGCTTAATTCGTTTCCCGAGGTGTCCTGGCTTTAAGGAACGGAAGCGTGTGATGTGAACCCAGTGTTGTCTTTCGCTTTAATTGTGGTCTTAGCCTCTTCATGTACTTTACTCTGACTTAAAAGAAACTTTTACACTTGGTACTGTTCACACTATTCCGGCCAGAAATCTGAGTCAAGATGACGTTATGCAGGGTTATGGAAAAAGCCAATGCATGTCCCCAGAGTCCACATGTCAAAAAAATTTTCCATACTAAATATTTTCCGTATTTCCCATCTTAAATATGAATTCTGAGAAGAGAACTTTTGCTAAGATATCAAATGCATTCAGTAGGAACAGCAGTTGTACAAACTGCGTTTTTACACCCTAAAACACTAGGAAGGAATCGGGCAAAACCGTTTTATGCTCCCCTGCATGGGTCGCTTTTGATTAAATTTCACGGATTCAGTCAATTAAGCTTTTATTTTAACAGGTATAATTTTGAGCGAGTTAAGATTTATTCATATAGGAAAATGTTCGTTTGTCAAAAAAGGAAAAGATTATTTTGCTTTCCAGAATTGACCTGACAAAGTCATTGTTTGCATTTTTGTTTTTCGCATTAAAAATATAATACTTTCTAACAGCGTTCCGTGTATTCTAATCTCTTCTGACTCCAGGATTTCATAGAATGAGAAAAGGATTGTTAGGGAAATCGGAAACTTAAATTAAAGGTTTAATTCCCTGAACAGTCGAAACAATCGTGAGTGAGTAAAAGAAAGAATATTTTCCTCTATAAAGGTTTCCTTAGAAAAAGGAAATACAATTTGTATCATTTGATCCCTAACCACTTTGTCTTTCGGAAATTATGCATAAAAAGATTTTGTTTCTTTTCTCTTAATTTCTAAGGCTTACAGAGTAAATGGTTTCAGAAAATAATCTTTCTTGCGATTTAAAAGTAAAAAAAGGGGGAAATGATGAATAAGAAGAGAGACATGGTGACAGAGCAAGCCTTTGATACCATTAAAATCCTCCTTTCTACACTTACTAGTTTTAATCATCAGCAGTAACACATTCATTTCTATAAATACTAAACAGTGAGATAGGGAAAAAGTCGTTTATGGAAACACATACGCCAGCATAAAGCTAGTGTATTATAGGACTAAGCCTGCTTATTGCATAAATAATCGAGAGCTGGTATCTGTCCGGAAGAACTCAAAACGAATACACTGCTACTTGACCTTATATATTGTCCCAAGTAGAACGCCCAGCCACAGGGCAAGAATCCTAGCAAAATAAACCTTCTAAGAACCATTTTTGAAAATACTTTACACTTCTTTTTAGGGAGAGAATGCCTTCGGTGTGAAGGTTAAGAAAAATGATAAAATAACACTTTTTCCTTAAAAGAATCTTAAAGAAGAATGCAGCCTGTACCTCTCTGGGCACTTCTGTAGCGAGAGGCAGCAGTCGCGACTGCCCTTTATGCTGCGGCGCCAGGCTCGGAATCATGGCGAATGACCGCCTCCCACAGTCGTTGCCATGAATACAAGCTCTGCTCAAGCTCGCATCTCGGATGACAGTTACACCCGACAATGCAAGCGCCGTGCTCCTTACGAGGCATTTTGGATGTATTGTTTACTTCAATCCTCACAATCTTTACACCAAGGAAGGAGGGTTTTACTCTCCCTATATTCCCAGTGAGGGAGTCACACACCCAGTGAGCTTAATTCGTTTCCCGAGGTGTCCTGGCTTTAAGGAACGGAAGCGTGTGATGTGAACCCAGTGTTGTCTTTCGCTTTAATTGTGGTCTTAGCCTCTTCATGTACTTTACTCTGACTTAAAAGAAACTTTTACACTTGGTACTGTTCACACTATTCCGGCCAGAAATCTGAGTCAAGATGACGTTATGCAGGGTTATGGAAAAAGCCAATGCATGTCCCCAGAGTCCACATGTCAAAAAAATTTTCCATACTAAATATTTTCCGTATTTCCCATCTTAAATATGAATTCTGAGAAGAGAACTTTTGCTAAGATATCAAATGCATTCAGTAGGAACAGCAGTTGTACAAACTGCGTTTTTACACCCTAAAACACTAGGAAGGAATCGGGCAAAACCGTTTTATGCTCCCCTGCATGGGTCGCTTTTGATTAAATTTCACGGATTCAGTCAATTAAGCTTTTATTTTAACAGGTATAATTTTGACCGAGTTAAGATTTATTCATATAGGAAAATGTTCGTTTGTCAAAAAAGGAAAAGATTATTTTGCTTTCCAGAATTGACCTGACAAAGTCATTGTTTGCATTTTTGTTTTTCGCATTAAAAATATAATACTTTCTAACAGCGTTCCGTGTATTCTTATCTCTTCTGACTCCAGGATTTCATAGAATGAGAAAAGGATTGTTAGGGAAATCGGAAACTTAAATTAAAGGTTTAATTCCCTGAACAGTCGAAACAATCGTGAGTGAGGAAAAGAAAGAATATTTTCCTCTATAAAGGTTTCCTTAGAAAAAGGAAATACAATTTGTATCATTTGATCCCTAACCACTTTGTCTTTCGGAAATTATGCATAAAAAGATTTTGTTTCTTTTCTCTTAATTTCTAAGGCTTACAGAGTAAATGGTTTCAGAAAATAATCTTTCTTGCGATTTAAAAGTAAAAAAAGGGGGAAATGATGAATAAGAAGAGAGACATGGTGACAGAGCAAGCCTTTGATACCATTAAAATCCTCCTTTCTACACTTACTAGTTTTAATCATCAGCAGTAACACATTCATTTCTATAAATACTAAACAGTGAGATAGGGAAAAAGTCGTTTATGGAAACACATACGCCAGCATAAAGCTAGTGTATTATAGGACTAAGCCTGCTTATTGCATAAATAATCGAGAGCTGGTATCTGTCCGGAAGAACTCAAAACGAATACACTGCTACTTGACCTTATATATTGTCCCAAGTAGAACGCCCAGCCACAGGGCAAGAATCCTAGCAAAATAAACCTTCTAAGAACCATTTTTGAAAATACTTTACACTTCTTTTTAGGGAGAGAATGCCTTCGGTGTGAAGGTTAAGAAAAATGATAAAATAACACTTTTTCCTTAAAAGAATCTTAAAGAAGAATGCAGCCTGTACCTCTCTGGGCACTTCTGTAGCGAGAGGCAGCAGTCGCGACTGCCCTTTATGCTGCGGCGCCAGGCTCGGAATCATGGCGAATGACCGCCTCCCACAGTCGTTGCCATGAATACAAGCTCTGCTCAAGCTCGCATCTCGGATGACAGTTACACCCGACAATGCAAGCGCCGTGCTCCTTACGAGGCATTTTGGATGTATTGTTTACTTCAATCCTCACAATCTTTACACCAAGGAAGGAGGGTTTTACTCTCCCTATATTCCCAGTGAGGGAGTCACACACCCAGTGAGCTTAATTCGTTTCCCGAGGTGTCCTGGCTTTAAGGAACGGAAGCGTGTGATGTGAACCCAGTGTTGTCTTTCGCTTTAATTGTGGTCTTAGCCTCTTCACGTACTTTACTCTGACTTAAAAGAAACTTTTACACTTGGTACTGTTCACACTATTCCGGCCAGAAATCTGAGTCAAGATGACGTTATGCAGGGTTATGGAAAAAGCCAATGCATGTCCCCAGAGTCCACATGTCAAAAAAATTTTCCATACTAAATATTTTCCGTATTTCCCATCTTAAATATGAATTCTGAGAAGAGAACTTTTGCTAAGATGTCAAATGCATTCAGTAGGAACAGCAGTTGTACAAACTGCGTTTTTACACCCTAAAACACTAGGAAGGAATCGGGCAAAACCGTTTTATGCTCCCCTGCATGGGTCGCTCTTGATTAAATTTCACGGATTCAGTCAATTAAGCTTTTTTTTTAACAGGTATAATTTTGACCGAGTTAAGATTTATTCATATAGGAAAATGTTCGTTTGTCAAAAAAGGAAAAGATTATTTTGCTTTCCAGAATTGACCTGACAAAGTCATTGTTTGCATTTTTGTTTTTCGCATTAAAAATATAATACTTTCTAACAGCGTTCCGTGTATTCTTATCTCTTCTGACTCCAGGATTTCATAGAATGAGAAAAGGATTGTTAGGGAAATCGGAAACTTAAATTAAAGGTTTAATTCCCTGAACAGTCGAAACAATCGTGAGTGAGGAAAAGAAAGAATATTTTCCTCTATAAAGGTTTCCTTAGAAAAAGGAAATACAATTTGTATCATTTGATCCCTAACCACTTTGTCTTTCGGAAATTATGCATAAAAAGATTTTGTTTCTTTTCTCTTAATTTCTAAGGCTTACAGAGTAAATGGTTTCAGAAAATAATCTTTCTTGCGATTTAAAAGTAAAAAAAGGGGGAAATGATGAATAAGAAGAGAGACATGGTGACAGAGCAAGCCTTTGATACCATTAAAATCCTCCTTTCTACACTTACTAGTTTTAATCATCAGCAGTAACACATTCATTTCTATAAATACTAAACAGTGAGATAGGGAAAAAGTCGTTTATGGAAACACATACGCCAGCATAAAGCTAGTGTATTATAGGACTAAGCCTGCTTATTGCATAAATAATCGAGAGCTGGTATCTGTCCGGAAGAACTCAAAACGAATACACTGCTACTTGACCTTATATATTGTCCCAAGTAGAACGCCCAGCCACAGGGCAAGAATCCTAGCAAAATAAACCTTCTAAGAACCATTTTTGAAAATACTTTACACTTCTTTTTAGGGAGAGAATGCCTTCGGTGTGAAGGTTAAGAAAAATGATAAAATAACACTTTTTCCTTAAAAGAATCTTAAAGAAGAATGCAGCCTGTACCTCTCTGGGCACTTCTGTAGCGAGAGGCAGCAGTCGCGACTGCCCTTTATGCTGCGGCGCCAGGCTCGGAATCATGGCGAATGACCGCCTCCCACAGTCGTTGCCATGAATACAAGCTCTGCTCAAGCTCGCATCTCGGATGACAGTTACACCCGACAATGCAAGCGCCGTGCTCCTTACGAGGCATTTTGGATGTATTGTTTACTTCAATCCTCACAATCTTTACACCAAGGAAGGAGGGTTTTACTCTCCCTATATTCCCAGTGAGGGAGTCACACACCCAGTGAGCTTAATTCGTTTCCCGAGGTGTCCTGGCTTTAAGGAACGGAAGCGTGTGATGTGAACCCAGTGTTGTCTTTCGCTTTAATTGTGGTCTTAGCCTCTTCACGTACTTTACTCTGACTTAAAAGAAACTTTTACACTTGGTACTGTTCACACTATTCCGGCCAGAAATCTGAGTCAAGATGACGTTATGCAGGGTTATGGAAAAAGCCAATGCATGTCCCCAGAGTCCACATGTCAAAAAAATTTTCCATACTAAATATTTTCCGTATTTCCCATCTTAAATATGAATTCTGAGAAGAGAACTTTTGCTAAGATGTCAAATGCATTCAGTAGGAACAGCAGTTGTACAAACTGCGTTTTTACACCCTAAAACACTAGGAAGGAATCGGGCAAAACCGTTTTATGCTCCCCTGCATGGGTCGCTTTTGATTAAATTTCACGGATTCAGTCAATTAAGCTTTTATTTTAACAGGTATAATTTTGACCGAGTTAAGATTTATTCATATAGGAAAATGTTCGTTTGTCAAAAAAGGAAAAGATTATTTTGCTTTCCAGAATTGACCTGACAAAGTCATTGTTTGCATTTTTGTTTTTCGCATTAAAAATATAATACTTTCTAACAGCGTTCCGTGTATTCTTATCTCTTCTGACTCCAGGATTTCATAGAATGAGAAAAGGATTGTTAGGGAAATCGGAAACTTAAATTAAAGGTTTAATTCCCTGAACAGTCGAAACAATCGTGAGTGAGTAAAAGAAAGAATATTTTCCTCTATAAAGGTTTCCTTAGAAAAAGGAAATACAATTTGTATCATTTGATCCCTAACCACTTTGTCTTTCGGAAATTATGCATAAAAAGATTTTGTTTCTTTTCTCTTAATTTCTAAGGCTTACAGAGTAAATGGTTTCAGAAAATAATCTTTCTTGCGATTTAAAAGTAAAAAAAGGGGGAAATGATGAATAAGAAGAGAGACATGGTGACAGAGCAAGCCTTTGATACCATTAAAATCCTCCTTTCTACACTTACTAGTTTTAATCATCAGCAGTAACACATTCATTTCTATAAATACTAAACAGTGAGATAGGGAAAAAGTCGTTTATGGAAACACATACGCCAGCATAAAGCTAGTGTATTATAGGACTAAGCCTGCTTATTGCATAAATAATCGAGAGCTGGTATCTGTCCGGAAGAACTCAAAACGAATACACTGCTACTTGACCTTATATATTGTCCCAAGTAGAACGCCCAGCCACAGGGCAAGAATCCTAGCAAAATAAACCTTCTAAGAACCATTTTTGAAAATACTTTACACTTCTTTTTAGGGAGAGAATGCCTTCGGTGTGAAGGTTAAGAAAAATGATAAAATAACACTTTTTCCTTAAAAGAATCTTAAAGAAGAATGCAGCCTGTACCTCTCTGGGCACTTCTGTAGCGAGAGGCAGCAGTCGCGACTGCCCTTTATGCTGCGGCGCCAGGCTCGGAATCATGGCGAATGACCGCCTCCCACAGTCGTTGCCATGAATACAAGCTCTGCTCAAGCTCGCATCTCGGATGACAGTTACACCCGACAATGCAAGCGCCGTGCTCCTTACGAGGCATTTTGGATGTATTGTTTACTTCAATCCTCACAATCTTTACACCAAGGAAGGAGGGTTTTACTCTCCCTATATTCCCAGTGAGGGAGTCACACACCCAGTGAGCTTAATTCGTTTCCCGAGGTGTCCTGGCTTTAAGGAACGGAAGCGTGTGATGTGAACCCAGTGTTGTCTTTCGCTTTAATTGTGGTCTTAGCCTCTTCATGTACTTTACTCTGACTTAAAAGAAACTTTTACACTTGGTACTGTTCACACTATTCCGGCCAGAAATCTGAGTCAAGATGACGTTATGCAGGGTTATGGAAAAAGCCAATGCATGTCCCCAGAGTCCACATGTCAAAAAAATTTTCCATACTAAATATTTTCCGTATTTCCCATCTTAAATATGAATTCTGAGAAGAGAACTTTTGCTAAGATATCAAATGCATTCAGTAGGAACAGCAGTTGTACAAACTGCGTTTTTACACCCTAAAACACTAGGAAGGAATCGGGCAAAACCGTTTTATGCTCCCCTGCATGGGTCGCTTTTGATTAAATTTCACGGATTCAGTCAATTAAGCTTTTATTTTAACAGGTATAATTTTGACCGAGTTAAGATTTATTCATATAGGAAAATGTTCGTTTGTCAAAAAAGGAAAAGATTATTTTGCTTTCCAGAATTGACCTGACAAAGTCATTGTTTGCATTTTTGTTTTTCGCATTAAAAATATAATACTTTCTAACAGCGTTCCGTGTATTCTTATCTCTTCTGACTCCAGGATTTCATAGAATGAGAAAAGGATTGTTAGGGAAATCGGAAACTTAAATTAAAGGTTTAATTCCCTGAACAGTCGAAACAATCGTGAGTGAGTAAAAGAAAGAATATTTTCCTCTATAAAGGTTTCCTTAGAAAAAGGAAATACAATTTGTATCATTTGATCCCTAACCACTTTGTCTTTCGGAAATTATGCATAAAAAGATTTTGTTTCTTTTCTCTTAATTTCTAAGGCTTACAGAGTAAATGGTTTCAGAAAATAATCTTTCTTGCGATTTAAAAGTAAAAAAAGGGGGAAATGATGAATAAGAAGAGAGACATGGTGACAGAGCAAGCCTTTGATACCATTAAAATCCTCCTTTCTACACTTACTAGTTTTAATCATCAGCAGTAACACATTCATTTCTATAAATACTAAACAGTGAGATAGGGAAAAAGTCGTTTATGGAAACACATACGCCAGCATAAAGCTAGTGTATTATAGGACTAAGCCTGCTTATTGCATAAATAATCGAGAGCTGGTATCTGTCCGGAAGAACTCAAAACGAATACACTGCTACTTGACCTTATATATTGTCCCAAGTAGAACGCCCAGCCACAGGGCAAGAATCCTAGCAAAATAAACCTTCTAAGAACCATTTTTGAAAATACTTTACACTTCTTTTTAGGGAGAGAATGCCTTCGGTGTGAAGGTTAAGAAAAATGATAAAATAACACTTTTTCCTTAAAAGAATCTTAAAGAAGAATGCAGCCTGTACCTCTCTGGGCACTTCTGTAGCGAGAGGCAGCAGTCGCGACTGCCCTTTATGCTGCGGCGCCAGGCTCGGAATCATGGCGAATGACCGCCTCCCACAGTCGTTGCCATGAATACAAGCTCTGCTCAAGCTCGCATCTCGGATGACAGTTACACCCGACAATGCAAGCGCCGTGCTCCTTACGAGGCATTTTGGATGTATTGTTTACTTCAATCCTCACAATCTTTACACCAAGGAAGGAGGGTTTTACTCTCCCTATATTCCCAGTGAGGGAGTCACACACCCAGTGAGCTTAATTCGTTTCCCGAGGTGTCCTGGCTTTAAGGAACGGAAGCGTGTGATGTGAACCCAGTGTTGTCTTTCGCTTTAATTGTGGTCTTAGCCTCTTCATGTACTTTACTCTGACTTAAAAGAAACTTTTACACTTGGTACTGTTCACACTATTCCGGCCAGAAATCTGAGTCAAGATGACGTTATGCAGGGTTATGGAAAAAGCCAATGCATGTCCCCAGAGTCCACATGTCAAAAAAATTTTCCATACTAAATATTTTCCGTATTTCCCATCTTAAATATGAATTCTGAGAAGAGAACTTTTGCTAAGATATCAAATGCATTCAGTAGGAACAGCAGTTGTACAAACTGCGTTTTTACACCCTAAAACACTAGGAAGGAATCGGGCAAAACCGTTTTATGCTCCCCTGCATGGGTCGCTTTTGATTAAATTTCACGGATTCAGTCAATTAAGCTTTTATTTTAACAGGTATAATTTTGACCGAGTTAAGATTTATTCATATAGGAAAATGTTCGTTTGTCAAAAAAGGAAAAGATTATTTTGCTTTCCAGAATTGACCTGACAAAGTCATTGTTTGCATTTTTGTTTTTCGCATTAAAAATATAATACTTTCTAACAGCGTTCCGTGTATTCTTATCTCTTCTGACTCCAGGATTTCATAGAATGAGAAAAGGATTGTTAGGGAAATCGGAAACTTAAATTAAAGGTTTAATTCCCTGAACAGTCGAAACAATCGTGAGTGAGTAAAAGAAAGAATATTTTCCTCTATAAAGGTTTCCTTAGAAAAAGGAAATACAATTTGTATCATTTGATCCCTAACCACTTTGTCTTTCGGAAATTATGCATAAAAAGATTTTGTTTCTTTTCTCTTAATTTCTAAGGCTTACAGAGTAAATGGTTTCAGAAAATAATCTTTCTTGCGATTTAAAAGTAAAAAAAGGGGGAAATGATGAATAAGAAGAGAGACATGGTGACAGAGCAAGCCTTTGATACCATTAAAATCCTCCTTTCTACACTTACTAGTTTTAATCATCAGCAGTAACACATTCATTTCTATAAATACTAAACAGTGAGATAGGGAAAAAGTCGTTTATGGAAACACATACGCCAGCATAAAGCTAGTGTATTATAGGACTAAGCCTGCTTATTGCATAAATAATCGAGAGCTGGTATCTGTCCGGAAGAACTCAAAACGAATACACTGCTACTTGACCTTATATATTGTCCCAAGTAGAACGCCCAGCCACAGGGCAAGAATCCTAGCAAAATAAACCTTCTAAGAACCATTTTTGAAAATACTTTACACTTCTTTTTAGGGAGAGAATGCCTTCGGTGTGAAGGTTAAGAAAAATGATAAAATAACACTTTTTCCTTAAAAGAATCTTAAAGAAGAATGCAGCCTGTACCTCTCTGGGCACTTCTGTAGCGAGAGGCAGCAGTCGCGACTGCCCTTTATGCTGCGGCGCCAGGCTCGGAATCATGGCGAATGACCGCCTCCCACAGTCGTTGCCATGAATACAAGCTCTGCTCAAGCTCGCATCTCGGATGACAGTTACACCCGACAATGCAAGCGCCGTGCTCCTTACGAGGCATTTTGGATGTATTGTTTACTTCAATCCTCACAATCTTTACACCAAGGAAGGAGGGTTTTACTCTCCCTATATTCCCAGTGAGGGAGTCACACACCCAGTGAGCTTAATTCGTTTCCCGAGGTGTCCTGGCTTTAAGGAACGGAAGCGTGTGATGTGAACCCAGTGTTGTCTTTCGCTTTAATTGTGGTCTTAGCCTCTTCATGTACTTTACTCTGACTTAAAAGAAACTTTTACACTTGGTACTGTTCACACTATTCCGGCCAGAAATCTGAGTCAAGATGACGTTATGCAGGGTTATGGAAAAAGCCAATGCATGTCCCCAGAGTCCACATGTCAAAAAAATTTTCCATACTAAATATTTTCCGTATTTCCCATCTTAAATATGAATTCTGAGAAGAGAACTTTTGCTAAGATGTCAAATGCATTCAGTAGGAACAGCAGTTGTACAAACTGCGTTTTTACACCCTAAAACACTAGGAAGGAATCGGGCAAAACCGTTTTATGCTCCCCTGCATGGGTCGCTCTTGATTAAATTTCACGGATTCAGTCAATTAAGCTTTTTTTTTAACAGGTATAATTTTGACCGAGTTAAGATTTATTCATATAGGAAAATGTTCGTTTGTCAAAAAAGGAAAAGATTATTTTGCTTTCCAGAATTGACCTGACAAAGTCATTGTTTGCATTTTTGTTTTTCGCATTAAAAATATAATACTTTCTAACAGCGTTCCGTGTATTCTTATCTCTTCTGACTCCAGGATTTCATAGAATGAGAAAAGGATTGTTAGGGAAATCGGAAACTTAAATTAAAGGTTTAATTCCCTGAACAGTCGAAACAATCGTGAGTGAGGAAAAGAAAGAATATTTTCCTCTATAAAGGTTTCCTTAGAAAAAGGAAATACAATTTGTATCATTTGATCCCTAACCACTTTGTCTTTCGGAAATTATGCATAAAAAGATTTTGTTTCTTTTCTCTTAATTTCTAAGGCTTACAGAGTAAATGGTTTCAGAAAATAATCTTTCTTGCGATTTAAAAGTAAAAAAAGGGGGAAATGATGAATAAGAAGAGAGACATGGTGACAGAGCAAGCCTTTGATACCATTAAAATCCTCCTTTCTACACTTACTAGTTTTAATCATCAGCAGTAACACATTCATTTCTATAAATACTAAACAGTGAGATAGGGAAAAAGTCGTTTATGGAAACACATACGCCAGCATAAAGCTAGTGTATTATAGGACTAAGCCTGCTTATTGCATAAATAATCGAGAGCTGGTATCTGTCCGGAAGAACTCAAAACGAATACACTGCTACTTGACCTTATATATTGTCCCAAGTAGAACGCCCAGCCACAGGGCAAGAATCCTAGCAAAATAAACCTTCTAAGAACCATTTTTGAAAATACTTTACACTTCTTTTTAGGGAGAGAATGCCTTCGGTGTGAAGGTTAAGAAAAATGATAAAATAACACTTTTTCCTTAAAAGAATCTTAAAGAAGAATGCAGCCTGTACCTCTCTGGGCACTTCTGTAGCGAGAGGCAGCAGTCGCGACTGCCCTTTATGCTGCGGCGCCAGGCTCGGAATCATGGCGAATGACCGCCTCCCACAGTCGTTGCCATGAATACAAGCTCTGCTCAAGCTCGCATCTCGGATGACAGTTACACCCGACAATGCAAGCGCCGTGCTCCTTACGAGGCATTTTGGATGTATTGTTTACTTCAATCCTCACAATCTTTACACCAAGGAAGGAGGGTTTTACTCTCCCTATATTCCCAGTGAGGGAGTCACACACCCAGTGAGCTTAATTCGTTTCCCGAGGTGTCCTGGCTTTAAGGAACGGAAGCGTGTGATGTGAACCCAGTGTTGTCTTTCGCTTTAATTGTGGTCTTAGCCTCTTCATGTACTTTACTCTGACTTAAAAGAAACTTTTACACTTGGTACTGTTCACACTATTCCGGCCAGAAATCTGAGTCAAGATGACGTTATGCAGGGTTATGGAAAAAGCCAATGCATGTCCCCAGAGTCCACATGTCAAAAAAATTTTCCATACTAAATATTTTCCGTATTTCCCATCTTAAATATGAATTCTGAGAAGAGAACTTTTGCTAAGATGTCAAATGCATTCAGTAGGAACAGCAGTTGTACAAACTGCGTTTTTACACCCTAAAACACTAGGAAGGAATCGGGCAAAACCGTTTTATGCTCCCCTGCATGGGTCGCTCTTGATTAAATTTCACGGATTCAGTCAATTAAGCTTTTTTTTTAACAGGTATAATTTTGACCGAGTTAAGATTTATTCATATAGGAAAATGTTCGTTTGTCAAAAAAGGAAAAGATTATTTTGCTTTCCAGAATTGACCTGACAAAGTCATTGTTTGCATTTTTGTTTTTCGCATTAAAAATATAATACTTTCTAACAGCGTTCCGTGTATTCTTATCTCTTCTGACTCCAGGATTTCATAGAATGAGAAAAGGATTGTTAGGGAAATCGGAAACTTAAATTAAAGGTTTAATTCCCTGAACAGTCGAAACAATCGTGAGTGAGGAAAAGAAAGAATATTTTCCTCTATAAAGGTTTCCTTAGAAAAAGGAAATACAATTTGTATCATTTGATCCCTAACCACTTTGTCTTTCGGAAATTATGCATAAAAAGATTTTGTTTCTTTTCTCTTAATTTCTAAGGCTTACAGAGTAAATGGTTTCAGAAAATAATCTTTCTTGCGATTTAAAAGTAAAAAAAGGGGGAAATGATGAATAAGAAGAGAGACATGGTGACAGAGCAAGCCTTTGATACCATTAAAATCCTCCTTTCTACACTTACTAGTTTTAATCATCAGCAGTAACACATTCATTTCTATAAATACTAAACAGTGAGATAGGGAAAAAGTCGTTTATGGAAACACATACGCCAGCATAAAGCTAGTGTATTATAGGACTAAGCCTGCTTATTGCATAAATAATCGAGAGCTGGTATCTGTCCGGAAGAACTCAAAACGAATACACTGCTACTTGACCTTATATATTGTCCCAAGTAGAACGCCCAGCCACAGGGCAAGAATCCTAGCAAAATAAACCTTCTAAGAACCATTTTTGAAAATACTTTACACTTCTTTTTAGGGAGAGAATGCCTTCGGTGTGAAGGTTAAGAAAAATGATAAAATAACACTTTTTCCTTAAAAGAATCTTAAAGAAGAATGCAGCCTGTACCTCTCTGGGCACTTCTGTAGCGAGAGGCAGCAGTCGCGACTGCCCTTTATGCTGCGGCGCCAGGCTCGGAATCATGGCGAATGACCGCCTCCCACAGTCGTTGCCATGAATACAAGCTCTGCTCAAGCTCGCATCTCGGATGACAGTTACACCCGACAATGCAAGCGCCGTGCTCCTTACGAGGCATTTTGTATGTATTGTTTACTTCAATCCTCACAATCTTTACACCAAGGAAGGAGGGTTTTACTCTCCCTATATTCCCAGTGAGGGAGTCACACACCCAGTGAGCTTAATTCGTTTCCCGAGGTGTCCTGGCTTTAAGGAACGGAAGCGTGTGATGTGAACCCAGTGTTGTCTTTCGCTTTAATTGTGGTCTTAGCCTCTTCACGTACTTTACTCTGACTTAAAAGAAACTTTTACACTTGGTACTGTTCACACTATTCCGGCCAGAAATCTGAGTCAAGATGACGTTATGCAGGGTTATGGAAAAAGCCAATGCATGTCCCCAGAGTCCACATGTCAAAAAAATTTTCCATACTAAATATTTTCCGTATTTCCCATCTTAAATATGAATTCTGAGAAGAGAACTTTTGCTAAGATGTCAAATGCATTCAGTAGGAACAGCAGTTGTACAAACTGCGTTTTTACACCCTAAAACACTAGGAAGGAATCGGGCAAAACCGTTTTATGCTCCCCTGCATGGGTCGCTTTTGATTAAATTTCACGGATTCAGTCAATTAAGCTTTTATTTTAACAGGTATAATTTTGACCGAGTTAAGATTTATTCATATAGGAAAATGTTCGTTTGTCAAAAAAGGAAAAGATTATTTTGCTTTCCAGAATTGACCTGACAAAGTCATTGTTTGCATTTTTGTTTTTCGCATTAAAAATATAATATTTTCTAACAGCGTTCCGTGTATTGGGATCTCTTCTCACTCAAGGATTTCATAGAATGAGAAAAGGATTATTAGGGAAATCAGAAACATAAATTAAAAGTTTAATTCCCTGAACAGTCGAAACAATTGTGGGTGAGGAAAAGAAAAAATATTTTCCTCTATAAAGGTTTCCTTAGAAAAAGGAAATACAATTTGTATCATTTGATCCCTAACCACTTTGTCTTTCGGAAATTATGCATAAAAAGATTTTGTTTCTTTTCTCTTAATTTCTAAGGCTTACAGAGTAAATGGTTTCAGAAAATAATCTTTCTTGCGATTTAAAAGTAAAAAAAGGGGGAAATGATGAATAAGAAGAGAGACATGGTGACAGAGCAAGCCTTTGATACCATTAAAATCCTCCTTTCTACACTTACTAGTTTTAATCATCAGCAGTAACACATTCATTTCTATAAATACTAAACTGTGAGATAGGGAAAAAGTCGTTTATGGAAACACATACGCCAGCATAAAGCTAGTGTATTATAGGACTAAGGCTGCTTATTGCATAAATAATCGAGAGCTGGTATCTGTCCGGAAGAACTCAAAACGAATACACTGCTACTTGACTTTATATGTAGTCCCAAAAAGTATGTCCAGCCTCAGGGGAAGCATCTGAGCAAAATAAACCTTCTAAGAACAATTTTTGAAATTACTTTACACTTCTTTTTAGGGAGAGAATGCCTTCGGTGTGAAGGTTAAGAAAAATGATAAAATAACACTTTTTCCTTAAAAGAATCTTAAAGAAGAATGCAGCCTGTACCTCTCTGGGCACTTCTGTAGCGAGAGGCAGCAGTCGCGACTGCCCTTTATGCTGCGGCGCCAGGCTCGGAATCATGGCGAATGACCGCCTCCCACAGTCGTTGCCATGAATACAAGCTCTGCTCAAGCTCGCATCTCGGATGACAGTTACACCCGACAATGCAAGCGCCGTGCTCCTTACGAGGCATTTTGGATGTATTGTTTACTTCAATCCTCACAATCTTTACACCAAGGAAGGAGGGTTTTACTCTCCCTATATTCCCAGTGAGGGAGTCACACACCCAGTGAGCTTAATTCGTTTCCCGAGGTGTCCTGGCTTTAAGGAACGGAAGCGTGTGATGTGAACCCAGTGTTGTCTTTCGCTTTAATTGTGGTCTTAGCCTCTTCATGTACTTTACTCTGACTTAAAAGAAACTTTTACACTTGGTACTGTTCACACTATTCCGGCCAGAAATCTGAGTCAAGATGACGTTATGCAGGGTTATGGAAAAAGCCAATGCATGTCCCCAGAGTCCACATGTCAAAAAAATTTTCCATACTAAATATTTTCCGTATTTCCCATCTTAAATATGAATTCTGAGAAGAGAACTTTTGCTAAGATATCAAATGCATTCAGTAGGAACAGCAGTTGTACAAACTGCGTTTTTACACCCTAAAACACTAGGAAGGAATCGGGCAAAACCGTTTTATGCTCCCCTGCATGGGTCGCTTTTGATTAAATTTCACGGATTCAGTCAATTAAGCTTTTATTTTAACAGGTATAATTTTGACCGAGTTAAGATTTATTCATATAGGAAAATGTTCGTTTGTCAAAAAAGGAAAAGATTATTTTGCTTTCCAGAATTGACCTGACAAAGTCATTGTTTGCATTTTTGTTTTTCGCATTAAAAATATAATACTTTCTAACAGCGTTCCGTGTATTCTTATCTCTTCTGACTCCAGGATTTCATAGAATGAGAAAAGGATTGTTAGGGAAATCGGAAACTTAAATTAAAGGTTTAATTCCCTGAACAGTCGAAACAATCGTGAGTGAGTAAAAGAAAGAATATTTTCCTCTATAAAGGTTTCCTTAGAAAAAGGAAATACAATTTGTATCATTTGATCCCTAACCACTTTGTCTTTCGGAAATTATGCATAAAAAGATTTTGTTTCTTTTCTCTTAATTTCTAAGGCTTACAGAGTAAATGGTTTCAGAAAATAATCTTTCTTGCGATTTAAAAGTAAAAAAAGGGGGAAATGATGAATAAGAAGAGAGACATGGTGACAGAGCAAGCCTTTGATACCATTAAAATCCTCCTTTCTACACTTACTAGTTTTAATCATCAGCAGTAACACATTCATTTCTATAAATACTAAACAGTGAGATAGGGAAAAAGTCGTTTATGGAAACACATACGCCAGCATAAAGCTAGTGTATTATAGGACTAAGCCTGCTTATTGCATAAATAATCGAGAGCTGGTATCTGTCCGGAAGAACTCAAAACGAATACACTGCTACTTGACCTTATATATTGTCCCAAGTAGAACGCCCAGCCACAGGGCAAGAATCCTAGCAAAATAAACCTTCTAAGAACCATTTTTGAAAATACTTTACACTTCTTTTTAGGGAGAGAATGCCTTCGGTGTGAAGGTTAAGAAAAATGATAAAATAACACTTTTTCCTTAAAAGAATCTTAAAGAAGAATGCAGCCTGTACCTCTCTGGGCACTTCTGTAGCGAGAGGCAGCAGTCGCGACTGCCCTTTATGCTGCGGCGCCAGGCTCGGAATCATGGCGAATGACCGCCTCCCACAGTCGTTGCCATGAATACAAGCTCTGCTCAAGCTCGCATCTCGGATGACAGTTACACCCGACAATGCAAGCGCCGTGCTCCTTACGAGGCATTTTGGATGTATTGTTTACTTCAATCCTCACAATCTTTACACCAAGGAAGGAGGGTTTTACTCTCCCTATATTCCCAGTGAGGGAGTCACACACCCAGTGAGCTTAATTCGTTTCCCGAGGTGTCCTGGCTTTAAGGAACGGAAGCGTGTGATGTGAACCCAGTGTTGTCTTTCGCTTTAATTGTGGTCTTAGCCTCTTCATGTACTTTACTCTGACTTAAAAGAAACTTTTACACTTGGTACTGTTCACACTATTCCGGCCAGAAATCTGAGTCAAGATGACGTTATGCAGGGTTATGGAAAAAGCCAATGCATGTCCCCAGAGTCCACATGTCAAAAAAATTTTCCATACTAAATATTTTCCGTATTTCCCATCTTAAATATGAATTCTGAGAAGAGAACTTTTGCTAAGATGTCAAATGCATTCAGTAGGAACAGCAGTTGTACAAACTGCGTTTTTACACCCTAAAACACTAGGAAGGAATCGGGCAAAACCGTTTTATGCTCCCCTGCATGGGTCGCTCTTGATTAAATTTCACGGATTCAGTCAATTAAGCTTTTTTTTTAACAGGTATAATTTTGACCGAGTTAAGATTTATTCATATAGGAAAATGTTCGTTTGTCAAAAAAGGAAAAGATTATTTTGCTTTCCAGAATTGACCTGACAAAGTCATTGTTTGCATTTTTGTTTTTCGCATTAAAAATATAATACTTTCTAACAGCGTTCCGTGTATTCTTATCTCTTCTGACTCCAGGATTTCATAGAATGAGAAAAGGATTGTTAGGGAAATCGGAAACTTAAATTAAAGGTTTAATTCCCTGAACAGTCGAAACAATCGTGAGTGAGGAAAAGAAAGAATATTTTCCTCTATAAAGGTTTCCTTAGAAAAAGGAAATACAATTTGTATCATTTGATCCCTAACCACTTTGTCTTTCGGAAATTATGCATAAAAAGATTTTGTTTCTTTTCTCTTAATTTCTAAGGCTTACAGAGTAAATGGTTTCAGAAAATAATCTTTCTTGCGATTTAAAAGTAAAAAAAGGGGGAAATGATGAATAAGAAGAGAGACATGGTGACAGAGCAAGCCTTTGATACCATTAAAATCCTCCTTTCTACACTTACTAGTTTTAATCATCAGCAGTAACACATTCATTTCTATAAATACTAAACAGTGAGATAGGGAAAAAGTCGTTTATGGAAACACATACGCCAGCATAAAGCTAGTGTATTATAGGACTAAGCCTGCTTATTGCATAAATAATCGAGAGCTGGTATCTGTCCGGAAGAACTCAAAACGAATACACTGCTACTTGACCTTATATATTGTCCCAAGTAGAACGCCCAGCCACAGGGCAAGAATCCTAGCAAAATAAACCTTCTAAGAACCATTTTTGAAAATACTTTACACTTCTTTTTAGGGAGAGAATGCCTTCGGTGTGAAGGTTAAGAAAAATGATAAAATAACACTTTTTCCTTAAAAGAATCTTAAAGAAGAATGCAGCCTGTACCTCTCTGGGCACTTCTGTAGCGAGAGGCAGCAGTCGCGACTGCCCTTTATGCTGCGGCGCCAGGCTCGGAATCATGGCGAATGACCGCCTCCCACAGTCGTTGCCATGAATACAAGCTCTGCTCAAGCTCGCATCTCGGATGACAGTTACACCCGACAATGCAAGCGCCGTGCTCCTTACGAGGCATTTTGTATGTATTGTTTACTTCAATCCTCACAATCTTTACACCAAGGAAGGAGGGTTTTACTCTCCCTATATTCCCAGTGAGGGAGTCACACACCCAGTGAGCTTAATTCGTTTCCCGAGGTGTCCTGGCTTTAAGGAACGGAAGCGTGTGATGTGAACCCAGTGTTGTCTTTCGCTTTAATTGTGGTCTTAGCCTCTTCACGTACTTTACTCTGACTTAAAAGAAACTTTTACACTTGGTGCTGTTCACACTATTCCGGCCAGAAATCTGAGTCAAGATGACGTTATGCAGGGTTATGGAAAAAGCCAATGCATGTCCCCAGAGTCCACATGTCAAAAAAATTTTCCATACTAAATATTTTAAGTATTTCCCATCTTAAATATGAATTCTGAGAAGAGAACTTTTGCTAAGATGTCAAATGCATTCAGTAGGAACAGCAGTTGTACAAACTGCGTTTTTACACCCTAAAACACTAGGAAGGAATCGGGCAAAACCGTTTTATGCTCCCCTGCATGGGTCGCTTTTGATTAAATTTCACGGATTCAGTCAATTAAGCTTTTATTTTAACAGGTATAATTTTGACCGAGTTAAGATTTATTCATATAGGAAAATGTTCGTTTGTCAAAAAAGGAAAAGATTATTTTGCTTTCCAGAATTGACCTGACAAAGTCATTGTTTGCATTTTTGTTTTTCGCATTAAAAATATAATATTTTCTAACAGCGTTCCGTGTATTGGGATCTCTTCTCACTCAAGGATTTCATAGAATGAGAAAAGGATTATTAGGGAAATCAGAAACATAAATTAAAAGTTTAATTCCCTGAACAGTCGAAACAATTGTGGGTGAGGAAAAGAAAAAATATTTTCCTCTATAAAGGTTTCCTTAGAAAAAGGAAATACAATTTGTATCATTTGATCCCTAACCACTTTGTCTTTCGGAAATTATGCATAAAAAGATTTTGTTTCTTTTCTCTTAATTTCTAAGGCTTACAGAGTAAATGGTTTCAGAAAATAATCTTTCTTGCGATTTAAAAGTAAAAAAAGGGGGAAATGATGAATAAGAAGAGAGACATGGTGACAGAGCAAGCCTTTGATACCATTAAAATCCTCCTTTCTACACTTACTAGTTTTAATCATCAGCAGTAACACATTCATTTCTATAAATACTAAACTGTGAGATAGGGAAAAAGTCGTTTATGGAAACACATACGCCAGCATAAAGCTAGTGTATTATAGGACTAAGGCTGCTTATTGCATAAATAATCGAGAGCTGGTATCTGTCCGGAAGAACTCAAAACGAATACACTGCTACTTGACTTTATATGTAGTCCCAAAAAGTATGTCCAGCCTCAGGGGAAGCATCTGAGCAAAATAAACCTTCTAAGAACAATTTTTGAAATTACTTTACACTTCTTTTTAGGGAGAGAATGCCTTCGGTGTGAAGGTTAAGAAAAATGATAAAATAACACTTTTTCCTTAAAAGAATCTTAAAGAAGAATGCAGCCTGTACCTCTCTGGGCACTTCTGTAGCGAGAGGCAGCAGTCGCGACTGCCCTTTATGCTGCGGCGCCAGGCTCGGAATCATGGCGAATGACCGCCTCCCACAGTCGTTGCCATGAATACAAGCTCTGCTCAAGCTCGCATCTCGGATGACAGTTACACCCGACAATGCAAGCGCCGTGCTCCTTACGAGGCATTTTGGATGTATTGTTTACTTCAATCCTCACAATCTTTACACCAAGGAAGGAGGGTTTTACTCTCCCTATATTCCCAGTGAGGGAGTCACACACCCAGTGAGCTTAATTCGTTTCCCGAGGTGTCCTGGCTTTAAGGAACGGAAGCGTGTGATGTGAACCCAGTGTTGTCTTTCGCTTTAATTGTGGTCTTAGCCTCTTCATGTACTTTACTCTGACTTAAAAGAAACTTTTACACTTGGTACTGTTCACACTATTCCGGCCAGAAATCTGAGTCAAGATGACGTTATGCAGGGTTATGGAAAAAGCCAATGCATGTCCCCAGAGTCCACATGTCAAAAAAATTTTCCATACTAAATATTTTCCGTATTTCCCATCTTAAATATGAATTCTGAGAAGAGAACTTTTGCTAAGATATCAAATGCATTCAGTAGGAACAGCAGTTGTACAAACTGCGTTTTTACACCCTAAAACACTAGGAAGGAATCGGGCAAAACCGTTTTATGCTCCCCTGCATGGGTCGCTTTTGATTAAATTTCACGGATTCAGTCAATTAAGCTTTTATTTTAACAGGTATAATTTTGACCGAGTTAAGATTTATTCATATAGGAAAATGTTCGTTTGTCAAAAAAGGAAAAGATTATTTTGCTTTCCAGAATTGACCTGACAAAGTCATTGTTTGCATTTTTGTTTTTCGCATTAAAAATATAATACTTTCTAACAGCGTTCCGTGTATTCTTATCTCTTCTGACTCCAGGATTTCATAGAATGAGAAAAGGATTGTTAGGGAAATCGGAAACTTAAATTAAAGGTTTAATTCCCTGAACAGTCGAAACAATCGTGAGTGAGGAAAAGAAAGAATATTTTCCTCTATAAAGGTTTCCTTAGAAAAAGGAAATACAATTTGTATCATTTGATCCCTAACCACTTTGTCTTTCGGAAATTATGCATAAAAAGATTTTGTTTCTTTTCTCTTAATTTCTAAGGCTTACAGAGTAAATGGTTTCAGAAAATAATCTTTCTTGCGATTTAAAAGTAAAAAAAGGGGGAAATGATGAATAAGAAGAGAGACATGGTGACAGAGCAAGCCTTTGATACCATTAAAATCCTCCTTTCTACACTTACTAGTTTTAATCATCAGCAGTAACACATTCATTTCTATAAATACTAAACAGTGAGATAGGGAAAAAGTCGTTTATGGAAACACATACGCCAGCATAAAGCTAGTGTATTATAGGACTAAGCCTGCTTATTGCATAAATAATCGAGAGCTGGTATCTGTCCGGAAGAACTCAAAACGAATACACTGCTACTTGACCTTATATATTGTCCCAAGTAGAACGCCCAGCCACAGGGCAAGAATCCTAGCAAAATAAACCTTCTAAGAACCATTTTTGAAAATACTTTACACTTCTTTTTAGGGAGAGAATGCCTTCGGTGTGAAGGTTAAGAAAAATGATAAAATAACACTTTTTCCTTAAAAGAATCTTAAAGAAGAATGCAGCCTGTACCTCTCTGGGCACTTCTGTAGCGAGAGGCAGCAGTCGCGACTGCCCTTTATGCTGCGGCGCCAGGCTCGGAATCATGGCGAATGACCGCCTCCCACAGTCGTTGCCATGAATACAAGCTCTGCTCAAGCTCGCATCTCGGATGACAGTTACACCCGACAATGCAAGCGCCGTGCTCCTTACGAGGCATTTTGGATGTATTGTTTACTTCAATCCTCACAATCTTTACACCAAGGAAGGAGGGTTTTACTCTCCCTATATTCCCAGTGAGGGAGTCACACACCCAGTGAGCTTAATTCGTTTCCCGAGGTGTCCTGGCTTTAAGGAACGGAAGCGTGTGATGTGAACCCAGTGTTGTCTTTCGCTTTAATTGTGGTCTTAGCCTCTTCATGTACTTTACTCTGACTTAAAAGAAACTTTTACACTTGGTACTGTTCACACTATTCCGGCCAGAAATCTGAGTCAAGATGACGTTATGCAGGGTTATGGAAAAAGCCAATGCATGTCCCCAGAGTCCACATGTCAAAAAAATTTTCCATACTAAATATTTTCCGTATTTCCCATCTTAAATATGAATTCTGAGAAGAGAACTTTTGCTAAGATGTCAAATGCATTCAGTAGGAACAGCAGTTGTACAAACTGCGTTTTTACACCCTAAAACACTAGGAAGGAATCGGGCAAAACCGTTTTATGCTCCCCTGCATGGGTCGCTCTTGATTAAATTTCACGGATTCAGTCAATTAAGCTTTTTTTTTAACAGGTATAATTTTGACCGAGTTAAGATTTATTCATATAGGAAAATGTTCGTTTGTCAAAAAAGGAAAAGATTATTTTGCTTTCCAGAATTGACCTGACAAAGTCATTGTTTGCATTTTTGTTTTTCGCATTAAAAATATAATACTTTCTAACAGCGTTCCGTGTATTCTTATCTCTTCTGACTCCAGGATTTCATAGAATGAGAAAAGGATTGTTAGGGAAATCGGAAACTTAAATTAAAGGTTTAATTCCCTGAACAGTCGAAACAATCGTGAGTGAGGAAAAGAAAGAATATTTTCCTCTATAAAGGTTTCCTTAGAAAAAGGAAATACAATTTGTATCATTTGATCCCTAACCACTTTGTCTTTCGGAAATTATGCATAAAAAGATTTTGTTTCTTTTCTCTTAATTTCTAAGGCTTACAGAGTAAATGGTTTCAGAAAATAATCTTTCTTGCGATTTAAAAGTAAAAAAAGGGGGAAATGATGAATAAGAAGAGAGACATGGTGACAGAGCAAGCCTTTGATACCATTAAAATCCTCCTTTCTACACTTACTAGTTTTAATCATCAGCAGTAACACATTCATTTCTATAAATACTAAACAGTGAGATAGGGAAAAAGTCGTTTATGGAAACACATACGCCAGCATAAAGCTAGTGTATTATAGGACTAAGCCTGCTTATTGCATAAATAATCGAGAGCTGGTATCTGTCCGGAAGAACTCAAAACGAATACACTGCTACTTGACCTTATATATTGTCCCAAGTAGAACGCCCAGCCACAGGGCAAGAATCCTAGCAAAATAAACCTTCTAAGAACCATTTTTGAAAATACTTTACACTTCTTTTTAGGGAGAGAATGCCTTCGGTGTGAAGGTTAAGAAAAATGATAAAATAACACTTTTTCCTTAAAAGAATCTTAAAGAAGAATGCAGCCTGTACCTCTCTGGGCACTTCTGTAGCGAGAGGCAGCAGTCGCGACTGCCCTTTATGCTGCGGCGCCAGGCTCGGAATCATGGCGAATGACCGCCTCCCACAGTCGTTGCCATGAATACAAGCTCTGCTCAAGCTCGCATCTCGGATGACAGTTACACCCGACAATGCAAGCGCCGTGCTCCTTACGAGGCATTTTGTATGTATTGTTTACTTCAATCCTCACAATCTTTACACCAAGGAAGGAGGGTTTTACTCTCCCTATATTCCCAGTGAGGGAGTCACACACCCAGTGAGCTTAATTCGTTTCCCGAGGTGTCCTGGCTTTAAGGAACGGAAGCGTGTGATGTGAACCCAGTGTTGTCTTTCGCTTTAATTGTGGTCTTAGCCTCTTCACGTACTTTACTCTGACTTAAAAGAAACTTTTACACTTGGTACTGTTCACACTATTCCGGCCAGAAATCTGAGTCAAGATGACGTTATGCAGGGTTATGGAAAAAGCCAATGCATGTCCCCAGAGTCCACATGTCAAAAAAATTTTCCATACTAAATATTTTCCGTATTTCCCATCTTAAATATGAATTCTGAGAAGAGAACTTTTGCTAAGATGTCAAATGCATTCAGTAGGAACAGCAGTTGTACAAACTGCGTTTTTACACCCTAAAACACTAGGAAGGAATCGGGCAAAACCGTTTTATGCTCCCCTGCATGGGTCGCTTTTGATTAAATTTCACGGATTCAGTCAATTAAGCTTTTATTTTAACAGGTATAATTTTGACCGAGTTAAGATTTATTCATATAGGAAAATGTTCGTTTGTCAAAAAAGGAAAAGATTATTTTGCTTTCCAGAATTGACCTGACAAAGTCATTGTTTGCATTTTTGTTTTTCGCATTAAAAATATAATATTTTCTAACAGCGTTCCGTGTATTGGGATCTCTTCTCACTCAAGGATTTCATAGAATGAGAAAAGGATTATTAGGGAAATCAGAAACATAAATTAAAAGTTTAATTCCCTGAACAGTCGAAACAATTGTGGGTGAGGAAAAGAAAAAATATTTTCCTCTATAAAGGTTTCCTTAGAAAAAGGAAATACAATTTGTATCATTTGATCCCTAACCACTTTGTCTTTCGGAAATTATGCATAAAAAGATTTTGTTTCTTTTCTCTTAATTTCTAAGGCTTACAGAGTAAATGGTTTCAGAAAATAATCTTTCTTGCGATTTAAAAGTAAAAAAAGGGGGAAATGATGAATAAGAAGAGAGACATGGTGACAGAGCAAGCCTTTGATACCATTAAAATCCTCCTTTCTACACTTACTAGTTTTAATCATCAGCAGTAACACATTCATTTCTATAAATACTAAACTGTGAGATAGGGAAAAAGTCGTTTATGGAAACACATACGCCAGCATAAAGCTAGTGTATTATAGGACTAAGGCTGCTTATTGCATAAATAATCGAGAGCTGGTATCTGTCCGGAAGAACTCAAAACGAATACACTGCTACTTGACTTTATATGTAGTCCCAAAAAGTATGTCCAGCCTCAGGGGAAGCATCTGAGCAAAATAAACCTTCTAAGAACAATTTTTGAAATTACTTTACACTTCTTTTTAGGGAGAGAATGCCTTCGGTGTGAAGGTTAAGAAAAATGATAAAATAACACTTTTTCCTTAAAAGAATCTTAAAGAAGAATGCAGCCTGTACCTCTCTGGGCACTTCTGTAGCGAGAGGCAGCAGTCGCGACTGCCCTTTATGCTGCGGCGCCAGGCTCGGAATCATGGCGAATGACCGCCTCCCACAGTCGTTGCCATGAATACAAGCTCTGCTCAAGCTCGCATCTCGGATGACAGTTACACCCGACAATGCAAGCGCCGTGCTCCTTACGAGGCATTTTGGATGTATTGTTTACTTCAATCCTCACAATCTTTACACCAAGGAAGGAGGGTTTTACTCTCCCTATATTCCCAGTGAGGGAGTCACACACCCAGTGAGCTTAATTCGTTTCCCGAGGTGTCCTGGCTTTAAGGAACGGAAGCGTGTGATGTGAACCCAGTGTTGTCTTTCGCTTTAATTGTGGTCTTAGCCTCTTCATGTACTTTACTCTGACTTAAAAGAAACTTTTACACTTGGTACTGTTCACACTATTCCGGCCAGAAAGCCGAGTCAAGATGACGTTATGCAGGGTTATGGAAAAAGCCAATGCATGTCCCCAGAGTCCACATGTCAAAAAAATTTTCCATACTTAATATTTTCCGTATTTCCCATCTTAAATATGAATTCTGAGAAGAGAACTTTTGCTAAGATGTCAAATGCATTCAGTAGGAACAGCAGTTGTACAAACTGCGTTTTTACACCCTAAAACACTAGGAAGGAATCGGGCAAAACCGTTTTATGCTCCCCTGCATGGGTCGCTTTTGATTAAATTTCACGGATTCAGTCAATTAAGCTTTTATTTTAACAGCTATAATTTTGACCGAGTTAAGATTTATTCATATAGGAAAATGTTCGTTTGTCAAAAAAGGAAAAGATTATTTTGCTTTCCAGAATTGACCTGACAAAGTCATTGTTTGCATTTTTGTTTTTCGCATTAAAAATATAATACTTTCTAACAGCGTTCCGTGTATTCTTATCTCTTCTGACTCCAGGATTTCATAGAATGAGAAAAGGATTGTTAGGGAAATGGGAAACTTAAATTAAAGGTTTAATTCCCTGAACAGTCGAAACAATCGTGAGTGAGGAAAAGAAAGAATATTTTCCTCTATAAAGGTTTCCTTAGAAAAAGGAAATACAATTTGTATCATTTGATCCCTAACCACTTTGTCTTTCGGAAATTATGCATAAAAAGATTTTGTTTCTTTTCTCTTAATTTCTAAGGATTACAGAGTAAATGGTTTCAGAAAATAATCTTTCTTGCGATTTAAAAGTTAAAAAAGGGGGAAATGATGAATAAGAAGAGAGACATGGTGACAGAGCAAGCCTTTGATACCATTAAAATCCTCCTTTCTACACTTACTAGTTTTAATCATCAGCAGTAACACATTCATTTCTATAAATACTAAACAGTGAGATAGGGAAAAAGTCGTTTATGGAAACACATACGCCAGCATAAAGCTAGTGTATTATAGGACTAAGCCTGCTTATTGCATAAATAATCGAGAGCTGGTATCTGTCCGGAAGAACTCAAAACGAATACACTGCTACTTGACCTTATATATTGTCCCAAGTAGAACGCCCAGCCACAGGGCAAGAATCCTAGCAAAATAAACCTTCTAAGAACCATTTTAGAAAATACTTTACACTTCTTTTTAGGGAGAGAATGCCTTCGGTGTGAAGGTTAAGAAAAATGATAAAATAACACTTTTTCCTTAAAAGAATCTTAAAGAAGAATGCAGCCTGTACCTCTCTGGGCACTTCTGTAGCGAGAGGCAGCAGTCGCGACTGCCCTTTATGCTGCGGCGCCAGGCTCGGAATCATGGCGAATGACCGCCTCCCACAGTCGTTGCCATGAATACAAGCTCTGCTCAAGCTCGCATCTCGGATGACAGTTACACCCGACAATGCAAGCGCCGTGCTCCTTACGAGGCATTTTGGATGTATTGTTTACTTCAATCCTCACAATCTTTACACCAAGGAAGGAGGGTTTTACTCTCCCTATATTCCCAGTGAGGGAGTCACACACCCAGTGAGCTTAATTCGTTTCCCGAGGTGTCCTGGCTTTAAGGAACGGAAGCGTGTGATGTGAACCCAGTGTTGTCTTTCGCTTTAATTGTGGTCTTAGCCTCTTCATGTACTTTACTCTGACTTAAAAGAAACTTTTACACTTGGTACTGTTCACACTATTCCGGCCAGAAATCTGAGTCAAGATGACGTTATGCAGGGTTATGGAAAAAGCCAATGCATGTCCCCAGAGTCCACATGTCAAAAAAATTTTCCATACTAAATATTTTAAGTATTTCCCATCTTAAATATGAATTCTGAGAAGAGAACTTTTGCTAAGATGTCAAATGCATTCAGTAGGAACAGCAGTTGTACAAACTGCGTTTTTACACCCTAAAACACTAGGAAGGAATCGGGCAAAACCGTTTTATGCTCCCCTGCATGGGTCGCTTTTGATTAAATTTCACGGATTCAGTCAATTAAGCTTTTATTTTAACAGGTATAATTTTGACCGAGTTAAGATTTATTCATATAGGAAAATGTTCGTTTGTCAAAAAAGGAAAAGATTATTTTGCTTTCCAGAATTGACCTGACAAAGTCATTGTTTGCATTTTTGTTTTTCGCATTAAAAATATAATATTTTCTAACAGCGTTCCGTGTATTGGGATCTCTTCTCACTCAAGGATTTCATAGAATGAGAAAAGGATTATTAGGGAAATCAGAAACATAAATTAAAAGTTTAATTCCCTGAACAGTCGAAACAATTGTGGGTGAGGAAAAGAAAAAATATTTTCCTCTATAAAGGTTTCCTTAGAAAAAGGAAATACAATTTGTATCATTTGATCCCTAACCACTTTGTCTTTCGGAAATTATGCATAAAAAGATTTTGTTTCTTTTCTCTTAATTTCTAAGGCTTACAGAGTAAATGGTTTCAGAAAATAATCTTTCTTGCGATTTAAAAGTAAAAAAAGGGGGAAATGATGAATAAGAAGAGAGACATGGTGACAGAGCAAGCCTTTGATACCATTAAAATCCTCCTTTCTACACTTACTAGTTTTAATCATCAGCAGTAACACATTCATTTCTATAAATACTAAACTGTGAGATAGGGAAAAAGTCGTTTATGGAAACACATACGCCAGCATAAAGCTAGTGTATTATAGGACTAAGGCTGCTTATTGCATAAATAATCGAGAGCTGGTATCTGTCCGGAAGAACTCAAAACGAATACACTGCTACTTGACTTTATATGTAGTCCCAAAAAGTATGTCCAGCCTCAGGGGAAGCATCTGAGCAAAATAAACCTTCTAAGAACAATTTTTGAAATTACTTTACACTTCTTTTTAGGGAGAGAATGCCTTCGGTGTGAAGGTTAAGAAAAATGATAAAATAACACTTTTTCCTTAAAAGAATCTTAAAGAAGAATGCAGCCTGTACCTCTCTGGGCACTTCTGTAGCGAGAGGCAGCAGTCGCGACTGCCCTTTATGCTGCGGCGCCAGGCTCGGAATCATGGCGAATGACCGCCTCCCACAGTCGTTGCCATGAATACAAGCTCTGCTCAAGCTCGCATCTCGGATGACAGTTACACCCGACAATGCAAGCGCCGTGCTCCTTACGAGGCATTTTGGATGTATTGTTTACTTCAATCCTCACAATCTTTACACCAAGGAAGGAGGGTTTTACTCTCCCTATATTCCCAGTGAGGGAGTCACACACCCAGTGAGCTTAATTCGTTTCCCGAGGTGTCCTGGCTTTAAGGAACGGAAGCGTGTGATGTGAACCCAGTGTTGTCTTTCGCTTTAATTGTGGTCTTAGCCTCTTCATGTACTTTACTCTGACTTAAAAGAAACTTTTACACTTGGTACTGTTCACACTATTCCGGCCAGAAATCTGAGTCAAGATGACGTTATGCAGGGTTATGGAAAAAGCCAATGCATGTCCCCAGAGTCCACATGTCAAAAAAATTTTCCATACTAAATATTTTCCGTATTTCCCATCTTAAATATGAATTCTGAGAAGAGAACTTTTGCTAAGATATCAAATGCATTCAGTAGGAACAGCAGTTGTACAAACTGCGTTTTTACACCCTAAAACACTAGGAAGGAATCGGGCAAAACCGTTTTATGCTCCCCTGCATGGGTCGCTTTTGATTAAATTTCACGGATTCAGTCAATTAAGCTTTTATTTTAACAGGTATAATTTTGACCGAGTTAAGATTTATTCATATAGGAAAATGTTCGTTTGTCAAAAAAGGAAAAGATTATTTTGCTTTCCAGAATTGACCTGACAAAGTCATTGTTTGCATTTTTGTTTTTCGCATTAAAAATATAATACTTTCTAACAGCGTTCCGTGTATTCTTATCTCTTCTGACTCCAGGATTTCATAGAATGAGAAAAGGATTGTTAGGGAAATCGGAAACTTAAATTAAAGGTTTAATTCCCTGAACAGTCGAAACAATCGTGAGTGAGTAAAAGAAAGAATATTTTCCTCTATAAAGGTTTCCTTAGAAAAAGGAAATACAATTTGTATCATTTGATCCCTAACCACTTTGTCTTTCGGAAATTATGCATAAAAAGATTTTGTTTCTTTTCTCTTAATTTCTAAGGCTTACAGAGTAAATGGTTTCAGAAAATAATCTTTCTTGCGATTTAAAAGTAAAAAAAGGGGGAAATGATGAATAAGAAGAGAGACATGGTGACAGAGCAAGCCTTTGATACCATTAAAATCCTCCTTTCTACACTTACTAGTTTTAATCATCAGCAGTAACACATTCATTTCTATAAATACTAAACAGTGAGATAGGGAAAAAGTCGTTTATGGAAACACATACGCCAGCATAAAGCTAGTGTATTATAGGACTAAGCCTGCTTATTGCATAAATAATCGAGAGCTGGTATCTGTCCGGAAGAACTCAAAACGAATACACTGCTACTTGACCTTATATATTGTCCCAAGTAGAACGCCCAGCCACAGGGCAAGAATCCTAGCAAAATAAACCTTCTAAGAACCATTTTTGAAAATACTTTACACTTCTTTTTAGGGAGAGAATGCCTTCGGTGTGAAGGTTAAGAAAAATGATAAAATAACACTTTTTCCTTAAAAGAATCTTAAAGAAGAATGCAGCCTGTACCTCTCTGGGCACTTCTGTAGCGAGAGGCAGCAGTCGCGACTGCCCTTTATGCTGCGGCGCCAGGCTCGGAATCATGGCGAATGACCGCCTCCCACAGTCGTTGCCATGAATACAAGCTCTGCTCAAGCTCGCATCTCGGATGACAGTTACACCCGACAATGCAAGCGCCGTGCTCCTTACGAGGCATTTTGGATGTATTGTTTACTTCAATCCTCACAATCTTTACACCAAGGAAGGAGGGTTTTACTCTCCCTATATTCCCAGTGAGGGAGTCACACACCCAGTGAGCTTAATTCGTTTCCCGAGGTGTCCTGGCTTTAAGGAACGGAAGCGTGTGATGTGAACCCAGTGTTGTCTTTCGCTTTAATTGTGGTCTTAGCCTCTTCATGTACTTTACTCTGACTTAAAAGAAACTTTTACACTTGGTACTGTTCACACTATTCCGGCCAGAAATCTGAGTCAAGATGACGTTATGCAGGGTTATGGAAAAAGCCAATGCATGTCCCCAGAGTCCACATGTCAAAAAAATTTTCCATACTAAATATTTTCCGTATTTCCCATCTTAAATATGAATTCTGAGAAGAGAACTTTTGCTAAGATGTCAAATGCATTCAGTAGGAACAGCAGTTGTACAAACTGCGTTTTTACACCCTAAAACACTAGGAAGGAATCGGGCAAAACCGTTTTATGCTCCCCTGCATGGGTCGCTCTTGATTAAATTTCACGGATTCAGTCAATTAAGCTTTTTTTTTAACAGGTATAATTTTGACCGAGTTAAGATTTATTCATATAGGAAAATGTTCGTTTGTCAAAAAAGGAAAAGATTATTTTGCTTTCCAGAATTGACCTGACAAAGTCATTGTTTGCATTTTTGTTTTTCGCATTAAAAATATAATACTTTCTAACAGCGTTCCGTGTATTCTTATCTCTTCTGACTCCAGGATTTCATAGAATGAGAAAAGGATTGTTAGGGAAATCGGAAACTTAAATTAAAGGTTTAATTCCCTGAACAGTCGAAACAATCGTGAGTGAGGAAAAGAAAGAATATTTTCCTCTATAAAGGTTTCCTTAGAAAAAGGAAATACAATTTGTATCATTTGATCCCTAACCACTTTGTCTTTCGGAAATTATGCATAAAAAGATTTTGTTTCTTTTCTCTTAATTTCTAAGGCTTACAGAGTAAATGGTTTCAGAAAATAATCTTTCTTGCGATTTAAAAGTAAAAAAAGGGGGAAATGATGAATAAGAAGAGAGACATGGTGACAGAGCAAGCCTTTGATACCATTAAAATCCTCCTTTCTACACTTACTAGTTTTAATCATCAGCAGTAACACATTCATTTCTATAAATACTAAACAGTGAGATAGGGAAAAAGTCGTTTATGGAAACACATACGCCAGCATAAAGCTAGTGTATTATAGGACTAAGCCTGCTTATTGCATAAATAATCGAGAGCTGGTATCTGTCCGGAAGAACTCAAAACGAATACACTGCTACTTGACCTTATATATTGTCCCAAGTAGAACGCCCAGCCACAGGGCAAGAATCCTAGCAAAATAAACCTTCTAAGAACCATTTTTGAAAATACTTTACACTTCTTTTTAGGGAGAGAATGCCTTCGGTGTGAAGGTTAAGAAAAATGATAAAATAACACTTTTTCCTTAAAAGAATCTTAAAGAAGAATGCAGCCTGTACCTCTCTGGGCACTTCTGTAGCGAGAGGCAGCAGTCGCGACTGCCCTTTATGCTGCGGCGCCAGGCTCGGAATCATGGCGAATGACCGCCTCCCACAGTCGTTGCCATGAATACAAGCTCTGCTCAAGCTCGCATCTCGGATGACAGTTACACCCGACAATGCAAGCGCCGTGCTCCTTACGAGGCATTTTGTATGTATTGTTTACTTCAATCCTCACAATCTTTACACCAAGGAAGGAGGGTTTTACTCTCCCTATATTCCCAGTGAGGGAGTCACACACCCAGTGAGCTTAATTCGTTTCCCGAGGTGTCCTGGCTTTAAGGAACGGAAGCGTGTGATGTGAACCCAGTGTTGTCTTTCGCTTTAATTGTGGTCTTAGCCTCTTCACGTACTTTACTCTGACTTAAAAGAAACTTTTACACTTGGTACTGTTCACACTATTCCGGCCAGAAATCTGAGTCAAGATGACGTTATGCAGGGTTATGGAAAAAGCCAATGCATGTCCCCAGAGTCCACATGTCAAAAAAATTTTCCATACTAAATATTTTCCGTATTTCCCATCTTAAATATGAATTCTGAGAAGAGAACTTTTGCTAAGATGTCAAATGCATTCAGTAGGAACAGCAGTTGTACAAACTGCGTTTTTACACCCTAAAACACTAGGAAGGAATCGGGCAAAACCGTTTTATGCTCCCCTGCATGGGTCGCTTTTGATTAAATTTCACGGATTCAGTCAATTAAGCTTTTATTTTAACAGGTATAATTTTGACCGAGTTAAGATTTATTCATATAGGAAAATGTTCGTTTGTCAAAAAAGGAAAAGATTATTTTGCTTTCCAGAATTGACCTGACAAAGTCATTGTTTGCATTTTTGTTTTTCGCATTAAAAATATAATATTTTCTAACAGCGTTCCGTGTATTGGGATCTCTTCTCACTCAAGGATTTCATAGAATGAGAAAAGGATTATTAGGGAAATCAGAAACATAAATTAAAAGTTTAATTCCCTGAACAGTCGAAACAATTGTGGGTGAGGAAAAGAAAAAATATTTTCCTCTATAAAGGTTTCCTTAGAAAAAGGAAATACAATTTGTATCATTTGATCCCTAACCACTTTGTCTTTCGGAAATTATGCATAAAAAGATTTTGTTTCTTTTCTCTTAATTTCTAAGGCTTACAGAGTAAATGGTTTCAGAAAATAATCTTTCTTGCGATTTAAAAGTAAAAAAAGGGGGAAATGATGAATAAGAAGAGAGACATGGTGACAGAGCAAGCCTTTGATACCATTAAAATCCTCCTTTCTACACTTACTAGTTTTAATCATCAGCAGTAACACATTCATTTCTATAAATACTAAACTGTGAGATAGGGAAAAAGTCGTTTATGGAAACACATACGCCAGCATAAAGCTAGTGTATTATAGGACTAAGGCTGCTTATTGCATAAATAATCGAGAGCTGGTATCTGTCCGGAAGAACTCAAAACGAATACACTGCTACTTGACTTTATATGTAGTCCCAAAAAGTATGTCCAGCCTCAGGGGAAGCATCTGAGCAAAATAAACCTTCTAAGAACAATTTTTGAAATTACTTTACACTTCTTTTTAGGGAGAGAATGCCTTCGGTGTGAAGGTTAAGAAAAATGATAAAATAACACTTTTTCCTTAAAAGAATCTTAAAGAAGAATGCAGCCTGTACCTCTCTGGGCACTTCTGTAGCGAGAGGCAGCAGTCGCGACTGCCCTTTATGCTGCGGCGCCAGGCTCGGAATCATGGCGAATGACCGCCTCCCACAGTCGTTGCCATGAATACAAGCTCTGCTCAAGCTCGCATCTCGGATGACAGTTACACCCGACAATGCAAGCGCCGTGCTCCTTACGAGGCATTTTGGATGTATTGTTTACTTCAATCCTCACAATCTTTACACCAAGGAAGGAGGGTTTTACTCTCCCTATATTCCCAGTGAGGGAGTCACACACCCAGTGAGCTTAATTCGTTTCCCGAGGTGTCCTGGCTTTAAGGAACGGAAGCGTGTGATGTGAACCCAGTGTTGTCTTTCGCTTTAATTGTGGTCTTAGCCTCTTCATGTACTTTACTCTGACTTAAAAGAAACTTTTACACTTGGTACTGTTCACACTATTCCGGCCAGAAAGCCGAGTCAAGATGACGTTATGCAGGGTTATGGAAAAAGCCAATGCATGTCCCCAGAGTCCACATGTCAAAAAAATTTTCCATACTTAATATTTTCCGTATTTCCCATCTTAAATATGAATTCTGAGAAGAGAACTTTTGCTAAGATGTCAAATGCATTCAGTAGGAACAGCAGTTGTACAAACTGCGTTTTTACACCCTAAAACACTAGGAAGGAATCGGGCAAAACCGTTTTATGCTCCCCTGCATGGGTCGCTTTTGATTAAATTTCACGGATTCAGTCAATTAAGCTTTTATTTTAACAGCTATAATTTTGACCGAGTTAAGATTTATTCATATAGGAAAATGTTCGTTTGTCAAAAAAGGAAAAGATTATTTTGCTTTCCAGAATTGACCTGACAAAGTCATTGTTTGCATTTTTGTTTTTCGCATTAAAAATATAATACTTTCTAACAGCGTTCCGTGTATTCTTATCTCTTCTGACTCCAGGATTTCATAGAATGAGAAAAGGATTGTTAGGGAAATGGGAAACTTAAATTAAAGGTTTAATTCCCTGAACAGTCGAAACAATCGTGAGTGAGGAAAAGAAAGAATATTTTCCTCTATAAAGGTTTCCTTAGAAAAAGGAAATACAATTTGTATCATTTGATCCCTAACCACTTTGTCTTTCGGAAATTATGCATAAAAAGATTTTGTTTCTTTTCTCTTAATTTCTAAGGATTACAGAGTAAATGGTTTCAGAAAATAATCTTTCTTGCGATTTAAAAGTTAAAAAAGGGGGAAATGATGAATAAGAAGAGAGACATGGTGACAGAGCAAGCCTTTGATACCATTAAAATCCTCCTTTCTACACTTACTAGTTTTAATCATCAGCAGTAACACATTCATTTCTATAAATACTAAACAGTGAGATAGGGAAAAAGTCGTTTATGGAAACACATACGCCAGCATAAAGCTAGTGTATTATAGGACTAAGCCTGCTTATTGCATAAATAATCGAGAGCTGGTATCTGTCCGGAAGAACTCAAAACGAATACACTGCTACTTGACCTTATATATTGTCCCAAGTAGAACGCCCAGCCACAGGGCAAGAATCCTAGCAAAATAAACCTTCTAAGAACCATTTTAGAAAATACTTTACACTTCTTTTTAGGGAGAGAATGCCTTCGGTGTGAAGGTTAAGAAAAATGATAAAATAACACTTTTTCCTTAAAAGAATCTTAAAGAAGAATGCAGCCTGTACCTCTCTGGGCACTTCTGTAGCGAGAGGCAGCAGTCGCGACTGCCCTTTATGCTGCGGCGCCAGGCTCGGAATCATGGCGAATGACCGCCTCCCACAGTCGTTGCCATGAATACAAGCTCTGCTCAAGCTCGCATCTCGGATGACAGTTACACCCGACAATGCAAGCGCCGTGCTCCTTACGAGGCATTTTGGATGTATTGTTTACTTCAATCCTCACAATCTTTACACCAAGGAAGGAGGGTTTTACTCTCCCTATATTCCCAGTGAGGGAGTCACACACCCAGTGAGCTTAATTCGTTTCCCGAGGTGTCCTGGCTTTAAGGAACGGAAGCGTGTGATGTGAACCCAGTGTTGTCTTTCGCTTTAATTGTGGTCTTAGCCTCTTCATGTACTTTACTCTGACTTAAAAGAAACTTTTACACTTGGTACTGTTCACACTATTCCGGCCAGAAAGCCGAGTCAAGATGACGTTATGCAGGGTTATGGAAAAAGCCAATGCATGTCCCCAGAGTCCACATGTCAAAAAAATTTTCCATACTTAATATTTTCCGTATTTCCCATCTTAAATATGAATTCTGAGAAGAGAACTTTTGCTAAGATGTCAAATGCATTCAGTAGGAACAGCAGTTGTACAAACTGCGTTTTTACACCCTAAAACACTAGGAAGGAATCGGGCAAAACCGTTTTATGCTCCCCTGCATGGGTCGCTTTTGATTAAATTTCACGGATTCAGTCAATTAAGCTTTTATTTTAACAGCTATAATTTTGACCGAGTTAAGATTTATTCATATAGGAAAATGTTCGTTTGTCAAAAAAGGAAAAGATTATTTTGCTTTCCAGAATTGACCTGACAAAGTCATTGTTTGCATTTTTGTTTTTCGCATTAAAAATATAATACTTTCTAACAGCGTTCCGTGTATTCTTATCTCTTCTGACTCCAGGATTTCATAGAATGAGAAAAGGATTGTTAGGGAAATCGGAAACTTAAATTAAAGGTTTAATTCCCTGAACAGTCGAAACAATCGTGAGTGAGGAAAAGAAAGAATATTTTCCTCTATAAAGGTTTCCTTAGAAAAAGGAAATACAATTTGTATCATTTGATCCCTAACCACTTTGTCTTTCGGAAATTATGCATAAAAAGATTTTGTTTCTTTTCTCTTAATTTCTAAGGCTTACAGAGTAAATGGTTTCAGAAAATAATCTTTCTTGCGATTTAAAAGTAAAAAAAGGGGGAAATGATGAATAAGAAGAGAGACATGGTGACAGAGCAAGCCTTTGATACCATTAAAATCCTCCTTTCTACACTTACTAGTTTTAATCATCAGCAGTAACACATTCATTTCTATAAATACTAAACAGTGAGATAGGGAAAAAGTCGTTTATGGAAACACATACGCCAGCATAAAGCTACTGTATTATAGGACTAAGCCTGCTTATTGCATAAATAATCGAGAGCTGGTATCTGTCCGGAAGAACTCAAAACGAATACACTGCTACTTGACCTTATATATTGTCCCAAGTAGAACGCCCAGCCACAGGGCAAGAATCCTAGCAAAATAAACCTTCTAAGAACCATTTTAGAAAATACTTTACACTTCTTTTTAGGGAGAGAATGCCTTCGGTGTGAAGGTTAAGAAAAATGATAAAATAACACTTTTTCCTTAAAAGAATCTTAAAGAAGAATGCAGCCTGTACCTCTCTGGGCACTTCTGTAGCGAGAGGCAGCAGTCGCGACTGCCCTTTATGCTGCGGCGCCAGGCTCGGAATCATGGCGAATGACCGCCTCCCACAGTCGTTGCCATGAATACAAGCTCTGCTCAAGCTCGCATCTCGGATGACAGTTACACCCGACAATGCAAGCGCCGTGCTCCTTACGAGGCATTTTGGATGTATTGTTTACTTCAATCCTCACAATCTTTACACCAAGGAAGGAGGGTTTTACTCTCCCTATATTCCCAGTGAGGGAGTCACACACCCAGTGAGCTTAATTCGTTTCCCGAGGTGTCCTGGCTTTAAGGAACGGAAGCGTGTGATGTGAACCCAGTGTTGTCTTTCGCTTTAATTGTGGTCTTAGCCTCTTCATGTACTTTACTCTGACTTAAAAGAAACTTTTACACTTGGTACTGTTCACACTATTCCGGCCAGAAATCTGAGTCAAGATGACGTTATGCAGGGTTATGGAAAAAGCCAATGCATGTCCCCAGAGTCCACATGTCAAAAAAATTTTCCATACTTAATATTTTCCGTATTTCCCATCTTAAATATGAATTCTGAGAAGAGAACTTTTGCTAAGATGTCAAATGCATTCAGTAGGAACAGCAGTTGTACAAACTGCGTTTTTACACCCTAAAACACTAGGAAGGAATCGGGCAAAACCGTTTTATGCTCCCCTGCATGGGTCGCTTTTGATTAAATTTCACGGATTCAGTCAATTAAGCTTTTATTTTAACAGCTATAATTTTGACCGAGTTAAGATTTATTCATATAGGAAAATGTTCGTTTGTCAAAAAAGGAAAAGATTATTTTGCTTTCCAGAATTGACCTGACAAAGTCATTGTTTGCATTTTTGTTTTTCGCATTAAAAATATAATACTTTCTAACAGCGTTCCGTGTATTCTTATCTCTTCTGACTCCAGGATTTCATAGAATGAGAAAAGGATTGTTAGGGAAATCGGAAACTTAAATTAAAGGTTTAATTCCCTGAACAGTCGAAACAATCGTGAGTGAGGAAAAGAAAGAATATTTTCCTCTATAAAGGTTTCCTTAGAAAAAGGAAATACAATTTGTATCATTTGATCCCTAACCACTTTGTCTTTCGGAAATTATGCATAAAAAGATTTTGTTTCTTTTCTCTTAATTTCTAAGGCTTACAGAGTAAATGGTTTCAGAAAATAATCTTTCTTGCGATTTAAAAGTAAAAAAAGGGGGAAATGATGAATAAGAAGAGAGACATGGTGACAGAGCAAGCCTTTGATACCATTAAAATCCTCCTTTCTACACTTACTAGTTTTAATCATCAGCAGTAACACATTCATTTCTATAAATACTAAACAGTGAGATAGGGAAAAAGTCGTTTATGGAAACACATACGCCAGCATAAAGCTAGTGTATTATAGGACTAAGCCTGCTTATTGCATAAATAATCGAGAGCTGGTATCTGTCCGGAAGAACTCAAAACGAATACACTGCTACTTGACTTTATATGTAGTCCCAAGAAGTATGTCCAGCCTCAGGGGAAGCATCTGAGCAAAATAAACCTTCTAAGAACCATTTTTGAAATTACTTTACACTTCTTTTTAGGGAGAGAATGCCTTCGGTGTGAAGGTTAAGAAAAATGATAAAATACCTCTTTTTCCTTAAAAGAATCTTAAAGAAGAATGCAGCCTGTACCTCTCTGGGCACTTCTGTAGCGAGAGGCAGCAGTCGCGACTGCCCTTTATGCTGCGGCGCCGGACTCGGAATCATGGCGAAAGACCGCCTCCCACAATCGTTGCCATGGATACAAGCTCTGCTCTTGCTCGCATCTCGGATGACAGTTACACCCGACAATGCAAGCGCCGTGCTCTTTACGAGGCATTTTGTATGTATTGTTTACTTCAATCCTCACAATCTTTACACCAAGAAAGGAGGGTTTTACTCTCCCTATATTCCCAGTGAGGGAGTCACACACCCAGTGAGCTTAACTCGTTTCCCGAGGTGTCCTGGCTTTAAGGAACGGAAGCGTGTGATGTGAACCCAGTACTGTCTTTCGCTGAAACTGTGGTTTTAGCCTCTTCACGTACTTTACTCTGACTTAAAAGAAACTTTTACACTTGGTACTGTTCACACTATTCCGGCCAGAAAGCCGAGTCAAGATGACGTTATGCAGGGTTATGGAAAAAGCCAATGCATGTCCCCAGAGTCCACATGTCAAAAAAATTTTCCATACTAAATATTTTCCGTATTTCCCATCTTAAATATGAATTCTGAGAAGAGAACTTTTGCTAAGATGTCAAATGCATTCAGTAGGAACAGCAGTTGTACAAACTGCGTTTTTACACCCTAAAACACTAGGAAGGAATCGGGCAA